>NC_139637.1:7182258-7357258 GCF_964638095.1 Poromitra crassiceps | reverse complement strand
TAATGAGGGTTTCAAACTTCCATTGGAATTTGGAAACCCTCATTAGTGTTTTGCTTGCACCTGTGTTTATTCTGCCTTTTTCACACAAAATGGCCCACGTGAAAAGGATCTATTCTCACTCGTCATTTAATTATATACTATATAATATAATGACCTCACTGTCTAAAAATTGGGGGCTTTAACAACATTTTGGGGGCACTTTAAAAATAGTAATTAGTGCATAAAGTTGCTAAAGTGTAGTGTGAACAACAGCGCTGTTTGTGTGTGTGTTCTTCATCGTTGTCTTCTGGCATCCAGCTTGCAGGTGCTGAGTGTCTGATACAGATGGGATTTAAATGTATTGAATGAAAATACAATTATCAAAATATTGGGGGCAATTTTTGCCTCATGATGTTTTTTAGGGGAATTTGAGATTTCTTGGGGGCATTTTTGCCCTGTGTGTGTGTGTGTGTGTGTGTGTGTGTGTGTGTGTGTGTGTGGCCCCTGGCTAAATTCCTACACTGGCAAACACATAGATAAATACATAGCTGAGAGAGAGCAGAATAGACAGGGTATATTATAGACAGGGTATACTGTCTGGGGCTGGGCGATATGGTTGAAATCAGTATCACGAATAGTCACAGGGGTCAGTTTAGAATTTAGAAACATAATGTATATCACAATATGGGTCATATATTAAGCAAAATTAAAATTTGGTACTCCAATTATCATATTATCATATATTATAATTACCTGGCGTTATGATGTCACTGAATAGACGACAAACGATAGTACTGGATTATCTCCCTTTGACACAGCTGCTACTCAATCAGTCAGCTGTAGACATTCTGACTACTCTAACCTTAACCAGAACTAACTAGCACAGAAGAAATCTAACTAATCTACCGCCTAGTCTGCCCTGTCCTGACGTACTCTAATCTAGTCTAATCTTAGCCTGAACACTATACGATCACGGCTAATCTGCAGCCTAACCTAAACCACTCTGAGCTACCCCGGCACCGACTACCCCAGTCCCCACTCCCCCTCACCACAAAGATATGAGAAGTGGAGCCCAGGCAGAGAAATACCCCCCCAACCCCCCAACCCCACAACCCCCACAACCCCACAACCCCCACAACCCCACAACCCCCCAACCCCCAACCCCCACAACCCCCCAACCCCACAACCCCACAACCCCCCAACCCCACAACCCCACAACCCCACAACCCCCCAACCCCCCAACCCCCACAACCCCCCAACCCCCCAACCCCACAACCCCACAACCCCACAACCCCACAACCCCCCAACCCCCACAACCCCACAACCCCCCAACCCCCACAACCCCACGGCCACAAGGAAACCTTTCCACCTGTGAGCTTAGCCCCTGGATTGCCTCACCTTAAAGGAGAGGAGGAACCTTGTGAGGGCCGATGCAGCTTAGAGGCCAAACATAGAGCCCAACTGGGGACCCTCCTCCAGGACAGGCTGAGATGCAATCGATGTTCGGCTAAACATTTGACTGTTGCAAATATGGAGATGAAATTGCCACAAAAAAGAGTTGGTTGGTAGTTGAAGGTAAATAAAAATAGTAGGGGTGGGGGAAAAAATCGATTCACCTAAGTATCGCGATTTTTAATGTCACGATTTTTTGAATCGATATTTTATTCCAGAATCGATAATCGCATAATCGATAATGGGTGGTTGCAGTCAGGCCACTCACTGAACAGCAGGCCAGACGCCGCCTACTGCTTTACTAGTGGTTTTATTACTTTATTAGTTAGTCTGAAGTAATAATTACACTTCAGGGTTAAAGTGGGTGCATCTCATTGTAAAATTGGACTTCAAACGGCCCAAATCTGGCTTCAAACGGCCCAAATTGGGCTTCAAACGGCCCAAATTTCACGCACGTCGGCCCATATCGGCCTGGCCTGCTTGGTATCTAATGCCCGGCCTGAATTATGATCCCAGTCCGCCCCTGTTTTTAACTATATCGCCCAGCCCTACTCATGATATATAATATACAGTCTCTAGTGTATGATTCAACTTTTCCCATGTTCTAATCTAGTGTAAAAAAGCAAACAAACTGAAAAAATAAAAGAAAAAAATAAACAAAAATCGCAATAAATCGTAATATCGAATCGCAATAATCGTAGAATCGCAATACTTAAGAATCGCAATATAAATCGAATCGGCACCCAAGAATCGTGATAGTATCGAATCGGGAGATAAGTGAATCGCCACAGCCCTAAAAAATAGTACAGTGGATAATCACAATAATTTTGCACTGTTTTGTTTTTTAGAGAAGCATGACATTTCTCACATAGTTATTGAATATCCTACCATAAGGTTTATTTTCAGATGTGGAGGGAAGTCAGATTTGACCTCAAATCCAAGATGGCTGCCAATCCCCCGAGTCTAATACCGCATTCAAGACAACTTGGAACACTGGAAAAATTAGCTCTGACCTGTAAAAAATTATTTGAACGCTTGTCGAGGTCGGAATTACATGTCAGAAATTCAGGTATCATTTCAGATCTCCAGTTTGTCCGAGTTGACATCATCAAAGTGTTTGTTGACCTAATTTGAGGTGCAATTATGCAATATGTGTTTATATTGTTTATATTTCGCTCTGATTATAGCAATATGTTGAATTCAACAGCTATTTTACCAATGAAATTAGCTAGCTGAAGTTAGCTGTGTATGTTTTTGTAAATGTATCCTGTAATAACAGCTTGTAGTAATGACTGAGTGCAGCTAACAGCAGGTTGGTGTGTTTGTGTGAAGGTGTTGTTGGCTCCACTATGAGTCAGTGTGAGGAGAGAGAGGAGGGGCTCTCTCTGTCTGAGGAACATGACAGCCGGACCAAAGCTAAGAGGTAAGATGAGATAACTGTTCTCTATCTCACAGCTCAACAGTGACATCATTACAGCACAGCAGTGACATCATTACAGCTCAGCAGTGACATCATTACAGCTCAGCAGTGACATCATTACAGCTCAGCACTGACATCATTACAGCTCAGCAGTGACATCATTACAGCTCAGCAGTGACATCATTACAGCTCAGCAGTGACATCATTACAGCACAGCAGTGACATCATTACAGCTCAGCAGTGACATTACAGTTCAGCAGTGACATCATTACAGCACAGCAGTGACATCATTACAGCTCAGCAGTGACATTACAGTTCAGCAGTGACATCATTACAGCTCAGCAGCAGTGACATCATTACAGCTCAGCAGTGACATCATTACATCTCAACAGTGACATCATTACAGCTCAGCACTGACATTACATCTCAACAGTGACATCATTACAGCTCAGCTGTGACATCATTACAGCTCAGCTGTGACATCATTACAGCTCAGCAGTGACATCATTAACCCTTCATTATCAGGAGTCAAAGCTCTGTCTGTCTCTGTTGTGTTGAAGGCCAGTCCAGCAGGAGAGAGCAGACTCCCCTGTACCCAGCTGTGTGTCCATGAAGAGTGACTGGTCTATGGATCCTCCTCTTCACTTCAAACATGGACAGCAGTCTACTGAGCAAAGGTAAGAACGGAAAGCAGATGAGTTTATTTGATTCTACTGAACAGAGGAAAGAAGTCATGATACTCTGTTGATTTAGTTTCTTCTTTTATTACAATTAACTATCCAGATTCCAGAAGGGTTTTGCTGAACATATTTTCTTTTGCAGCATTGCTCTGCCTCACATCCATAGTTATATATATTCATACCAGAGCTGCTCAGTGACCAACAGCCTTCTGCTGTTGGTCACTGAGCAGCTACTAGAACAGTCTGGGGGTTGAGATCTTTGCTCAAGGTCTAATTGTTGGTAGTTTCACAGGGTGGAGAAAGAGTTACATATTCAAAGTTGACTTTCAAAGTTGTTACAGGGATTCAAACTGGCAACCTACTGGTCAAAACCCTGCTTCTCTAACATGTTTACTGCCACCACCCTGTTTGATCAATCCTTAGCAGGATCCAGCAGAAGAGAGCAGACTCCCCTGTACCCAGCTGTGTGTCCATGAAGAGTGACTGGTCTATGGATCATCCTCCTGATATCAAAGATGGACAGCAGCCTACTGAGCAAAGGTAAGAACTGAAAACAGACAAGTTTATTATTTGATTCTACTGAACAGACATAGTCAAGTCAAGTTTATTTGTATAGCACATTTCATACACAGATGCAGTTCAAAGTGCTTCACATAAAATGATGACGAGGATGACATAAGAAAATAAAAAAGAGGATAAAATAGACATTTCACAACAGCTTTGTCTTTATACTGTAGTTTGGACACCAAGCATACCCTCTACTGACTACTGGTACCTTGTGTCTTCTGTTGCCCGTACATGCCACAGCATTGGGTTTGCATCAAATCAGATAGAGGCAATTCAAAGTGCTTCACATAAGATGGTCGACACAAGAAAATAAGAGAATAAAAGAAGAGGATAAAATAGACATTTAAAAGCAGCACATAGGCGAAATTTTCACTAGGGTTTCGAGGGACATGTCCCCCCACCTTTTAAAACCTAGATGTTGTTGTCCCCCCATGCTTAGCAGGATCCAGCAGGAGAGAGCAGACTCCCCTGTACCCAGCTGTGTGTCCATGAAGAGTGACTGGTCTATGGCTCATCCTATGCATTTCAAAGATGGACAGCAGCCTACTGAGCAAAGGTAAGCAGGGGTGCAAACTTGTCACCTTTCGGCGAAATTCGCAGTTTTTAATCCAAAATAGGTCATTTGTGTGATTCATGTAGATCTGTTGAGTGTTTGAAATTGGGGCGGGGTGGGGGGGGGATGTGCCGGGCGCTGTCTGGCGCTGACTTCCAAGTTGTCAAAAACAGATTCACACTGATCACGCTATGACTGAGTGTGTGTGCCACAGCGTGCTGTCAATCCCCCCCCCCCCCCCCCGCATCATGCACACACAGAAAGGGAGGGAAATAGCAAAATAAAACATTTTCAATGGCTTCTGTGTGCTTTATACTTGTGCAGAATCGTTTTATTTTGAAAATATCCGACTGGACGTCGTATTGTTATTATCGCTAACTAACACACGAGTGCGGTCTGCGTCTCTGCTTCGTGAGCTGGATTAGCTCGCTGGCATAACCAGACGGACCAGACTCCAAAACAGATGGAATTAAAATGTGTCAGACAATGGTTTTGTATGCAGGAGACAAGGCTACAGCTGCAGGATCAAATGGACAAAAAGACTGCAACACCACAAACACGACCAGAGCTCAGACAACAACTAACGATAAAGCACTATCCAGTGGCAGTATGGCCGCCTGTCACTCAACCGGGCCATGCCCTTAATTATGCATAACTTTAAACCTTTATTAACTCATTGAGTGCCAGCCACTTTTGGAAAACGGATGCTCCCAGTGCCAGAGTTTCAGAGCGTTTTCAGTGATTTCTCGAGGCCCACAGAATATTGTGTGATATTTAAGCAATATAGCATGAGAGCCAGTGTGTTGTGGCATATATATCCCGCTGATCAGCTGTTATCCCACTCGGCCTGCAGCCTCGTGGGATAACAGCTGATCAGCGGGATATATGCCACAACACACGCAGCTCGAGTGCTATATTGCTTTTATAAAACGGTTTCCAAGTATGATAATATAATAATAATAACAATACTATAAGTCCGACTGGCATGGCATTCTGATAGAGTCAGTTGAAACACTACTGTAAGGCAGGACCTCTAGCAAGAAGATAGACGTGTGGGTGATTTGATTGGATCGTTCTGGAGACTGAAGTTGACATTGGCCAATCCTGGCACTTGCTGAGAAGCTGAGAGCTTTCTGCAAAGCCCGACACCAACTAACGTTACGTCTTATTTAGAAATGTGGGGTTAACAGCCTTTTTTTTTGCAAAGAAGACATTAGCCCGCGTCTATTCTTGTACAAAACATAATTTTCTGCGAAGTATTAGTAAAGTTATAAGCGAAGATCGATTCACAAGGATCTGACAGCTGTCTCTGCCATTTTGTTTTTGCTACATTGTCATTTGAGGTAACCAAAGCCTTTTAGTAAGAGAGTTGCGCCATCATGCGTCATGGCTCTTCAAATAATAATCAATGGCCATGGGTTATGAGAGTGGTATACGGTATTTATACCATGGCTGTGAACCAATCAGATTGCTTGATTTGAGAGAGCCGTTTTATAATACTATGTAAACACCGAACACGCCCAAAGAACGATGAGACTCTCTTCTATCATCAGCAAAAAAAAGTTTATTGATATCATTTTCCGTTCTTTAGTTATGAGCCGGAGAAGATAGGTTGATTTCACCAAAAAGAGATGTTTCAAACTAGAAGCTGAGATAATTAGCATTTTGTGAAATGAAGCATTTCAAGCACATGACTGACTCTGAAGCTAATATTTTCTGATGTAGTCACACCTCAAAAATAATTTCCTTCAATAAAACAGTGAAAACAAAGGAATTTTGTTTGGCAAAATAATATTTTTTAGCTGCAACCAGCAGCGCTGGCCCCTGCGTGCGCTGCTGGTTGCAGCTTCTTGCTGGTCTTGATTTACTGCTGGTGGGCATCAGATATTCTAGCTTGTGTTTGCCAATCCTGTCCTGCTGTCTGGGTCTGCCTGGGTCAGTGTTGTATGCTGCCCTGCCCCACCCCGCTCAACTGCAAACCCCACCTCCGTGGGAGTGTCTCTGGTGGCTCTCTGCTGCGTTTGCTCTGTACTGAAAAGTGCGCTACATCCAGCTTTTTTACAGCGTTCGAGTGTATTTGTCACCGGCTCCCATCGCTTCCAGTTGAGAATAATAACAACTCCACAATTAATCATGCGGATGGGCTATCGCAGCGGACACGGAGGGGCTCAATTGTGGCAGCAGATTGGCTGCTGCAGGCACAGCTAACGTTATGCTTCATGCATATGCATATCGATGCATACCGATGCGATTTCCGTTTCCCCATGACTTCTTCTCTGTTTTTTCCTCGCCTTTCTGTAATCTGGAGAGCACTGTCGCCACCTAATGGGTCCGTAAAATAGCTTTTACACATTCAACATCCACCATACTTTCACAGGAGATGGATCAGGCTTTGATCCACGTCCCACCGTCAAAAAACGCAATTGACGACTTTAGTCGTCATTGGCACTCAATACTATTTGAATTGACGACTATAGTCGTCATTGGCACTCAATGAGTTAAATGTAAACGGCTGAGTTATGCAAAAATTGACCCCCCTACAGTTGTTATGAAAAGGTGAAATTAGCTATATAGACCAAAACCATGTTTCGGTCCAGGCTGTAAAGATGTTTAATTACTGTTGGGGCATTTTAACAGGAACGACGGGACTTCTGAGTCCTGCCTCAAGTGGCCATTCGAGGAATTACAGCTTAAACAAAGACTTCCGCATCTTCAGGGGAAAGGTGGTGGGCTTGCCCCTTGGTCAAACCCTGAGCTAGCCCCCTGGTGGTCACTGAGCAGCTACCAGATCCGTCTGGGGGTTGAGATCTTTGCTCAAGGTCGAGTGGTGGTAGTTGCACAGGGTGGAGAAAGAATCATTCACTCTGACTTTGAAAGTTGGTACTGGGATTCAAACTGGCAACCTACTGGTCAAAACCCTGCTTCTCTAACATGTTCACTGCCACCACCCTGTTTTATCTTCCTTAGCAGGATCCAGCAGAAGAGAGCAGACTCCCCTGTACCCAGCTGTGTGTCCATGAAGAGTGACTGGTCTATGGATCATCCTCCTGATATCAAAGATGGACAGCAGCCTACTGAGCAAAGGTAAGAACTGAAAACAGACAAGTTTATTATTTGATTCTACTGAACAGACATAATCAAGTCAAGTTTATTTGTATAGCACATTTCATACACAGATGCAGTTCAAAGTGCTTCACATAAAATGATGATGAGGATGACATAAGAAAATAAAAAAGAGGATAAAATAGACATTTCATAACAGCTTTGTCTTTATACTGTAGTTTGGACACCAAGCATACCCTCTACTGACTACTGGTACCTTGTGTCTTCTGTTGCCCGTACATGCCACAGCATTGGGTTTGCATCAAATCAGATGGAGGCAATTCAAAGTGCTTCACATAAGATGGTCGACACAAGAAAATAAGAGAATAAAAGAAGAGGATAAAATAGACATTTAAAAGCAGCACATAGGCGAAATTTTCACTAGGGTTTCGAGGGACATGTCCCCCCACCTTTTAAAACCTAGATGTTGTTGTCCCCCCATCCTTAGCAGGATCCAGCAGGAGAGAGCAGACTCCCCTGTACCCAGCTGTGTGTCCATGAAGAGTGACTGGTCTATGGCTCATCCTATGCATTTCAAAGATGGACAGCAGCCTACTGAGCAAAGGTAAGCAGGGGTGCAAACTTGTCACCTTTCGGCGAAATTCGCAGTTTTTAATCCAAAATAGGTCATTTGTGTGATTCATGTAGATCTGTTGAGTGTTTGAAATTGGGGTGGGGTGGGGGGGGGATGTGCCGGGCGCTGTCTGGCGCTGACTTCTGAGTTGTCAAAAACAGATTCACACTGATCACGCTATGACTGAGTGTGTGTGCCACAGCGTGCTGTCAATCTCTCCCCCCGCATCATGCACACACAGAAAGGGAGGGAAATAGCAAAATAAAATGTTTTCAATGGCTTCTGTGTGCTTTATACTTGTGCAGACTTTTTATTTTGAACATATCCGACTGGACGTCGTATTGTTATTATCGCTAACTAACACAGGAGTGCAGCCGGTCAGTGCGGTCTGCATCTCTGCTTCGTGAGCTGGATTAGCTCGCTGGCATAACCAGACGGACCAGACTACAAAACAGATGAGATTAAAATGTGTCAGACAATGGTTTTGTATGCAGGAGACAAGGCTACAGCTGCAGGATCAAATGGACAAAAAGACTGCAACACCACAAACACGACCAGAGCTCAGACAACAACTAACCATAAAGCACTATCCAGTGGCAGTATGGCCGCCTGTCACTCAACCGGGCCACGCCCTTAATTATGCATAACTTTAAACCTTTATTAAATGTAAACGGCTGAGACACAGCCGAAGAAGGGTGTGTCTGAGCTAAAAACTTTGGCACTTCCATGTGAATAATGGCTCGGTATTGGAAACTGTGTATTGATAATGTGTATATCGCGTGAAGCCATTGGAGCCGACCTCCCAGTGGTTAGAGGACCCGCGCATCCGAGACTCTGAAGAAGGAATGAGTGATGAGTCTCGCGCTAGCTAGCTGGCTGCTAGCTGGCTGCTAGCTGGCCGCTAGCTGCTCCGGTATGCTTAGCTTTTAGGTGATAGCTCAAACTCAATGTACTTCGGTGATATTTTAATTCCGTTTTACACAAGGTGCAAACTACTGTTGACTTGTCCACTGTGCCATTTGGGAGTTTTTTAAAGTAAAACGAGCCATTTAGAAGCATATTGCTGTCTTTATCCTCCATGCCTGCACAGGCAGGAGACAGGAAACGGCTGCGACCAGCTTGACTACAAGTACGGGTGCGACGAAGGGACAAAATAGCGGCAGGCGATTTACGCGACAGCCCTAATAACAACACTATTGCACTATTGAGGGGAAGCATCTGAGCTGGCATTACGTTAAACCAAAAAGTATTGGAGGCAGTCAATCCAACATTGACGTTTCGAGCTACTGCTCTTCCTCACGGTGAAAACACACCGCACGCGACTCCTGCACGTAAGCTGAGCGGCGCGACCTTGTGCGCAGCCAGTTTTCATTAGGACACCATGTTAACAGATCTGTCAGTCCACACCGAATTGCGCGCAGCGCGCAGCGCGCAGCTCACGCTCAGCTCAGCGGACGCTCATGCCGCGCAACTCAGCCTGGATTTCTATTTTCCTGCCCGGCCATCTGCGCCCGTGAGCGACTCTGTCAAGCAGAACAGATCAGATAAGGGCAGACAGGAACTCCCAAACCGGACATTCGTCAAATAATACCAATTTCAAAGTGAAATAATGTTTATTTATGTTGTTGATTGCCCCTTTGGAAGTGTGCAAAGAGAGAAACAGCAGTTGGAGAGGGGGAGCGGCTTCTAGGGGCTCGTTGCCTGCGGAGCAACAAGTAGAGAGCTAGGACTCGCCTTCTCTCTACAAAAGCATGCACTGGGAAAACGGGAGGAGAACAGACTTAATATGATGCAATTGCATTTTATAATGTCGAAGGTAGCCATTAACAGTTATCCCAAACATATTCCTTTGTATATTTATGTCGTTATTTACTACCCATGATAACGAAGACAGTAGATCTGGGGCAAAATATATAGCGGACGAGCAGAGCGCGCAAAGTGAGCTGCGCTCTCTGTGTGGACACTTTAAGCGACTTCTGCGCGGAGGTGCGCTGCGCGGCGCATGCGCGCAAGTTCCGCGTACCGGTGTGTCCCCGCCGTCAGACATAAAAATTGTTACAAAGACGCCATGTTTAAATACACCCGTCATGTGATAGTCACATGACTCCAGAAAAGATACATAAAAGTTACATAAAAGCCACAGATGCACAACAACAGACACACAGTAGACAAATTATGTTTACATAACCATCAAGTATATATACAGGGTAAAAATACATATAGATCAGACCCTTAGGGCCCTATCATTGTACGGCACTATCGTTTGCGCTGCCTTTATGCTGCGTTTGCGCGCCTCTTTTTGCTATCTTCCCAGCGTCTTAAGCTATTGTCTGCCTCCACCGTCCAGTTTTGCGCTGTGATGACACAGGTGTAGGCGTGGCCCAGGCGTGTCGGTGGGCCTCTACCCTATCATGTGTCTCGCACAAGTGTCATTTAGCGCTGTGGGGAAGATACCGTCGGTATGTGCCGAGCACAAAGAGAGGTTTGGGAGTTGCCCGTTCCAAAATAGGCGTTACAGAGGGTTCGAAAAAAATCGCATTACATTACATTACGTCATTTGGCAGACACTTTTATCCAAAGCGACTTACAATAACACCTAGAAGAAATAAGAAATCGCCTTGGGTGCTCTCAATTTTAACGCCAGGAAATAGCTGGTCTTAGCGCAAATGCAGACGTACGCCTGAGCGCAGACAGTCTCTACATCTCCGTGCAGTACAGGAAGTCCTTGCTTGGATACATTTACGCACGGCATGGATGTCACTCTCCTCGCGCCTGCACACACTCTTCTCTCCTCGGAATGCCACGTTGAGTTTCAACCATAGCCTGCATTCCAGAAAAAACACACAAAAATGAGAATTTGTTTGTCATGGTTTTATTAGGCTACATAATTCCCGACCATACAGGTCTGTGGTGTAACATTAGATTACTTTAGGTAGGAGACCACATGCCACAGGCATTACCACACCTCCACAATACTTTTGGGCATAAACCCGCCTATACGGAGATGTGCGCGGAGATGACGTGAAGCGCAGCGCGCCGACACGCCCACAATTAGGGCTTTGCGCGGCGCTATTCCAGCGCAAAACGGGCGCTAACGCAAAATTACCGCCGTCGGGAAGATAGAGCCCTTAACTCATTCTCTGCCAGGGTCATTTCGGTCTGTGTGCTCCCAGTGCCAGGATTTTGAGCATATTTCCTGATCTTCCAGGACCCACAGAATATTCTGTGCTAGGAATAAAATTACACAACATATCTCACAATAAAGCAGAGACTCTCTTCTTACCCCTTGTAAAAAACTGAAACTCGACCATGTTTCCTTGTTTAGTTACAAGCAGTGGAAGTTAGCTTGTTTTCACTAAAAATGCCCTCCTTTGGACAGAAATATGAGAAAAATAGGTTTTTAGTGAAGGACACCGTTTCAAGCAGAACTCTCTTTTGAGCCTTTTATTTTTTGCCTCAGTGACACATCAGACATATACAGTATTTGTTTTCCCAAATAAATAAATAAAAAATAAAAAATAAGATAATGTATTTTACAGTTGCCATGTGGATTTTTAGCTTAGCTTGATAAAAGCATAAACAAATGGAACGAACCCTTATGTGGTCACACTCACACACTCTCTCTCTCTCTCTCTCTCTCACACACACACACACACACACACACACACACACACACACACACACACACACACACACACACACACACACACAGGAATAACGAGTGCTGTAACGTTACCTGCTGTCACGTTACCTCTCATAACTAACGTTAGCACAGAAGATCACACAATAGCTACGTTAGTGCTGTAAACTTTGAAATGTTTATGTGACACATGTTTCGCCTTGGTTGCTGCGGACGGGTGTGTGACGCGGTTTGACGCGTTTGACGTATCCATGTGATTCCCCCTCCCTTGAGTGTGGCAGAGCTCTCCCTTGGGAGAGCTGGCAAGAGGAAACGTGAAGCGAGTCATGCCGGCGGCATAAGTTATAAACAATGCGTGACAATTATACTCGAATGTTGTGTCTGTGATCATTTCATCTCAAACGCGATACAAAAAATAGGCTACTTTTGACCATCGTCATCGCTCTCTCCAAGTGGCACCCATTTCTCCTCCTCCGATTCATCTGTGTCTGTGAAGGGGAGCCTAGTCGTCATGGCGCTCCGTCGTGGAGCAATAACAAAAACGCTGGCGTCTTCCTCGCCATCGTCGCCAGCCGAGAACTCTGGATCGGACTCTGTTTCGACCACAGGCTCCACCCATAAATACTAAACTAGCGGGTTCCTTTTATCAGTTTGACTTGAAACAATGTCACAGGCTGGGAAAGTGTCTGATGTAATGTAAACAGCCAAACCATGAAAGTACGTCAGAGTACGTCTTTGGCACAGAACGCCATTGTTAAAAGTACGTCCGGGTACGTCTTTGGCAGAGAATGAGTTAAAGTACATAAGGAAAACAAGATCAGGCCAAAAGGCCATCATACCTTGGAAATGGTATGGTCTAGAGTGGCACTTCTCAGGGGCGGAGCGACCCTATCAGCCCAGAGGGGGCGAAGCTTTTAGGGGGGCCCACGCCGCCGGCC
The DNA here is from genome assembly GCF_964638095.1 of Poromitra crassiceps. Classification (NCBI taxonomy): domain Eukaryota; kingdom Metazoa; phylum Chordata; class Actinopteri; order Beryciformes; family Melamphaidae; genus Poromitra; species Poromitra crassiceps. The sequence goes on along the minus strand of NC_139637.1, from coordinate 7,344,353 downwards.
GCAAAGAAAAATTTGCCTTTTTTGCATGTTTGAATCTGTTTTAGCCATATTTAGTGGAATATCTCATTTTAAACACACCAATGTTATTGTCTATTGATTGAATTCCTCTCACACTCAGTCACACCACTGACTTTATTAAATAAAGTCATTTTAAGTCCGTGAATATGTATTTCTCCACTCTTCTTCTGGGGGCACAGCAGCGCCACGCCCCCAGAAGAAGAGTCTCTGAAAAGGGAAAGATACCGTTAACGGCTACACAAATAAGCATAGTACTCGTGAACTGAAAGTTAACAAACACCGTTGCCAGTCCGTTATGAGGGAAGACACCCGTGGCTACGTGTGAGTACTTTTGTCTTTGTGATTCGTGCATGTTTGAAGCCAGCCGAGCTTGCTTTGGGTCTGACTTCCACGGAGAAGGACAAGCCGTGCGCATCTCTAAAGGAGAATCCATTTAGAGTTGTGTGTCGCGGCTACTTGGACCCCATTAGGGCTGGGCGATATGGCCTCTAAAGAATATTGCGATGTTTTTCGGCTATATCGCAATACACAATATATATCTCGATATTTTTGAAATCTCTCATAAATGCTCAATTTAACCCTTCAGGGTTCATACACATTTTGACCAATGGATTTCCATGACTTTTCCATAAGTTCTTAACCTGTATTTTATGCACACCTGGGGTAAAAAAGAAGAAGAAAGAAAGGGCAGATGTAGTGAGCAAAGATGGATGATTTAATATTCCATAGCTCTGACCTAAGCAAATCTGACATCACTATTGTGATATAATATGATTGTTTTAGTAAAGTGTATCACTCAGTAGTCAATACAAAAAATAATGGCTTTTATAGAACCGAAAGCCTAGCTGCTTAGTCTGCAAATAAAACATAAAAGGCAATTTAGACTCTTATTGGCATGACGGCAACATATAAGCTGTCTGAATTTTGCATTGGGGCCAGTTCTATAGTGAGGCATGGAAAGCCTCACTATACGCCATCATATCTGTCGTCTCACTTTTGACTGAAAAATGATGCCTCAAGATTAAAGAAAAGACACTATGTGATGATGTTGACTTTTATGTAAATGTGCGCATTCGTTTTCCTTATAGATTACGTTTAGATTATAGACTACGTTAGCTTCACGTTACCTTGCATGTAACGTTAGCGTTAGTTGCTTTTGGAGACACAAACGGACGTTTCATTTTGAGTAATGCATGAGGTTCTCTATGGTTTACGCCAGCTCTGGGAGTATGAAGTGCTTTAAATGTGGGGATTTTGGTCACAATAAGCTTGTGGAGCGCTGCCTGCTGAAGGTAGCCACAACTAGCTAGCTAACGTTGGCCATAGCCACCACAACAGCTAACGTTAACGCCAAACAAATCCGCTGCCTCCTCCCCACGTTTGGTTTAGCGTAACGCCAGCTCAGACTTTCCCCTAATCTCAGAAACCTTGCGGGACATGTATTGCAAATTGCAATAGTGGTTGTTTTGTTATAATTTCAAACGGTCAACAGCTACACTGGATGTTTTACCTTGGTTGCTGGGGACGGGTGTGTGACGTGGTTTGACGCGTTTGACGTATCCATGTGATTCCCCCTCCCTTCCTGAGTGTGACAGAGCTCTCCCTTGAGAGGGAGAGCTGGCAAGAGGAAACGTGAAGCGAGTCATGCCGGCGGCTTAAGATATAAACAATGCGTGACAATTATACTCGAATGTTCGCGATATAGTCATTTCTACATCTCACGTGGCACAAGCCGCGATACATCGAGTATATTCGAGATATCGCCCAGCCCTAGACCCCATGGCCACTCCTGACACCTGAAGAAAGAAATCAGCACCATATAAACAATAATTAGATGTGAGCACACTGTACACACTCAATGAGATCCAAGATGCACTGGGTGCTACGGGTGTCCTCCTCCTTGTGTATGAAGGGAGGGAGGGCTGTCACTAAGGGCTGAAGAGAATGATCCACAAAGGCCGAGATTCTTTCAGTGACAGAACCCATAGCAGCAATTATGGGGCGTCCAGGGGGTGTGTCCACAAATGATTTATGAATTTTAGGAAGGGTGTAAAATACAGGTGTGATTGGATACTCAACTTTCATAAATGCGTGTTCAGGTTTCGTGATAAGTTTATTCTCAAGGAGCTGGTTGAGTAGACTGTGAACCTGTGTCTTAAAGACACAAATGGGGGTGTGATCCAACTTTCTGTAAAACTTAGAGTTGTTGAGTTGCTTTTGGATTTCCCTGTCATATGAGTCGCGGTTGAGGACCACGATAGCACCCCCCTTATCTGCACTCTGAACCACCAATGTTTTATCATCCCTTATATAGCCTTAAGTTCATCCAGTTGTTCCTTAGATAGATTATTCCTCACTTTGTACTCCTTTCTTTTACTAAAGATAGTAGACGCATCCCTCTCAACCAGTCTACAATAAATGTCCAGAGATGGGTTTCTGTACTTGGGAGGTATAAAGTAGGATTTACCTCTAAACTTGCTAGAGGGTTTCAAAGGAGTGGGACTGCTGTTAGGATCATGTGGCTCTGTGTTCGTGGTGGGTTGAAGCGGGACATCCTGTGTACTGCTGCTGCTGCTGCTGCTGCTGAGGACAGAGTTAGTAACCTCATGTGTATGAGCAGTCTCAGAGTGGCCATTACGTTATGTTAAACCAAACCTGGCGAGGATGCATTTGATTAGTGTTCATGTTAGCTGCTGTGGCTAGCGAACACTAGCTCAACTGGCGTGGCCTGCTCTCAGGCACTCAGGCTGATCAAACATCCCCGTATTCAAAGCACTTAAACACACAATCCCTGGAAGTTTCATTTCAGGTAAAGATGATTCTATATGGTTTACTCCAGCTCTGGGAGTATGAACTCCAAAATCCAATCCACTATCATTATTAAGCTAACCAGGAGTCCCACTATAAACCAAATAGGGACTTTTGAGTTGAGCTATTTGCAGAACTGGACAGAACCATCATCTGTTTGGAGACCAATAATAAGGAAAACAAACACACACATTACATAAAAAAAATCTGTCAACATCACATAGTGTCTTTTCTTTCATCTTTCCATGTCTTCCCCATTCACTTCAATAGAACTGGCCCCAATGCAAAATTCAAACAGATCAGTAACATGACAATAAAAGTCTAAATTACTAGCCTGCCTTTTGTCATTGTGTTTTATCTGCAGACTAAGCGGTTCAGTTCAATAAAAGCCTTTATTTTTTTGTATTGTTTAATTGAGTGATACTTTACTAAAACAATCATATATATTACCGTAATTCTGCCAATAAGAGCCCGGGCGCTTATTATGCTAAATCAATTTGGACACGGGCGATAAAAGGAAGACAGGCGGCAATTAGAGTCAGGCAGTTATTTCCATTTGGGCATAATTGAGCCAGGCGATTATTATTTTTTGAACAGAAATGCCTGCTCAGCAAAAATGGAAAGTATCAAATTGCTTATTTAAACCAGTGAGATAGTACTTAGTACACACAAGAGGCTACAGGCAGTTTAAACCAGTGAGATAGTACTTAGTACACACAAGAGGGTAGGTACAGGCAGTTTTGAACATGCCTAGTATTGTACAACGGACTGGAATGAACTAAAACAATTGATAGCCTTCGTCTTCATCATCATTATCATCATCATCCAACTACTGTATCAGTTCATTGCTCTCCTCTTCTTCCTCTGCCAAACAGCCACAACCATATTTTAAACAAGTAACATTAGCCTACCGCTCACACATTCAGTTGTTTGTGTTTCATTGGAAAGAAGTCATAGCAACGTTATTAGTCTCGCTTGCTAGACACTCCCAGCAAAGCAACATAGAAGGCACGCGTCGCTAACGTAGCTAGCTACCAAGCTTACGCCAACCAAACAAACAGCACTGCAGCACTAGCATTAGACAAAACAAGGAGACTTACCAAATAGTAGGTAGACGCCAAGTTTCCAATACATGTCCAGGAAAATGGGTATAATCCATACTGCATTTATGATCGCTGTTCCGCTGAGAGAAATGCACTTTTACAAGGCACAACTGAGCTACGTTAGCGTAAGTTGCCCACTGCTCCTGGTTAGACAGCGTATCCAGCACGTTGCAGGAATCCATAGCATTAAACAATGCGGTATGTATACTTGAAACATGTCGGTTACAGCATGTATAAATAAAATATAAAACTGTCTGACAGGATGAAACTTCCGCCTGACTTCCTCCAAAACAACGTCATTACCGTAAGTGACTGAATTTAGTCAACACAAAAACATACAGTGCAAAATACCGTATTTATTCTAAAAAACGCCCCAGCGGGAAAATGAGTCAGGTGCTTATTATGCTAAATCAATTTGGACCCGGCGGTAAAGGGAAGACCCGGCGGCAATTAGAGTACAGGCGCTTATTGTAAGAATTACGGTATATCAGAAGTGCTCTTTGTTTTGTGTTCACAGTAGTGATGTCAGTTAGATTTGGTTAGGTCAGAGCTATGGAATAGTCTTTTAAATCATCCATCTTTGCTCAACACATCTGTCTTTTGTCACCCCAGGTGTGCATAAAATACAGGTTAAGAACTTATTTCTTTAAATACAAAGATGTGAAATAATTATCGGTTATTGTATCCGTTATAGGCCAGGAGAAGCAGATATTTATAGGTTATCGTATCGGCTGAAAAAAATCCATATCGTGCATCCCTAATTTACAGTGGATTTCACTGTGTGTGTGTGTGTGTGTGTGTGTGTGTGTGTGTGTGTGTGTGTGTGTGTGTGCGTGTGCGTGCGCGCGTGCGTGCGTGCGTGTGTGACATTATATGACCTTATACTTCATGTGTTCTCCAGAGTCCACCAGGAGAGGTCAGAGGTTCCCAGTGGTCAGTCTGTCCAGGAGCTTCAAACAGACCTAGACTCCATATTTATGGTGTGTAAATGTACAACACATTTTACTGCAGCTACTGAATTACAAAACAACTACTCTGGTCTTATAACAGTCTGTTGTTGTTGTTGTTGTTGTTGTTGTTGTTGTTGTTGTTGTTGTTGTTGTTGTTGTTGTTTCTCCTCTAGTCTCTCCCAAGACTCAAATATTGCGTTGAATCGCTGCGCTCCGCATACTACACAAATGAGTCTGCCACTTCACAGCCACTGCTGGGGTTTGAGGGCGGGTCTAGGCGGGTTGAAATTGAATGAGTGACAGGTCATAGGACCAATGAGAGAGCGGTTTGAAAAATGGGCTGCGCCTCCCGTGCAGAGCCATGTAGATAGAAGAGTCCCGACATCTCCATTCACTCCAATGGACCAGTTTTTTACTCTCAAGAGTTCCAGGAATTAAGGTCCTGGATTAAGCAGCACTGCCGAGTTGCAGCAAAATAGACAGTTTGTGTTGTACTCTGAAAGGGTTTTCCCCACCTTGAATCAAATTGTACATTATCAGCTTTATTTTAGCATGCAAAAGTAGCACGAGACCCATTCCTGGCTGTTCATTGGCTAATGAGTCTCACATTTTGGTCCTCTGCTGACGCCACTCTCTCTCTAGTCTAGAGGACACTACTCCCGTGTCGTCTGATCACAGATTGCAAAGTCGTTACTGAGTGGTGGAGACTGAATCCACCACTGGCCAATCACTGGCCAAGTGAACGGTTCACTTCCGTCCCCAGCTGGCTGAGGGGAGTGTCCCAGACCCAGAGAGAGATCTGCAGCATGCAGTAACGTAGTGTATCAGCGTAACAACTCTCATGGGTCTGGCGTTGAGACTATTTCTCCCCAAACCCTGTTCCATCAGGAGGTCTTTTGCCTACTTCCTGGTCATTATTGTAGATAAGAATTTGTTCTTATCTAACTTCTTCCCTGGTAAAATAAAGAGTGTTGCTTGACGAGGTCTTCATGCTGCACTCTTTAGACCAGTGGGTCTGATGTTATTACAGTATTATTATTTTTCAGAATGTTTAATTCAAATGTTATTCTGTTGCAGCTGCTTGAGGAGAACATTGTCACTTTTGTGAAGAAAGAGCTGAAGAGAGTCCAGCTGGTTCTGAGTCCAGATTACCCAGAATGCTTAGAGTGTCCGAGGGAGGAGGAGGAGGCTTTTCTAAACATCACACTGCTCTTCCTGAGGAGAATGAAGCAGGAGGAGCTGGCTGACTCTCTGCAGAGCAGTAAGAGGCTTTAACAGCTTTAACATGATGGAGGGAGGAAGTGGTGGGAAAATGGGAGATATATGATTAGTTAAATATAGACATTTCTCAAGAAAGATTGATTCAATTCCAGATTGCAAAATAATATTCACAATCCTCATGAATCATCAGCTAAAATCATTGATTTATTCATGTGGGTGTATAATGCTGAACACAGTATTATTTAAGAACAAATGCCACCACAGATGCATTTCACATTGGGTAGCACACACAGTCAGGACCTGTTTGTCCACCAGTGATGAGCAGAATAGATGTCATGTGGTTAGGAAAAGTATGCATTCACAGATTAATATTTACACTTCTCATATTTACAGCAACATCCACTGATTGATGTAATTTGTACTTTCAGAAACTCTTGCTGGAGTGTGCCAACGTAATCACAAATCCAGTCTGAAGGAGAAGTTCCAGTGTCTGTTTGAGGGGATTGCTAAAGCAGGAAACCCAACACTTCTGAATCAGACCTACACAGAGCATTACCTCACAGAGGGAGGGAGTGGAGATGTCAATGATGAACATGAGGTGAGACAGATTGAAGCAGCATCCAGGAAACCAGTGAGACCGGAAACAATAATCAAAAGTGAAGACATCTTTAAACCCTTACCTGGAAGAGATGAACCAACCAGAACATTGATGACAAAGGGAGTGGCTGGCATTGGGAAAACAGTCTTAACACAGAAGTTCACTCTGGACTGGGCTGAAGACAAAGCCAACCAGGATATACAGTTCACATTTCCATTCACTTTCCGAGAGCTGAATCTGCTGAAAGGGAAAAAGTACAGCTTGGTGGAACTTCTTCATCACTTCTTTCCTGAGACCAAAGGAATCTTCAGATTTGACAAGTTCCAAGTTGTGTTCATCTTTGACGGTGTGGATGAGTGTCGACTTCCTCTGGACTTCCACAACAACAGGATTGTGACTGATGTTACAGAGTCAACCTCGGTGGACGTGCTGCTGACAAACCTTATCAAGGGGAAACTGCTTCCCGCTGCTCACCTCTGGATGACCACACGACCGGCAGCAGCCAAGCAGATCCCTCCTGAGTGCATTGACATGGTAACAGAGGTGAGAGGCTTCACTGACTCACAGAAGGATGAGTACTTCAGGAAGAGATTCATAGATGAGGAGCAGGCCAGCAGAATCATCTCCCACATCAAGACTTCACGAACCCTCCACATCATGTGCCACATACCAGTGTTTTGTTGGATCACTGCTACAGTTCTGGAGCTTGTGTTGAAAACCAGAGAGAGAAGAGACATGCCCAAGACCCTGACTGAGATGTACATCCACTTCCTGCTGGTTCAGTCCAAACAGGCGGATGTCAAGTATCATGGGAGTGCTGAAACAGATCCAATCTGGAATACAGAGAGCAGGAAGAGGATTCTCTCTCTGGGAAAACTGGCTTTTGAGGAGCTAGAGAGAGGCAACCTAATCTTCTATGAAGCGGACCTGAGAAAGTGTGACATTGATATCAGAGCAGCCTCAGTGTACTCAGGAGTGTTCACACAGATCTTTAAAGAGGAGCGTGGGCTGAACGAGGACACTGTGTTCTGCTTTGTCCATCTGAGCATTCAGGAGTTTCTGGCTGCAGTTTATGTCTTTCTGTCCTTCATCAACACTGGTGTCAATCTACTGTCAGAAAGTCAATCAACATCCTGGTGGTCAAGACACAAATCTAAACTAACACGCCTCTACCAGAGTGCTGTGGACAAGGCCTTACAGAGTCCAAATGGACACCTGGACTTGTTCCTCCGCTTCCTCCTGGGTCTTTCACTAGAGACCAATCAGACTCTCCTAAGAGGCCTGCTGACACAGACAGGAAGTAGTTTGGAGACCAATCAGAAAACGGTCCAGTACATCCAGGAGAAGATCAAGGTGAATTCCTCTTCAGAGAAAAGCATCAATCTGTTCCACTGTCTGAATGAGCTGAATGACCGTTCTCTAGTGGAGGAGATCCAACGGCACCTGAGTTCAGGACGTCTCTCCATAGCCAGACTCTCCCCTGCTCAGTGGTCAGCTCTGGTCTTCATCTTACTGTCATCAGAAAAAGAGCTTGATGTGTTTGACCTGAAGAAATACTCTGCTTCAGAGGAGGCTCTCCTGGGGCTGCTGCCGCTGGTCAAAGCCTCCAATAAATCTCTGTAGGTGCATGCATAACTTGATGTCTTCAATATGAAATGCAATATACAGAAAAAACTATATTCAAATTTCTTGTTCATGGCTAATTCTTCCCCAGGTTGAGTGGCTGTAAGCTGTCAAAGAGAAGCTGTGAAGCTCTGGCCTCAGTTCTCAGCTCCCAGTCCTCTAGTCTGCGAGAGCTGGACCTGAGTAACAACGACTTGGAAGATCCAGGTGTGAAGCTGCTCTCTGCTGGACTGGAGAGTCCACACTGTAGACTGGAGAGTCTCAGGTCAGTATCCTTTAAGCCCATGGTACACCAATCAAACCTTCTCCAACAAACACAGACACAGATGTTTGTTTGGTGCCCCGTTGCTGGCTGTCGTTGTTTGGAATTGTTTGGAGATGTTTGGTCAGATTCAACATGTTCAATCCTTTATAGAGGTTTTCACAGGTCTACTCGGGTATTACACATAACGATAGAATAGATAGTGATAGAATCGGACCTGACCCGGACCCTAATTGATCATAACACCGGCACCGGTGACCCCTGTTTCAATCCACGGGGTCAGTGTGGACATCGTTGAGGACTACAAGTACCTTGGAGTGTACATTGACAATAAACTGGACTGGGCTAAGAACACTGAAGCACTCTACAAGAAGGAGCCAAAGCCGTCTCTACTTCCTGAGACGGCTGAGGTCCTTCAACGTCTGCCGGACCATGCTGAGGATGTTCTATGAGTCGGTGGTGGCCAGTGCCTTCCTGTATGCTATCGTGTGCTGGGGCAGCAGGCTGAAGGCAGCGGACGCCAACAGACTCAACAAACTGATCCGTAAGGCCAGGGACATTGTGGCGCTGGAGCTGAGCTCTCTGACAGCGGTGTCAGAGAAGAGAACGCTGACCAGGCTATGCTCCATCATGAACAATGACTCTCACCCACTCCACGGCGTGCTGGTCAAACACAGGAGCACATTCAGTGAGAGGCTGATCCCACTCAGATCCACCACAGAGAGGCAATTCCTGCCTGTGAAGTAGCCGGCATCCCGTGTTGTGCACAACCATGCTCTGACGTATGTGTGCGTGTTTGTGTGACAGGTCTACCTGAGATCGTGAGGATTACTTTTTCTTTTCTTCTCTTTTTACATAGAAAACACTGCATTCTGGCGGGCAATGATCTAACGCAGTAATGCAGCCTTTCTTGGATTAGTAACTGTAATATAATTACTGTTTTGGAAATTGTAACACCTTATATTACTTTGTTATTGAAAAAGTAAGTAATTACAGTAACACGCCCAACACTGTTTATATTTCATCGCGTGGTGAGTACACAAGTCACAACATGTACATTTTCTGTAGTCTTACTTACATCAATGCAGGTGATGTAAGTAAGACTAATTGATTGATGAAGATTGAGAGGTGATGTGCAATGGGGACAAATGGTGTGTTCTCACCCACTTTGTCACAGGAACCAAATAAATGTAACTGAGCAAAATATCTCAATAACAAAAAACAATGTCTGACTCAAAGAAATGGAGAGAAATCAATATCATCATTCAAACCGGGGAAGGTGGTTGCTTTTAGGGTTACAATCCAAAAGCTTTCTCTTTGGAGGAGATGTTTGAGTCTATCCCCTCCTCTGGCAGATTTGGGGATGATTCTATTGTCATGAAATGCCATGCATTTCAGTGTTGGGCCTCTACCCAGATGAAGGCTCTCTGTAGCTGAAACACGTTGGTCTTTTTAATTGTGTTAGATTTAGCCATGCCACAATAAAGGCTTTTTAACTGTTCTACCTGAAACAGAGTGGCCTTGGATTTTTCAAGTTTTTCCTGTACTCTACTCCATTTTTTGACTTTTACAAGGATCCAACTTGAACTTTTTCTCATGCTTCTCTCCACCCTCACCAAAGAGCACCTGTTTCAGTGATTTTACTAAGAACCCACGCAGCGCTTCCTCATCCCTACTGTTAAATAAAGTTTGACTGAGCTCCAGCTAAATTGTCAAGTGTTGCAGCCTGCTTGCCACCCAGGCACTTACTATGTAGCCTACTTAATTTATATGATATAAATGTAACCAAACAGGTCGGCTTTGTGCACACAGGAGAAGTAGGTTAATTTTCTTTTGAAGAGAGATCCTTTATTGATTTGTTTGGGAAGAGGGTTTACTCTGAACACATTTGAGAACTGAACTGAATTGAAGAAACTGAATTTCTACCTTTTGCTGTACAGTACCTCCAATACACTGGATATTGGGTTTGCATTCTCACTCTGATTATGTAAGGGTTAATGCACGACGAGGTGTCCATTATCAGAAATTATTGGACGACATGGAGGCGTAAACCATCCGAGGCGAAGCCGCGAAGTCCAATAATTTCTGCTAATGGACACCTTGAAGTGCATTAATCCGCTTATACCATGGTCACTTGCCAAAGAAACAAAACAAGACCATTCATTTATATTTCCATGCATTTTGCAATCAAAATCTAGTTTTCATAACCTTGAATATGAGTTGAGAACCGGCGAGACAAAATAGTCCCCTCGGCTGCTCAAGATTAGGCTATCATTGGATAAAATGGCCGCTTAGTGCCTGCACCTGGCACAATTCTAGAGTCAAGCTAACTTTGACCGACTAATGTTTTTTCTAAACTTATAAAAGTGCCATATTAAGCGTTAACGGTGGTATAGAGCTCAAACGGCTCTGTCGTGGTCGTAATCCTGGCGCATTGATATGAACGGTGAACAGACCATTTAGCTAGGTGTATATTATCACTGTACATTATCACAAATTAGTGGACACCTTGCAGCCAATCAGAATCGAGTATTCACCCAGACCATGGTATAATGCTTAACATTCTGCTTGGTGGTTCAAAAAGTGGCCCCCGGGGCAAAGCCAGTTGAGTATCCCGGCTTTAGCCCATAGCACACCAATCAAACATTCCCCAACAACTGCCAGCATTGTTGTTGTGCTTTAACCTGATCAACAGATGACCATTGACCTCCTGCCTTACATACAGATTACTATCATTTACATCCTGCTTTACATACAGATTACTATCATTTACATCCTGCTTTACATACAGATTACTATCATTTACATCCTGCTTTACATACAGATTACTATCATTTACATCGTGCTTTACATACAGATTACTATCATTTACATCGTGCTTTACATACAGATTACTATCATTTACATCCTGCTTTACATACAGATTACTATCATTTACATCCTGCTTTACATACAGATTACTATCACTTACATCCTGCTTTACATACAGATTACTATCATTTACATCCTGCTTTACATACAGATTACTATCAGCAGACAAACACCTGTGGGTGATTTTCTCTGTCCATGTATTTTTTAAACCAGGTGTGATACCAACATTTAGCCCTTCATAGCCCCTCTGAATGACTTTCCATGAGGGCATTTCATGCTTTCCTCTTTGTGCTGCCTCAGTTTTTGAAACCTGAAAAAGCAGAAAGAACTTATAATATTCTGTTGGACAGTGAGTAGGGAACTCTCAAACTGCAGCACATAACCACAGAGCTGACCAGCCAACTGTATGAGGCAGTAACCGTTTTGCTAGAATTTGACGGCATTAGCACAACTAATTTCACAGTAGGCTACCAATCAAATCTGACATGGATTCATTTGTGTGTGTGTGTGTGTGTGTGTGTGTGTGTGTGTGTGTGTGCGTGCGCAGTTTGTCAGGCTGCCTGCTTACAGAGGAAGGTTGTGCTTCTCTGGCCTCAGCTCTGAGCTCCAACCCCTCCCATCTGAGAGAGCTGGACCTGAGCTACAATTATCCAGGAGGCACAGGAGTGGAGCTGCTCTCTGCTGCACTGGAGGATCCACACTGGAGACTGGACTCTCTTAGGTATATATTTAAAAAGCATCACCCTCCCCTATTTCCTCCATTGACCCCTTCCATTAATAACGAACGGTCCCTATTATATGGAAAACCCTTCATAGGGAAGGTTTTGTTTCTGTCCTCAAATAGAATACTCTGGTCTGACTTTGTTTGCCCCACAGTGTGGACCATGGTGGAGTCCAGTGGTTGAAACCAGGTCTGAGGAAGTGTAAGTGTTTATCTCCTTAATAAATGCACGACTGTCTGTCTGTATGTTCTCTGTTTATCACACATCTCGAGAGCCATTCGTCCGATCAACTTCAAACTTGGCGAGTGTGTTTCTGAGACACTGAGAAAATGCAGTGTTGAATAGTGCAAATTAGACACGTGACATGTTCAATATTAATACTTTTAGACAAGATTTTTACTATAAGCACCGCCCCACTGGGATACGCTGGCGAACAACCAGCGAGCCGGAAGCTGTGTGGCGCTGGCGGAGCTTAATAATATATGTGAAATTTGTGGACCTATAGGAGGTAAATCTGTGCATGGATTTTATTTTCTCCAGCGGATATCTTAAGGCTGCAACACACCACCAAAACTTCAAAAGACAAAGAATGCCGACTGTTGCATCACCTCACGTCTCCTGTGTCGCGGCCAAAAATGTGCACTTGAACACACTGCAAAGACAACAGTCAACTAGTATAGCACATACGTTACTGTGACTGCATGAGACCATAGTCAAGTCAAGTTTATTTGTATAGCCCTAATTCACAAGCATGTCTCAGAGGACTTCACAGAAAATATGTCTAGCTAATTCTAGCTGACACAACAGTAGCAATTACAGTAGTAAGGAAAACACATTGAACAATCATATGATAGAGAAATATAGAAAATATAGAAATATAGAATAGAAAGGGTGCCATGCTTTATGGTAGAATGGGTGCTATGCTTTAGAATAGTGGGGGAGGAGAGATCAGGAGAGGGAGGAGGTGGGGAGTGTGCAGGGGAGGGAGAGCAGGGGGAATGTGAGAGGAGAGAGCAGGAAAGTGATGAGGTCAATTTCCCACATGAATGGGAAATGTGGGGGAGGAGAGAGCAGGGAAGGGGAGGAGAGAGCAGCGAAGGGGAGGAGGTGGGGAAGGGAGAAAGAGGAGAGAGCAGAAGAGGGGAGGAGGGAGGGAGGGAGAGCGGGGGATGTGGGGGAGGAGAGAGCAGGGAAAGGGAGAAGGTGGGGAGGGAATGGGAAATGTGGGGGAGGAGAGAGCAGGGAAGGAGAGGTGTGGAAGGAGCAGGGGAAGGGGGAAAGAGAAAGATAATGGGTGCCATGGTATAAAATAGAATGGGTGCCATGCTTTATAATACTGGGGGGGGGGTAGTTCAGGAAAGGGAGGAGGTGGGGAGGGAGAGCAGGGGGAGTATGAGAGAGAGTATGAGGAGAGAACAGGGAAAGGAGGGGATGCCATGCTTTAGAGTAGAATGAGTGGCATGCTTTAGAGTGTCAGAGAGGAGAGAGCAGGAAAAGGGGGGAGCAAATCAGACAATCTGACTACTCTAGCCATTAACCAGAACTAACTAGAACACAGGGAATCTAGCTAATCTACAGCCTAGTCTGCCCTGTCCTATTCTGCTCTAGTCTGATTTTAGCCTGAACACTATAACAGGTCTACAGCCTACAGTTAGGCTGTAGCTAATCTATCGCCTAACCTAAGCTATTATAACCTACCGGCAACCCTCTACCAGTGATGGAGAGCACCGATGCCCCCCACCCCGGCCCCCGCCCCCACACACATAAGGCGTGGGAGAGAAGGCCAGGCCGGGACACAGCACCCCCCCCCCCCCTCACCCCCAGTGCGCACCATGGATTGCCTCAGTGACTTGTTGGCTGAGGAGGAACCTTGTGAGGGCCGATGTACTGTAGGGGCCCAACTATGGACCCCCTCTGGGGACCCCCCTCCGGGACAGGCTGAGAAGATGCCGGGCTAACCACAGAGTTTCACATTATAGAAATAAAATTTACAAAAGAACAGAAAATTGAAAATGTAAATAGGAGTCCAACAAAAGCAATATGAAAATGTAGTCTTTAAATGATCCTAAGATCAGGGAAGAAAGTTGAAAGTGTAAGAAGGTAGATTCCAAAAAGAAATAGAAAATTGAGTCTTTAAGTGTTAGTAAGTTCAGGGAATACTAGCTAATTAGCGAGGTGAAAAAGGGGAAAATGATCAGGAGTTCCACGAGGGTGATCTGAGGGATCCATGAGTCCGCATTGGTGGCATCGACCGAGATGAGAGGAGGGGAGGATAGGGGTCGGTGGTGATGATGAGGCTGGGGGGGAGGATAGGGGTCGGTGGTGATGATGAGGCCGGGGAAGGAGGGGAGGCGAAGGAGGAGTGGGTAGATGGGCCAGAGTGACGACAGGTGACCAGGACGATGACGATCGGATCGAGGGTGGTGGTCGACGGGCAGGCGGGGGTGCAAGTCAGGCCAGTGAAGGACACCTGAGGAGGAGAGAGAGAAGAGGGGAGAGCCAGTACGAAGGAATCTGCGCAGAGGTGGAACTAAGTTTGGCAGCTAATAATTTCCTGCCTATACTGCTGGGACAACTGATACTATACTACAAAATCAAGTCTAGATTTATACTGATACTGCTGGCTTGAGACAGCCCGCTCAGCAGTTCAGGACTAAGTTTATTCAGTGGATATTAGATATTCTGTCCATACTACTAGGATGACTAATACTATACTGCTAATTCAGGTCTAGGTAGTCTAGGTCTAAGTTTATACTGATACTGCTGGCTTGAGATAGCCCGCTCAGCAGTTCAGGACTAAGTTTATTCAGCAGCTATTAGATTTTTTATCTAAGCTACTGGGTCGACTGATGCCATATTATTAAAGGTCCCAATTCGTGCAGCTGTAACCTCTTAAAAACGTGTGTCTCTGGTCCATAAAACATGATTCTGGATTAATTTGTCGAAAATATAGCAACCCCGTTTGTTGTGACGGAGTTGTCCCTTCCTCATCTCATTGCGTCCCAAGAATGGTCTGTTTCTATAATATATTCAGAACTAACAGTTCCCATTGGCCGCTGAGGGAGAGCCCGCCCCAGGCTCCCAGCGGCCAATCAGATTAGCGTCTGTGGACCAGCACGCTAGGTTGTGTCCACAACTAACGTTAGCAACGCTACGCTAAAGAGGACATCTCAAAATGCCTAGACTTACCGAATGCACCTCCGCAGTTGCTGGATCACGTACAGTTGGCGTCGCTCCAGCTAGAAGTGTTAATTTTGTGGCTATAGACAAAATGGTGCAGGTAGCTTGTGTGAGAGAGACGCGCGCAGTATGCTTGAGGACCATCGTGACGTCCCAATACCCCGTCTGGGGAACAGAGCGTTAGGGGGCGTGGCTTGAAGGAGGCTGCAGGGGGAAGCTGGATAGGGACAAATCCAACTCTGGCAGTTCTGAGCTTGTGACCACTCATTACAGGGAGGGATGACAGCAGTATATATGCATTTACAAGTAAAAACAGCTTTTGTACGGAATGGGACCTTTAAATTAGGTCTAAGTCTAAATTTATACTGATATTGCTGGCTTGAGACAGCCCGCTCAGCAATTCAGGATTATATATACTCAACAGCTAATAAATGTTTCCAGAGAATGACACTATCAAACACAACCATATGATTGGGAAAATAAATGGGTTTTGAGTGTAGTTTTGAAGATTTCAATAGAGCCAGCTTCCCTAACTGACCATAGGACTGTGTATATAAACCAGATACATGAAACAAAGCAGTGTTTGCCAATATCTGATAAAAAATAGTTGCAAATGGCCCTGCTGTTGTCAGGCCTTGCCTGGTCTTTTGCTTGTGAAAGAAGAAAGGAAGAAGTAGATGCGTAAATATAAGGAGAAGCTGAACTAAATGTGTCATATCATACAGGCTCAAAGGGCTTTCCTGATGCCCATGCTGTTGTAAAAAATTCGAGTGACATCACTGATGATATTACTCAGGCCCACCTACTTAGCCATCACCACTGAGTGACATCACTGATGATATTACTCAGGCCCACCTACTCAGCCATCACCACTGAGTGACATCATAGTTGTCATAACCAGCTTTTGTCCTATATCACTTGAAAGTTGCTCATTAAATAGACTCCTCGGACATAATAAACTTAACGACCTGATCTGTCAGAGGACCTATTGAGGACTGTTCTGCTTCTTTTACAACAGCGCCTCCAGTCATTATGTTGCAGTGGAACAAACTGTTAGGCTTTGCTTCTTATCAATGTAAGCTCTTTGGCACAAATGGTGATGTGTGTTGCTACAGCGTGTGCACATGTACGTTTTCATAGAACATCAACGTGAAACAGGGAGGAGAAACTGACAGGAGGGGAGCTTTAAAACCCCCATCAGTAACTTTTTCACATTAATATAACAGCTTTTAGTCATTGAAGATGGTCCAGTGTATTCTAAGAGGCAGAATGTTGCCTCTATTGGTCACACACCGCCCTCCAAAGGCCTCTCCTGGCACTAAAGGTGTGTTCATACCAAGATATTTATTTTTCGCTCTGTCGCTTGATTCAACCCTTTGGAATCGCTCTGTTGCTCTGTTTAAATCGCTCATCAACAGGCACACCAATTGACGGACATGTGGGGGTTATAACGTTACGCAATGTCATGATATTTGTCCACTACGAGCCACCGTCATTGTTTACAAGCTAAAGCCTATCAGCGTGCTCCTAATGCGAGCTCCATACCGGTAGTACAGACTTCACTTCATGTCAGCTGTCAGCCTGTCAATGTGGTTTGTTGCCACACAATAAACCTGCGGTTTGTTCCAAGCCAGTGTGATCCTTGACTCACTCTCACACGGCAGCCAATCAGCGTTGAACAACGAGCGACTGATGCCAGCGTAATTTCGCTCGAGTTGGGATATTTCATCTCGAGCGACGAGCGTATTTTCTCCCTATCGCTCTGTCTCTGCCGCTCGGACGCCCAGCGATTTTTCTCCCAGGCGAATATACGCTCAATCGCTCGTTTGCATTGACTTTGTATGTAAACTCGACGCCAGCGAAAAACTTTAATAGGTTGGTGTGAACGCAGCTTAAAGGAGAACTAACCTCCAAAACACTTTTTTTCAGCTTTTAACCAATATATATGACTTTGGGGGTGATGTGTGAAGAATTCTGGTCAAAATTTCCACATTTGACACCAAACTGTTGCCATTTTACCATTTGTATCATTTTTCAGCAGCATACCTGGCATAAGCGCCCTCTAAGGGTGTAACACTGCTTTTTTTTTTTTTCTCAAATGAATGGGATATTTGACACGTCGTGACGTCACGGTGACCCAAAGACTATGGGATTTCAAGATAATTACTCCCCTACCCCCCCTGTACCCT
The DNA here is from genome assembly GCF_964638095.1 of Poromitra crassiceps. NCBI lineage: Eukaryota > Metazoa > Chordata > Actinopteri > Beryciformes > Melamphaidae > Poromitra > Poromitra crassiceps. The sequence continues at coordinate 7,326,808 of NC_139637.1, read as the reverse complement.
TTCGGCTCCTCAGAACTCCAAGCCTATTTCTATTATAGTTTGCTCTTAAAATACTGAACCAAACGTCGTCAAAGTTGGCACATGTCTTAATTATAGTTAGTTTCCCGCTGAATGTGTCATTACTTTATTGATATCTTACCTGGATAAGCTCGAATGATGATGTTTATATTATCAGTCCGAGTTGCAAGCACTGTCTCCAGCCCAGGCGGGAGAGAGTCGTACTGTAACATGGACGAGCCCCAAGCTCCGCGGGCACGCGCAGCAGGCCAGCAACAGCTGGGCTCTCTGTGCTCTGAGAGCAGTCTGATATTTCCGCAAACAAATAGCGTCGCAGTTTAGCGCACATGTAAAATATAACGCTATACTACGACGTGACAACGCGACAAAGCTTCTCTAAACACATCGGCTACTATCATTTCCCTGCATCCCTCCTACTGAGATTATATCGGTAATGATGTTGGACAGACTGAATGCGCGGAGGAGGAGGAGGAAAGATCTGCAGCTGTGCCCTGAGAGACACTCGCCTCGCTCCGACTACTGTGCCTGTCTGTGAAAAGCGTCCTGTCCAGTCGCACCTTCGCAAACAGATGCGGGATTCCCTCAATCCTGTACCCAATCTCAGACTGTATTCTCTAAATCGCACACCAGCTATTTCTGTCTGTTTGTTTGTTGCTCCGTGAGGTTACAAGCGCCCCATGCATGCAGCAGACTGTTTCGCCAGCCGGGGTCTGGCAGGAGGGAGGAGGCGCAGGCAGCCTGCACTGCGCTGAGAGAAAAACTTTTGCACAACTTTTAACAAGAATCACGAAAAGCCCCCAAACTAAAATGAAAAAGGGACTATATGGCAACTTGGACGAGGGAATGACGTAGAGAAATCTCGCATTGTGTTACCCCAGAACGGGGGGTTTGTCGTATTGTGCGGTGTGCTGCTGTAACGAGCCCATGCCACTTTGCTCTCGTAACGTAGTTTAACACACTGCCATAGAGTTACATGCAGAAAAATAATTAAATTTCTAGTTCGCCACTGAATTACCAAATTGATATAACTTTCAACCATTTTGAGCAAAGCTCTTTCCAAACAGGCCACCAGCGTTGGCTAGTTGTTGATATTTATACAGATATGGCCCATCTCAAATAAATTATTTTTGAGGCAAACTGCAAACTGTAATGGCGTCGATTTCTGAAAAAAAATCTGGACTTCAACACAGCCAAAGAGTCCAGTATAGACAAGAGCATATGTCATTTCTTGGTTTTTTCCATAGGTATTTTCAAATCACTGTTCTAATACATATCTAGGGGGTTAGTCCCCCTTTAAGCATTTTGTGCCTGCGTCCGGTAGACAGCATGAGCGGCATACCACGCATGCGCTGTACAGCGGAAGCGCTGTGTTCAGTAAAACAAAGAAGTAACTCGGTGCGGATTTGATACGAAAATGACGTTTCACGTAACTATGGATTATTATTTCATCATGTGGTGAGTACCCAATGTCACATGTACATAGAGTTTTCTTTTTTTTTTACTTATTTATTTTATTCCACAAATAAGACAACCAGTTTGAATTGCATACATGTAATCCTTGACATTTGTTATCCACTGTATCATTTGTCTAAACATGTTCTGATTTAACCATAATCATCATTATATGTTTATAAATAAAAGAAAAATGTGCAGAAAAGAAATTAAGAAAAGAAAAAAAAAGAAAAAGAAAAAAGAGGTAATTACAGGTCAGACATTGCAAGTATTGGAGCCCATCTTACATCAAACCTTTCTACTTTCATCTGTAATCTTGCTGTTATTTTTTCCATGGTAAAGACACTCTTTACTCGTTCTCTCCATTGTGTTATGCAGGGGGGCTGCGGCTTCAACCAGGAGACTGTTATCATTTTTTTCGCTATTAATAACAGAATTCTCAATAAATAGATTAAAGTTCCTGGAAACCAGAAATATTTCTTTATTATTTAGCATTTTGAGTTCATCACATCACAGGACCCTATGTTAATAAGCCACCAGCCAAATTTGAACGATGATGAACATCGCAAATTATATAAATTTAGGTTTGACAGTCATGGCAAAACTCATGAGAATCAATTAGATTTTAGAGTGTATTTTCTCCCGCGGACTGTGTAGGCGTGTCCCGTCTGCAGCAGGTCTCCTCTCTCTCTCTCTCTCTCTCGGAGGAGGAGACCTTTCTCTCTGAGAGAGAGGGAGAGAAGGAGAGAGAGAGAAAGAGACATGGGATAAGTGTGTGTGTGTGTTCGCGCGTTGCTCCGCCGCGAAGAGATCTCTGTTCTGCCGCTGCCTGCGAGTGCACAGCGCTACTCTGTGTGTGTGTGTGTGTGTGTGTGAGTAACCTCGCACACACTGCCTGCTCTCTCTCTCTCTCTCACTAGTCAGAGAGAGAGAGAGAGAAGGCAGCGCATAGCGCTCGACACAGCACACAGAGTGGGAGGGAGACAGACACTGAGCGAGCGATGTGGGGCGAAGAACGGACAAAAGGAGAAGGGCGAGTTGCGCGCGTGTACAAAGGTTATATAGAGCTTATGACGTCATAAGCTCCTGCATTTGGGCACCTCGCGCACTGCTCTCTTCAATGAGGAAGTACCTTGTAGAATCTTGTAGAAAAGTGTCTATTTTAAGGCTTTGGGTTGAAAGTAATGTATAATAATTTCTGAGGTACACAATTACTAACATAAGACCTTAAATAACATAGTTAGAACGTTTTTGTGGATTTTGGTTTCCAGGGACTTTAAGTCTTTATCCATCTCATTGTCAGGAGGTATGCCCAGTACCACAAGTGCTGGCTCTAAAATAATGTCAAAGCCGAGAATGCAAAGAAATGTAACTGGCTCGTTAAAACTCGCATTCCAGGAATATTGTATTTACCACAATAGCGTTAATGGCGCGTGCCAGAGAGCCTGGTTGTCAGGGGTCGCACCTCGGAGATTCCAGGCCGATGGGCTGCACTCTCCGCTCCGGCAGCTGGCTGCCTGTGGCTCGCTGAGCTCCACTCAGCCACTAAACCTCGCGTCACCAGTCTCTTCCCGAGGAGAGCGCCACAACACCCTGAATCCCACTCGATTTGGGGGTGGAACACGCCAGGATTGGCCAAAGCCCAATCCAGTCCCCATAATTGTCAAATAAAATCATCAACATGCTACTATGACCCGCCTCTCAACCTGTCATCTCAGACAAGTCATGTTTTCAGTCTGAAACGGAGTCCGACCCACTTGGGCTCCGAACGGGTTCGGGTTTAAGAGTCAGAGTCAGAGTCAGTTTATTTACCATTTGCAGTCGAAACTACATTGGAATTGGGGTGCAAGAGCTTAAAACATAGACACATATATGACAAGTCATGACAACATAAAAGAGCATATAAAAAGACAAACAATAAAAAAGTTTAAAAAGTAAGTAAGGTAAAATAAGAGAATAAAACAATAAAATTAGACAGGTACATCTGTGGATAAAGGCCAGAGTCATCCAGCTCACTTTTAAAGTGCAGGAATAAAGTGCACTCAATAATACAGCGATAAAAGTTAACAAGGATCTGGCTGTTGTGGGTGAACTCCTTTTACTTTTATCCAGATGTTCATATACAGAGTTCAAAGCTATAGAGACTGCATCCTCAACTGATCTGTTTTTCCTATAAGCAAACTGCCAAGGATCAAGAGTAGAAGGAATCTGACATTTAATGTGGTCCAGCACTAAACGCTCCAGACATTTCATAAACACTGATGTTAGTGCAATGGGTCTGTAATCATTGTGACATGTGACAGGAGATTTCTTTGGGACTGGGACTACAATGGACTCCTTGAAACTTTTTGGAACAATGCGACGCTGCAGTGACATATTAAAAATATCTGTCATCACAGGGGCAAGCTGCTCAGAGCAGGGCCTGGCAACTCGGGGAGGAATGCCGTCCGGTCCAGCGGCCTTCCCCACCTTGGTCCTGGACAGAACCTTTCGAACCTCGTGTTCAGATACAGTTAGCCCAGACAGCACCACAGACACACTGTCAACCCCTATAGGAATAGTATAGGGACATTAACACCCTGAGGTCTAAGGGTATTTTTTTGGCACTGAACGTCACCAAAGTGACATCGGGCGATTTCACTTTCGTGACACAAAACTAAATCAAATTGTGACTGACAGACACCACACACCCGCCCATCCATCTAGGCAATTTTATTATAGGATATATAACATACTTGATTATCAGGCCGCTATGCGGCCTGATAATCTAGTTTGCTGGTATTATTATCGGTAGGTGGCACTATGCCGAATTGCATGAAATCCGGCACTGAAATCCATGAGGTCCCCCTCAGCGCATTACCAGAGTGTGAAGTCGATCCGCCGAATGGTTCTCGAGATAAACAAAATTGGTGTTGCCAGTAGGGATGGGCATTTCTAGCAAAAACACTATTCGAAATTCGCTGGCCAAATTCGAATTTAATTCGAAATTCGAAAATAAAAATAAAAATGTAAAAAAAATTAAAAATGTAATTTTTTTTTTTTTTTTTTTTTTTTTTTTTTTTTTTGTGTGAGTGAAATGTTGCATTGTCTCCCCTGATTCTAAGTCTACGGCTTTATTAATTAATATAAAAAGCTTCTGCTGTGGATTTTTAGCTCAAACAAGCATTGCACCACTGAAGTAAAGAACATGTTACATGACATTGACATTTTCGAAAATAAAAAACAGTTTTGACAATCATGAGTGGTTCATTAAATATTTAGTAGGCTCAGGTCTGAGTGCCAAAGGGGTGCCAAAGTCACCCCCTCTCCCTCTTCATGGGATTTCATCCGCCATTCATTTTTCCATAAACCTTGCTTAAAATGCTTATAAAAATTGTTTTACTTGCTCAAACCAAGCGATTTGACTATACTTAGAATCAGGGGAGACAATGCAACATTTCACTAAAAAAAAAAAAAAAAAAAAAATTTTTTTTTCGAATTTCGAATTTCAATAATAAAAGTCGACCTTGATAATAACAACGATTATTCGAAAATTCGAAATTCGATGCCCATCCCTAGTTGCCAGTAGGTGGCGCTATGCCAATTGCACAAAATTCAGCACTGCACTCTATCAGGTCCTCCTAAGCCACACATGGGCAAAATACGGCCCACGCATGCGGTGTGGCCCACGATGGAATTGCATTTTTTTCTTCTTCTTTTTCTTCTTTTTTTTTACAGTGCACCTGAACACAACATACAAGATACCTGCTGAATAAGTGTCCAAATGTTCATGTCATTCTGGCCAATACTCTACTTCTGTTATAACAGTTCATTTCTAGCGGGCCTGGGGCCACATTTGGCCCCAGGGCCGGACTCAAAGAAAAACAAAACGACCCCCAAAAACTCAATAAAAGGCAGACTTATGTTAATAAATCTCATCTGCTACAGCCATTGGATTTGTATCACTATTATATCAGGAGATTAACAAGAAATTACCAATCACAACAGGAGAGAGGGTTAAAAATAGGGAGACTGCTGTGAAAATCAGGAGTGTTGGCAGGTATGATCTCCAATGTGTGGCCCTTCACTTACTTGATGTAAGCCAGTATGGCCCTCAGGAAAAACATGTTGCCCACCCCTGGTCTAAGCGCTTTCCCCAAGTTTGAAGTTGATCGGACTAACGGTTATCGAGATAAAGCGCTTTCTGTGTTTGCCAGTAGGTGGTGCTATGCCGAATAGCATGAAACTTGACGTAAGGTGTGTGTGTGGGGGGGTGAGGTGTGTGTGGGGGGGTGAGGTGTGTGTGTGTGTGCGGGGGGGGGGGGGGGGGGGTGAGGTGTCTGTGTGTTTGGGGGGGGTGAGGTGTGTGTGTGTGTGGGGGGTGAGCTGTCTATGTGTGTGTGTGTGGGGGGGGGTGATGTGTGTGTGTGGGGGGGGGTGATGTGTGTGTGTGTGTGGGGTGAGGTGAGGTGTCTGTGTGTGTGTGGGGGGGGGTGAGGTGTGTGTGTGTGGGGGGGGTGAGCTGTCTGTGTGTGTGTGTGTGTGGGGGGGTGATTTGTGTGTGTGAGGTGAGGTGTCTGTGTGTGTGTGTGTGGGGGGGGGGTGAGGTGTGTGTGTGGGGGGGGTGAGCTGTCTGTGTGTGTGTGTGTGGGGGGGTGAGGTGTCTGTGTGTGTGGGGGGGGGCGATGTGTGTGTGTGGGGTGAGGTGAGGTGTCTGTGTGTGTGTGGGGGGGGGTGAGGTGTGTGTGGGGGGGGTGATGTGTGTGTGTGTGTGGGGGGGGTGATGTGGGTGTGTGGGGTGAGGTGTCTGTGTGTGTGTGGGGTGAGGTGTGTGTGTGGGGGGGGGGTGAGGTGTCTGTGTGTGTGTGGGGGGGGTGATGTGTGTGTGTGGGGTGAGGTGTCTGTGTGTGTGTGTGTGGGGGGGGGGTGAGGTGTCTGTGTGTGTGTGGGGGGGGGGTTGATGTGTGTGTGTGGGCGGTGAGGTGTCTGTGTGCGTGCGTGTGGTGTGTGTGCGTGCGGTGTGTGTGTGTGTGTGTGCGTGGGGTGAGGTGTGTGCGTGCGTGTGGTGTGTGTGCGTGCGGTGTGTGTGTCTGTGTGTGTGTGGGGTGAGGTGTGTGTGTGGGGGGGGGGTGAGGTGTCTGTGTGTGTGTGGGGGGGGTGATGTGTGTGTGTGGGGTGAGGTGTCTGTGTGTGTGTGTGTGGGGGGGGGGGGGGTGAGGTGTCTGTGTGTGTGTGGGGGGGGGGTTGATGTGTGTGTGTGGGCGGTGAGGTGTCTGTGTGCGTGCGTGTGGTGTGTGTGCGTGCGGTGTGTGTGTGTGTGTGTGCGTGCGTGCGTGTGGTGTGTGTGTGCGTGCGGTGTGTGTGTGTGTGCGTGCGTGCGTGCGTGTGTGGTGTGTGTGCGTGCGGTGTCTGTGTGTGTGCGTGTGTGTGTGTGGTGTGTGTGTGGTGTGTGTGTGTGTGTGTGTGTGTGTGTGTGTGTGTGTGTGTCCTACTCTGGTATGAACATGAGAAAAGGCAGATTGAAGTAGAGTTTGGACTTGAACATGTTTGACTATATAAATGATATCAATGGTGTTAAAAGCAGTGTTATGCTTTGACAGAAACATCAGAATAGCCTCCTTTGTTTCAGCTAAATAAAGTATTAAACAGTCAACTGCTGACATGGAAAGTCCCTCACAGCAGCTTGTGACATCTCTTCATTCAGTCCTGCTGTGAATGAAGATGATGGCTGATAGAATGTGTCACCATGAAAGTGTGAAGAAATTAAAGGTCAAAGTGTTCATAAATCAACAGATAATAAACAGCTCTATTAGAATCAAAAGAGTTTCTGTATTGAGTCTTGTTCTCTCATCAGATGTCTGTGAACTCACACTGGATCCAAACACAGCAAGCAGACAGCTCCTCCTGTCTGAAGACAACAGAAAGGTGACGAGGGGAGAGGTGCAGCCATATCCTGATCACCCAGAGAGATTTAACAGCTGGCCTCAGCTGCTGTGTAGAGATGGTTTGACTGGTCGCTGTTACTGGGAGGTGGAGAGGGAAGGAAGGGTTCATATAGGAGTGACTTACAGAGGAATCAGCAGGAGAGGAGAGGGTAATGACAGCTGGCTTGGAGGGAATGAAAAGTCCTGGAGTCTGTTCTGCTCTGATGCTGGTTACAGAGCCTGTCACAATAACAGACACACAGACATACATCTCCCCTCCTCTCGCTCTAACAGAGTCGCAGTGTATCTTGACTGGCCGGCTGGCTCTCTGTCCTTCTACAACGTTTCCTCTGACAAACTGATTCATCTCCACACGTTCAACTGCACCTTCACTGAACCTCTGTACCCTGGGTTTAGTGTGTTGTTTTATGATGCCTCAGTGTCTCTGTGTTAGTTAGAGGAGTGAGAGAGAAACACACTGTGACCAAACACAGCTGCTGACATGATGTTTCACTCTGTACAGGATCTCTCACACTCACACACACACACACACACACACACATGGCCGTAACTAGCTATGAGGACGGGGAGGTCCGGACCTCCCCTAATATTTCAGAAGGAAAAAAAAAAAAAAAAATTTTTTTTTTTTTTTATAAAACAATCTGCATGGAAAAGCATGAAAAACACGGGATCGCTTTTATTTTGAAACGAAAGGCAGGTCAGGCAGGAAGTCATCTGACGCCGCGTCCGCGGTAACTTGATTCCGAGAGAGCAGCAGCATGGTGGTGAGTGATGACTGTCTGTCTGCCTGGCGAGATAATTGAAGGTGAGCGAGCTGCGAGACAGTGAGCGAAGTGAACGACAGACAGTGAGTGACACTGACAGATTTTTTAGCAACAACCAAGAAAGTAAGTGTCTAGTCTGTCTCTTAAGTAATGTTACCTGTGTGACACGTTGGGATGCTACTGGCTAATCATGCATGATGCCAATTGCCAAGCTCCCGAAGTCAGGTATGCAGGTGGCTATATGCATGGTTTCAGTTTCATGACCCAATAAGTAACAAAAAGAGGTGGTGTAAAGTTAAAAACAACATAATATATTTTATTTCATTTTTCAATCGTTCCTATCAGGAATAAATAAATGTCCCTCTGTATGTTTTTTTTATTATCGATGATGACTTTGTGTGTTGTGTACGGCTTGGGTTGTGTACCTGTGTTTGTAGGTGTCATTTTGATATGAATTTGGCTAAAACAGTTTGTGTTTGTTAGTTACAATTATGTTGATAGGAGAGCTGAGCAGGTGGTGACATGAAAGAGAATATACTGAATAATGACATCACAACAGTATAATCCTAATGTTGATTTAAAATGATATATTACTCTAAATATGGCTAAAAAAGGGGGGAAAAAACCCTCAATGCGCCTCCCCTTGCTGGACCTCCCCTATTTCGGAATCCTGGTTACAGCCCTGCACACACATGTTGATGATTGACAGGTTAAAATCTCTTTCTTTTGGACCTTTGTTATGTTTGTATTTTATTCATGTCACCAAACTAAACATCTCTCATGTTTCCAACAATTTAAGGTTAAATTCACATTGTTTGATCGTGTTGGTTTCAAACATTTGATTCTATACTTTTTATATAACTTTGACTTTTTAATAACTTTGACTTAACATGTGATTACAATGTTCCTCAAATCAAATCATATCTTGTTGATATGAGGTCATGAAGAGATGAGTGTGTAGTGTGCATATAAGTATCAACATCTGCTATTAAACAAATCTGACCCATTCTGCTTATTTCACTATTATTTAATACAAAATGTGGGTGTGTGTGTGTGTGTGTGTGTGTGTGTGCGTGCGCGTGCGTGCGCTCGTCTGTGTGTGTGTGTGTGTGTGTGTGTGTGTGTGCAGCTGTGGCAGAAATCATCCTGATTCATTTGCTGATTGTTGTGGTAAAAAACTGTTAGTTTGATGATTTGAGGAGTCAAATGATTTCAGTTGACTTCCAACATGTTGCCACAGCACAGCAGAACCTCTACACCTCATCTCTAACTGTTTCATATCAAGATTAGAGACACATTTTACAACGTTTTGCAATGCGTCCATTCTTCTGTCTAGCGCTTGATATTCACGTGTGTGGTTGTTGATTGGTCAGATTTACAAGTGACCCACGTGGCCACCACACAACCCGCATTCTGATAGGCTGTTGACACCCCCCACCCCCGCAATGTGCGCCAAAGTGGTTTGGTCCATCCACTCAGTTTTTTTCCCACACTCGGCAGTTTAAACTGCAGCGCGCCACTCATTGTGTGTGTGTGTGTGTGTGTGTGTGTGTGTGTGTGTGTGTGTGTGTGTGTGTGTGTGTGTGTGTGTGTGTGTGTGTGTGTGTGTGTGTGTGTGTGTGTGTGTGTGTGTGTGTGTGTGTGTGTGTGAGAGCTCTCTAGGGAGGGAGAAGTGAAGCTGTGGGGTCATGTGACAATAACAATGGGCGTGGTAAACTATACACAGTTGGAATCAAAGTTTCCTGCATGTTGGTTTTGTATAATGATCTAGTCAGTTGTTTCTCTGGACACATTGATGTACGTGTGTCTGTATTGTAGAGATAACAGAGAAACTGTGATATAAACAGTCATTCTTCTACATCTATTTGTGTTCACTTCTTGGATATTTAATTTATTTAACAATTCATCAGTTTGCTTGGGACCACCTGGAACCTCCTCAAAGACCCCAGGTGGTCCCCTGGACCTCACATTGAGAACCACTGATCTGGATTAAATTAAATTAAAAGAGAAACCTTAATTAGGGAAACTAAAATAACAAAACATGACTACACAGTAAATGAGTAAATGTGTAGTTATGTGATGTCTGTCTGTCAGCATCACAGTCTCTCATCTTCTTCAACAGCTCTCTGGCTCCCTCTGCTGCTGACAACTGAGGAAACTTTATTTTTATTTCATATTTGATGTGCTCATATTCTGTTTTATTTCCCTGCTGAGTCCGAGCTGCAAAGGTCTAATTTTAACCGATAAATCTATAATTGATTATTTAGTTTGAAGACTTCACACTCAACACAAAGCAAGTCAGCAGACGAGGAATATGAAGAGTGTTGCTGTTAAAGAGCCACGATCAGCAAAACTTCCCTGCATGATTCAAAGTTATCAAAACAATACAAAGTGCTGAGTGTTCAGTTGATAAGTTAGTGCAAAAAGGCTGCACAGTAGCAATGAAGTGCTACGACTGCATCAACTAATCAAGCTGCTTTCTGCCTTCCCTCAGTCATATCATGTCATGTCAAATATCATCTGAAGAAGTAACACATGGGCGTACACCGCATGCTTAGTGAGAAAGATGGTGTTTGGCAATAATATAAATACATTAATAATTATGTTTTATTTCTTTAGCACTTTTGCAGGTAGAGTTATGAAGTGTTTGACAGGGAATAAAACAAGTAAAAGCTAACCGGAATTAATTGAAAACAGATTAAAGAAGGATCAAATTGCAAAATGCAAGAGAGCACCAGGTAGAAACAAATTGTTTATCAAATATCAAATGAGTTGTGTGCATGGTTTGGCTCAAATTCATTTCAACCAGTGAAGTCAAGCTTCTGTCCATTGGTCAGTCATAGAGTCTTGATTCTCATCGATTTCTTTCAAGACAGCATGTATGAACCTTTTTCAAGATTTTGTTCTCAGTTTGTGGATTGAATCCAGCAGCTTAACTGGCTGAATAGAAAGTGAATTGACCCTTGACCCTGTGCCATGCTTCCAGGTTCAGCTCACCCTGACATCACTGTCTCCTGATTTCCCTCTAGATTAAGATGAAGCTCTGCCTCTTTTTTTAAACCAGGAGCTTTAGTGACTCAATAATAAGAGCTCTGTTTACACTCCTATGTTACAATGTTACAATTTACAGTGTTACAATGTTACAATTTACAGTGTTACAATGTTACAAGGTTAAAAATTCACTTAGCAGACACTTTTATCCAAAGAGACGTACATCTGAGCTTTATACAACACAAGCAATGATCTAGTCAGAAGACAACAACATGAGGAAGTGCCATGAGGCCAAGCTTGAGTCTGAATGGACCCAGGTGTCACCAGACAGCACAGAGTGCAGAGGATTTATTTATCATTCATGTCCCTCATTCATCACCATTCATGCTATTAACATTCATGTATCTATCATCCCTTTTTCATCCTTTCATCCTTCATGCTCATCAAGTGTGAAGGTGTTGGTTAAAGAGCTGCAGGGTCTGGAGTCTCTTCTTAAAGATAGAGAGCTAGGCCATGTTCAGACTAGGAGGCCACATCTGATTTGTGAACTTTAGTGACCTATTAATGACTTTATCCAGATTGGTTTTATGAGTCTGGACGCTCCAAGTCTGATTTGTGTCACTTGTCCCAAACCACATATGGAGGTAGTTTCAAATCTGCTTCAAATGTGCTTTTGACTGATGTGCCTTCAGTGCGGATACGAACGTCACTCGCAACTCATCATCAAATGCTTCTGCGCAGGAAAACCACATCACCAACATACGTATTTACTGACGCCCACGTCGTTACCATAACAACCCATGCAGATAGGCTGATTTGTGGCAGTGCGGTCACACTCCCAAATCAGATTTGGGAAATCAATCAAGATAATGATGATTAATGACTTCATCACCAAATTGGATTTGCCTGTAATGTGAGTGGCCTCATGCAGGCAGGAATGATAGGGAGAGCTGGGTGTCTTCAGCATAACAGTGATATGAGAAGAGGTAGGACCTCAACCAGCAGAGGGCAGATCCTGAGATACCAAGCTCAGTGAGTGTGGAGAGGAGGATTAGGTGGCTAACTGTGTCTGACAGATCTAGCAGCAATAGAGCCGAGGACTGACCAGCAGCTCTAGCCAAACGCAGTGACTCCATTACTTACCATTACCATGTAAAGAGATCTGAGCTGGTAGAAGCTCATCTTCTGCACGATGGCTTCTTCATATAACTCAACTTCTACACGCTGTTTAATCATAAATATCCAGATAGCTTCTTTTTACAATACCAATTGAAGACAGTGGATTACTTCATCTGTTAGAACAATTGGAATATGAGTTTACACACAACAAACCTAATGAGTGCCTAGTAAACCGTAAGAGACATTTGCAATAACACAACTCATTTCTCACCATTAAACTTAAACGTTGCTGTTCATTTGAACTAGCGGCTGTATATCCAAAACCTAAGCTTCCTTTTAACTCTGCTCTTAATGTTGTCACTCTGTAACCATGGTAATCCTTGGCTATCAATGGTAAGCCATGGTAATTGTTGGTAAACATATTGGTAATGAATGGTAACCCTTGGTAACATCTGGTGAACCATGGTAACCTTTGGTAACACTTGTCCCTCTGTGTCTCTTGCTCCTTCCTTCCTGTCCCGCTAACTCAATCAAAAAACACCAAACCGTTCCAAAACGCGGCTTCCTGTGGTGGTGGCCATCTTTGTTTTGGGTTTTGTCTGACTCTCTGCCCGCCTGACTGACGTACTGATTGGCTGACTGGCTCGCTGTGTGGTTGGTTGGTTGGTTGTCTGGCTGGTTGATTGGTATCCCAGAGGGCGGCGATGCCTCTCCTGTCCGCCTGCCGTCCAACACCTGCCAGTGTTGTTGTTGTTGTTTCACTCATGAATGTGTTTTTTTTTACATTTTTACTTTTTATCCACCTTATTTTTGAAGCCCGGCTGAAATGATTATGGGTGCAAGGTCCGGTGTAGAACGTGACTGATGCAGCTGGGTAATGTAGCCTACTTGGCCGAGGGTCTGCCTGCGGGTGGCGCTCGTGCTCTGCGCATTTCCTCATCAAACTCTGTGAAAAAAAGTTGCTTGTCACAAAGAAATAACAGTCGTTTGACGACTTATTTGAGGGAATGTAATAATGTTATCTATCAAGATGTTTCCAATCTCTATAATCTCTATATGACACATCAAGTGGTCCGGACCATGGTCAGTGCGTCTGTACACTGACCATGCATTAAGACAAGAAGGAACACTGACGGACCACGTGACAGACCACACTGACCACCTGACCGACCACACACTAAGTGATCCGGACCATGGTCAGAGCGTCTGACACTGACCATGCACTGACCATAATATAGCCTACCCACTATGCCCACTATAGTTTTTGAGATATTAAAGGAACACTCCGCCCATTTTCAACCAGCTTTGTATCATTAGAACATCAGTAGTATATCAGAAAACTGTAAACGGTTTTGAAGTCTGTCATTAAATTTGACAGTTATTGAGTGTTAAAGTGTGGACCAGTGACATCACTGGTCCACACTAACTCAAATTAATAACTCATTAACTCAAATCAACTCTCAATAACTGTCAAACTAGATGAATGATGAATAGTTTGACAGTTATTGAGAGTTGATTTGAGTTAATGAGTAATTAATTTGAGTTAGTGTGGACCTTAACACTCAATAACTGTCAAATTAAATGACAGACTTCAAAACCGTTTACAGTTTTCTGATATACTACTGATGTTCTAATGATACAAAGCTGGTTGAAAATGGGCGGAGTGTTCCTTTAACGTTTGTTTGGCACAACTCATACTATTAACTGCCGTGGGGTTCCGCATTTCTGGGTGGCAAGTGACGTCACGCTGATTCGTCCTATACTATGAATCGACCATATAATTGTCATTTAATTTTTTTTACACTTGCCAAAATGTTGTTATTAGTGTAGAAAGCATTTCAACAAATAACACACCGTCTCCTTTGTAGGTCTATTTTCATTCAAACATTAAACTAGAGGTTCATCTTAGTGTTCTTATGTTCATTATGTTGGACATAGTTCAATTTCTACTTCCATTTTTATGGTAAAAAAAAATAACTTTATCATGCTTTTACTTTGAAGGCAAAATCACTAAACCGGAAGTGCAATTCCTGCTGAAGCAAAACAATCCTGCTCATTTGACGCTAGTCTCTCTCTCTCTCGCGCGCGCGCGCTCTGTCTCTCGCTCTGTCTCTCACTCTCGATCTCTCTCTCTACTAACTTTATCATGCTTTTACTTTGAAGCTTTTACTCATTTGACGCTAGTCTCTCAATTCAATTCAATTAAATTCAAAAGGCTTTATTGGCATGGAGAACATAAGTTTACATTGCCAAAGCAAGTGTGCAACAAAACAAAAAGTAACACAATTTATAACCGAAAGGTTAGCACAAAACTATTGTAGCGATCCAGGTAATTGCAGGTATTGTGGTGTTTCCGTGTGTAGCTAGGAACTGATATGTGTGGGTGTGTTCCTAGGGGGAGGGGTGTATATGTGACCAGCGGCCGGGGCGGAAGTCAGTCTAACTATGAGAGGGAGTTGGAGTGGTTGCATGTAGAGCTAGCAGCGAAGCTAGCTGCTAGGAGCTATTGTGAAGCCAGAGAATAAAAGCCTTATACCAACTTCGAGTCTCCGGTTCCTTGGCGAATTATCGATTCGCTACATTGGTGTCAGAAGTGGGATCGATAACCCTCTGCGACGGCCGAGAAGGGAGAGGGTGAGAGAAGGAACGGCAAAGAGACTCTGTGTGTGGTGCGGTTTTTCGGCTCAAGACCTAGCGCTAGTAAGTTAGCTACCAGGGGTGCTAACTGCTAACTGCTAGCTGCTAAGACCACGTGTGATGGTGCGCGGTGAAGAATGGCCATTGGGGAACGGGAGAAAAGAGGAGCTGACGACGGGGATCAGCTCGGTGCTGGCGGGCATGGAAGCCCGTTTGTTGAGAGAGGTCAGATGGCTGGCGGAGGCGATTCCTGCCTGGGCAGTGGAGCTGTGGCGGGCACTGCGGGAAGTCGGGCGGCGTGTGGACGAGTTGAGCACAGAGGGAGCGCAGTGTGGAGAACGGCCGGAGGAGCCACAAAAGAGACTGTGTTGGACCTGAGGAGAACCGGGCCACGTTGCGAGGTGGTGCCGAAGCGGTCCCGGGAGACGGACCGGGTATGCGGAGCAAAGGTACTGGGGACAGCAGGGAGCCTGCTGGGCATGGGGTGCATTGGGGCACATAGCCAGAGAGTGTCAAGAAGCTGTCGGGGACTGGAAGACAGCGGGAGAGGAGAGACGTGCAGGCGGCGGACAGGTGAGACTTTGTTGGACGTGCCGTTCGCTTGAGCACTTAGCCAGAGACTGCACTGAGGGTGTGGGCGCTGGAGGAGACACACAGCCGGGGGAGCAGCCGGAGCAACAGGCAGAGGAACAGCGGAGCAGTGGAGCAGCCTGAGCAACAAGCAGCGGAGCAGCGGAGCAGTGCAGAGCCGGTCATTCAGGTCAGGAGAGCGTGGACTGCGTGTCCAGATGGACGGGTGTTGCTAACGCCGGAAAAGCCTAGCTGCTCTGTATACCAGCCGGTAGGGGGCGATATCGTCTGCAGAGCTGTTACAGTCGGGGGAGCGACGCTCGTGTCTCCGGGTGAGCCTGGGGGGAACCGGCCCAGCCTAGCCGCGTCATACCCCCCATGGTTGCACTGCGGAGAGCCGAGGTGGAGATCGATGCCGGTGGTGTTCGCCCTGCTGTCCGGAGCGCGCCGCCCCCTGGGGGAGGGGGACGGGAGGACGAACGAGTGCAAGAGGTGGAGGAAGACGAGGGAGACTGTTCAGATGTGGACCTGACAGACGAGGACATAGACGCCATCATGGATGTCGACGAGGAGGAGTGGAAACGCAGGCAGGCGGAGGACGCGGATATCGGTCCAGTGTGTGCGTGGGTAGCGGCCGGACGCCGGCCCCCTGTGGAGGAGATTCACACGTGTTCCGGTGCCACGAAGGGACTGTGGAACATGTTTTCAGACCTGCGTTTGGATGGAGATGGGCTGTTGGAGAGGTAAGGGGGCCAAGGGGAAAGGGGGTTCCTAGAGGGTTGTACCCAGCTACCTGCGGGGGTTGGTGCTACGGGGGACGCACGGGGGCTGCGGCTGGAAGGGTCATTTCGGGCCTGAATCGACACTCCGCCGGGTTCGTGAACTTTACTACTGGGGCAAACACAAGGAGGTTGTGCGGGACTACTGCCTTCGCTGTGTTGACTGTAATGTGCTTCAGGTAGTGTCCTCTAGTAAGAGAGTGGCGTCAGCGGAGGACCAAAATGCGAGACTCATTAGCCAATGAACAGCCAGGAATGGGTCTCGCGCTACTTTTGCATGCTAAAATAAAGCCTATAATGTACAATTTGATTCATTTCAAGGGATGAAAAACCCTTTCAAAGTAAAACACTGTCTATTTTGCTGCAACTTGACAGTGCTGCTTTTTTTACTCAAGAGTTCCACTTTCTACTTCCTGGAAAAAAACTGGTCCATTGGAGTGAATGGAGATGTCGGAACTCTTCTATTATACGGCTCTGGCTTCAGGTGGGACAGAAGCTGTAAAAAGGGGTGATGGAAATGGTGGTTGAAGTGAAGTGGGAAAAGGTCAGAAAGAAATGATGTAAATGTTGGGGTTGTGTTAAATGAATGGGGGAAAAGAAAGGAAATAATGAAAAACTAGACATTATGGAGTGCCTAATGGGAAACTAGACATTATGGGGGGTGTGGAAAAAAGAAAAGACTGTTGTTGGGAAGTATGAAATGTAAACGGTGGTGGTGGAATGCGAAAAGAAGTGTGCTGAAAAATTAGAGACTATGTGGGGAAATTGATGTGGTGATGGAAAAATGTTGTGGGGTGTTGTGTTTTGGTACAGGGGGATATGTGTGGGTTGTGGGTGTCGCGTGGGAGCGACATTAAAGTTGGGTGGGGGAAATGTAGCGATCCAGGTAATTGCAGGTATTGTGGTGTTTCCGTATGTAGCTAGGAACTGATATGTGTGGGTGTGTTCCTAGGGGGAGGGGTGTATATGTGACCAGCGGCCGGGGCGGAAGTCAGTCTAACTATGAGAGGGAGTTGGAGTGGTTGCATGTAGAGCTAGCAGCGAAGCTAGCTGCTAGGAGCTATTGTGAAGCCAGAGAATAAAAGCCTTGTACCAACTTCAAGTCTCCGGTTCCTTGGCGAATTATCGATTCGCTACACTATAATAGTAACAATAATAACAATAATATAAACTATAATGTTAGCCTGTTATAATAGAGAGATATGTAAACATTTCGGTCTTGCAAACAAATATGTACATAGGCTAGGTGACAAAAGTTTAAAAGTTTAAAAATAGGATAAAAGGAGTTGAAGATATCTGTACAGTAGCCTAGGCCAGAGGTTCTCAAATGTTTTTCAGCGAAGGACCCCTTACAAGATAGAAAATATACTGGGGACCCCCCCATTCTGATTTGTGATTTTGGGCTAAGCTTAATTGTTTCCATGGTACTGTAACGTGCTTGACTTTTAAATTGATAGGTTTGTTAGATTAGAATTTAATCCATGAACCATTTTAAATTTAAAGCATAAAATATTTTTGTTGAACTATGAAGCTTTTGCAAAAAAATATATAAATATTTTTTTTATTTTCCTGAAAACCTTTCGTGGACCCCCTGGCAAAGTGCCACGGACCCCTGGGGGTCCCCGGACCCCATTTGAGAACCACTATGTTAACCTGACGCTGCCAGATGGACGGTTTAGCTCCACATTTCACTAAACGTCGAGAGAATCTCTTTTGATCTCGCGAGGTTATTCATCTTGCAAGCAAGCAAGCAAGTGTCTGATGTACAAGATGTGCAGAGGGCGGAGCCTAAGCTTGTGGTTGTGTCCCATATCCTTTTCCTGTCACAACCGCTCACAAACCTTTCGCTAGTCTCTCTCTCTCTCTCTCTCTCTCTCTCTCTCTCTCTCTCTCTCTCTCTCTCTCTCTCTCTCTCTCTCTCTCTCTCTCTCTCTCTCTCTCTCTCTCTCTCTCTCTCTCTCTCTCTCTCTCTCTCTCTCTCTCTCTCTCTCTCTCTCTCTCTCTCTCTCTCTCTCTCTCTCTCTCTCTCTCTCTCTCTCTCTCTCTCTCTCTCTCTCTCTCTCTCTCTCTCTCTCTCTCTCTCTCGAGTGCGTGTTGGGAGCGAACGTGGTGAGTGCAGTGACTGCGGTCTGAGAGCGTGTTGCAGTGCGTGAGTTTTCAAACTCTTTATTTGTTATTTTTCTGGTGTATATTGTTTCTTTCACGGGTTGCGGGGTGGTTTGGTAGTGCCAGCTGCCAGTGTCTGCTGGCAGGCAGCATGGCAGAAGCTGGAGGCTCCGGTTTAGAGACGTTAACGCGTCGGCATGCCATTAAGTTGGCTCCGGAGGTTAGATGTAGTGTGGAGGAATGTAGTCTGGCTGTGGGTGAGGTTGTCGGGTTTGGTAGTATTAAGTCTGCCTCCCGGATGAACAACGCTGTGGTTTTGTTTTTGGACAGCGTGGATAAGGTGAATCGCATGGTTGAGAGTGGGGTGGTTATTAAAGACACTTTCACCCCGGTGTTTGCGAACTGATTCCCCTTGGATGTAAATCTCCCCAGTTAAAGCACGTCATGTCTTTCCGTAGGCAGGTGCTCATGATTCTTAATAAAAATGAAGATGAATTGAGTCTCGCTTTCAAGTTTAGAGTGGATAGCTTTGATTATACTATGCATGTTTCCACAGAGAATATGAAGTGCTTTGGATGTGGTTTGGAGGGACACTTCATTCGCTCTTGCCCTGATAGGGCTGGGGAACGGCAGCCACAGGCTCCTGCTGCTGCAGCAGCAGCAGCAGCAGCAAGAAAGGCTCAAGGTGTGGCTGTGCCTGGGCCGTCAGGTGCGGTGCCTGGGCCGTCACGGGAGGTGCCTGGGCCGTGCGGTGCCTGGGCCGTCAGGTGCGGTGCCTGGGCCGTCACGGGAGGTGCCTGGGCCGTCAGGTGCGGTGACTGGGGCGTCAGGTTTTGTTTTTGGGCCGCTACATGTGGCAACAGGTGTGAAGACGCCGGGCTCGGCGGTACCGTCTGGGCCGCTCCCTGATAGACAATGTAATGAAAATGTAATGGAGGAAAAGGTTGTGGAGACAGGAACACGTAATTCACAAACTGATTTAGAAACAGGTTCAAATGTTGAACAATTAAATGGATCTCAAAGTCATGGGGAGGATAGTGGGAGCCCTGGGAGGAATGAAGTGAGCAGGGTGGGACAGGCTGCTGCTAGGGTGGTAGAGTCTGTGTTTGAGGAGGAGGAGGAGTGCATGGATGAGGATGTTTTGAAAGCTAGGATAACAAAACGAAAAATCACAGAGACCACACAAGGTGCATGCAGAGACAATAAAGTTTCAAAGAAAGTTACAGTGTGTTCATCCTCCCAATCTCAGTCAGAAGAAGGGGGGGGGGCTGGGCTTGACGATGAAAGTGAAATGGATGAGAGCTTAGAGTGTGGATATTCCTTTGAAAAAATACAGAAGTTTTTGCAAAACACTAAGGGTCAAAGGGTTAAAATCGAAGAGCATTTTCCTGATGTACAACTTTTTCTGAATTCTGCTAAGGTTTACATGAAAAACACAGGAGAAGTTGGGAAGCCATGCTTCTCTGAGCAAGAGTTTTACAGGTTGAAATCAAGAATGTTAAAGATGAAAAATCAAAAAAGCTCTGATGAATAATGTCTTCGTAGTTTTCTTTTTCTATGTGCTGATATTACATCCCTGTTTTCTGATGTGTAGTTTAAACATTGGCACGTTAAATCTCAATGGAGCTAGGGATGTTACAAAGAGAGCTGCTTTGTTTAGTTTGATTACCGTAAATTCCGGACTATAAGCCGCGGCTTTTTTCCCGTTTTTTGGCCCCTGCGGCTTATATAACGGTGCGTCTTATCTATGGATTTTTTCAGAAAAAAAAAAAAAAAAAAAAAAAAATCTCTCTTTTTTAGCACTCTTTCTAACTATAAATCCACTTCTGTTTTAATTTCCTCTCTTGCCCTCTTTTCACCACACCGCGGACACTGTGTGCACTGTAAAAATAAACAACGGTGGTGTTGTGTTATGTTGTTTTGTTGAAATGTTACGGTAATACGGTAAATGGGAGCTTCCTCAAACAGCCATCTCTTTCCCGACAATCCCCTCTGTGCGTGACCACTTACATATGGTAATTACGGTAAGCAAACGGCCACAAGCCCATCAACTCCCTCCCCCGACTACCAGGAGAAAATCACAAACTTCGGCGAATTCACACAAAGGAAGATCAAGGAATATTCCATCGAACCGGAGCAGATCATAAATATGGATGAAGTGCCTTTGACGTTCGACCTGCCACTCACTCGGACTGTTAACAAGAAGCGCCCTGGAGGATTCTTTCACCAAAAAAAAGCTTTGCTCGTTCTCGACAGCATGAGAACGAGCAGTAGATGATCATGAGGTGGTTTTTCAGACGTGTCGATATAGCAGTTTATCGCAAAAGTGTAATGGAAACACATTTTTCGCATTTGCACGTCATGTGACCCATATTATCCCTTGGAAAAGGAGCGGAAAATAAGTTTGGTAAGTAAGGTTCGATAGCCGTGTCAAAACCTCCGCAGCAAGTGGAAAACTTTGAAGCAACGCTACCTAGCAGAAAGACGAGTGTTGTGCAAAAGCGTAGCCGGGCAAATTAGATAATGTTTAATGGCAGAAATCGGTCCATGGTGACAGCAGGCTGCCTGTGTGCGCGCATTTGGCACAGCGGCGAGATGAGAGGATGAAAAGCACACACTGGTGCGGTGGTGCTGTCTGAAGTGAATACAGTGACTGTGAGTAGGCTAATACATTGCACACGTTTCAGGTGCAATTATAGAACCAAATCAGCCTTTTCCCCCCTCCATCTCTAAATCGGACCAGTTGTAGGCTATTAGGCTACCTTTTTTCCTCTGCCTGTCGCGCTGACTGCATTCACGCAGCCAGCAACATTTTGCGACTCATTTTCTTTTGAATTGATAATCAGGCTCGTTTATATGCATTGTAACTTCATGTTGGGATTTCCATTGACCATTGGTTGGATTTGAGCATGCAGGGGACGGGATATGGGGCAGATCCCCGTGCGTAATCACTGTGGCAGCTGCTGCAACGGGGAATCACTCAAACGCAACTTCAATGGAAACGCCTACAAGTCGCAATTGTACATTGTCGAAGTTGTAGAAATATCGCAATTCTTTTGCGAAAAACTGTAATGGAAACACAGCTATAGATGAAGAGGAGTTCGTTGGTTTTGAGTGACAATGAAGGAGAGAGGAGAGTGGTTGACGAAGCCACCCTGAACCTGTTCGTTTCCAACACTGAAGATGAGGACTTTGGTGGTTTCAGTACGCAGGAAGAAGAGGAAGACGAGCATTAGTGACTTGACTTCTCTGGTTACAGGTTTGCTGCACATATAGCCTATTGTTGTGTGATTTTGTCTGGGGATTAGTGACCTGACTTTTGTTTTGTTTTGTTGAAATGTTAATAAATGGGAGCTTCCCCAAACAGCCATCGCTTTCCCGACATTCCTCTCTGTGCACGAACCCTTTCATATGGTAATTAAACATCAAAACACCCGCGGCTTATAGACCGGTGCGGCTTATAGAAGAAAAAAATAGTCAATTTTGGTCCCGCGGCTTATACACCGGTGCGTCTTATAGTCCGGAATTTACGGTAATATGAAAAATTTAAATGTAACCTTTGTTCAGGAAACTCACAGCACTGAGGATATTGTTTGTGAATGGAAGAGGGAGTGGGCTGGGGAGGTATTTCTCAGTCATAAAAGTAGTATGAGTGGTGGGGTTGGAATTTTATTTTCTAAAAATTTTAATCCCAATAAAACTGTTGTTGAGGAAGTGGTTGCAGGACGAATTTTAAAAGTGAGGGCTGAATTTGAAAAAGTAAAAGTGGTTTTCATTAATGTTTATGTTCCTACTGTAGGCACTGAAAGACTTTGCTTTTTGAATGTCTTAAGTGATGTAATTAAACAATGCAAGTCAGATGAATTTTTATTTCTTGGGGGTGATTTTAATTGCACCGAAAACCCAAGGCTTGATAGGAATCATCCAGAGCCACACTTGGCTTCTAAGAATTGTATGTTAAAGTTGAGTGAAACTCATGAGCTGAGTGACGTGTGGAGGGGTTTTCATAAAAGTCATCGTCAGTACACCTGGGTCAATATTAGGGATAATCGTGTGTCCCTAGCCAGGCTGGATAGAATTTATTGCTTTAAACATCAATTTAATGTTTGTAAAAGTTCTTTTATAACTCCAGTTGGTTTTTCTGACCATTCCTTGGTGCAATGCTCTGTTTTCATTAAACATGTTAATTCTGGTAGCGCGTATTGGCATTTCAATACATCTCTTTTGTCAGATGAGAATTTCAAAGATGCTTTTAAGTTTTTTTGGTTAAAGTTTAGAAAAACTAAAGCCCTATACAGCTCTTTGCAACAGTGGTGGGATTTTGGGAAGAGCCAAATTCAGAATTTGTGTTTACAGTACACTTTCAATGTCTCCAGGGATTTGGCCAGGTCTATAAGAGCTCTGGAGAGAGAAGTAGTGGACTTGCAGTCTTTTGCAGACTCCACAGGAGAAAGAGGGCACATTGAGAACCTCAAAGCCAAAAAGGTTGTTTTGGCTGATTTGCTGGGCGTCTCCGCTAGGGGCGCTGTGGTACGCAGTAGGTTTCAGAATGTGGCTTTGATGGATGCTCCTTCTCACTTTTTCTTTGGACTGGAGAGGAAAAGTGGACAAAGGAGACAAATGATGTCGTTGCGCTCAAATAATGGGCAGCTGTTGCAGGAGACTGCTGACATTCGTAAATTTGCTTCAAGCTTTTATAATGACTTGTTCAAGTCGGAGCACAACGATAATCCGCAAGTGTCGGAGGACTTCTTTGCTGAGCTGCCAAAGGTTTCGAAGGAGGCCAATAAAGGGCTGGGGAATGAAGTAACCCTGGTGGAACTATGTACTGCATTGCAGGGAATGCGGGGTGGAAAAGCTCCGGGCATTGATGGGCTGCCTGCTGACTTCTACAAAGTATTCTGGTTGGAGGTTGGTGAAGATCTCCTTATGGTTCTAAATGACAGTTTGAAGAAGGGTTTGCTCCCTCAAAGCTGCAGAAGGGCAGTCCTAACCCTCCTCCCTAAGAAGGGAGACTTGCAGGATATTAAAAACTGGAGACCGGTTTCCCTTCTTTGCACGGACTACAAGATCCTGTCCAAGGTATTAGCCAACAGGGTGAGAACGGTCATGGAGCAAGTTGTTCAGGTGGATCAAACTTACTGTGTACCTGGCAGATTGGTTACAGACAACATAGCTTTAGTCCGGGATGTGGTGGACCTCTCCAGTTCATTGGGTTTGGATCTTGGTTTGATTTCCATAGATCAACAAAAAGCTTTTGATCGAGTTGAACATGAATACCTGTGGCAAACACTCATTGCTTTTGGTTTCAACAAAGGTCTTGTAGCTCAGATCCAGGCTTTATATAGAGACATTGAAAGTGTTCTTAAGATCAACGGTGGTTTAAGTGCGCCTTTTAAGGTGGGGAGGGGGGTGAGACAAGGTTGCGCACTCTCCGGTATGTTGTACTCGTTAGCCCTAGAGCCATTTTTATGCAAGTTAAGAACACGGCTCTCGGGTTTTAATCTCCCAGGTGGTAACTCTGTGGTTAAGCTTTCGGCCTATGCTGATGATGTCATGATACTGGTCCAAAAGCAGAGTGATATTGATTTTTTAGTTGGTACTGTAGAAAAGTTTGGGTTGATTTCTTCTTCTAAAGTAAATTGGGGGAAAAGCGAGGCTCTCTTAGTGGGTGATGGCCTAAAGTCTCTTAGCTTACCTGGGGGGCTTACTTGGGGAAAAGGAGGTATCAAATATCTTGGGGTTTACATTGGAGATTCCACTAATGTCGCTAAGAACTGGGAAAATGTTTTAGAGAAGGCTGAAGGTAGACTTAGGAAATGGAAGTGGATTTTACCTAAGTTGTCGTTTCGAGGTCGGGTTTTGATTATTAATAATTTGATTGCTTCTATGTTGTGGCACCGTTTGTATTGTGTTGACCCTCCAGTTAATCTCCTGGCAAAAGTCCAGACAGTGATCGTGGATTTCTTTTGGGATCGCCTTCACTGGATCCCGCAGAGTGTCTTGTTTCTATCTAAGGAGGAAGGAGGGCAAGGACTGATTCACCTGGCCAGTAGGGGTGCGGCCTTCCGTCTACAGTACATACAGAGATTGCTGACTGGGCCTGATGATTTGGTGTGGAGGCCTGTAGCACGGGCATTCTTGGGTCGGGCTGGCGGTCAAGGATTAACCGAAAGCTTGTTTTTGATGGACCTCCAAAATCGGAAACTGAGTGGGCTTTCTGCTTTTTATCAAGGACTTTTCAGGGTGTGGAACTTGTTCAACAAGCATATGCTGCCAAGTAAAAGTTCACTATACTGGCTACTGAATGAACCCATCGTCTATGGACTACGCTTTAAAATGATAAGTGGCTTTGGAACTTCAGTGATGGAGAGATTCATCTCTTCCGGTGTCGTCACAGTGGGCCAGTTGGTTGGATTATGTGGACCCAGGCTGGAGACTGTTTCTGCGCTGGCTTCAAAGGTGGGAGTGTTTTCAGAAAGGCTCCTCACCAACCAGCTTAGAGCATGGAGAGAACAGCTCACACAGACTGAACAGAATCTCCTGGTCTCATATTGCCAGGGCTCTGTTTCTCCTATGGACTCTGATCCTTTTCCAAGGATCACATTGACTCCTGATTTTAAAGAATGTTCTGGTATTTTTTTGAACTATGCTGCGGGTGTGAAGTTGGATGTTGTAAGTGGAAAAATGATGTATCAGCTGTTGGTTAAGATTGTAAACAAGGCCAAGTTGGCAGATCGTGTTGATACACCATGGAGGTCTCATCTTGGAATGGGTGCAGAGGTGAGGCCTCAATGGAGATCGCTCTATAAACTACCGTTGGCAAAAAAAGTGGGTGATTTACAGTGGAGAGTTTTACATGGTGTGTTGCCTGTAAATGCTTTTGTGTGCGTCTTAAATCCTAGTGTGACTGAGTCTTGTCCTTTCTGTCCTCAGAGAGAGACTATTTTCCACTGTTTTCTAGACTGTGTGAGGTTAATTCCTCTGTTCTTGTTTTTGGAGAGGTTATTCAGGGAGTTTGAAGAGGGTTTCTCCATGCAGAGTTTCATCCTGGGTTACAAATATTCAAGAAATCTTCGTGAGAAGTGTCAATTGTTCAATTTTCTGCTGGGTCAAGCTAAGTTGGCTGTTTATATTAGCAGGAAAAATAAAATAAATGACTCTTTAGATGTTGATGCTGTTGCCATACTGATTAGAATGATAACATACAGATTAAAAATTGACTATAATTATTATAGGATGATGAATGATCTGGATGGATTTGTATTTGTGTGGTGCTATAAAGATGTTTTGTGCTTCATTGTTGAGGAGGAGCTCTGTTTTGGACGTATACTAGGCTGACTTGTCTCGTTGTGTTACCATGATGTACTGTAAATAGTGAAGGTGTAAATAAAGGGTTTTGAAAATTCAAAAATTCTCTCTCTCTCTCTCTCTCTCTCTCTCTAAAAGATAGACAACAAAATGTTGGTTTTTAATAAATCCTACTCTTGAGAAAAAAGGCTATATCATCTCTTGCTATTGTAAAATGGAGGAACTTCTTGTCACATGTCGCTCTTCAGTCAGAAACCATTTTGATATTGCAGACTGTGACGTCAGACAGATTTTAGATGCACTCTCATAGACCCTTCTCACGGGGCCCATTTTGTGTCGAAAAGGCAGGGTAAACACAGGTGCAAGCAAAACACTAATGACGGTTTCAAACTTCCATGATTGGAATTTGGAAACCCTCATTAGTGTTTTGCTTGCACCTGTGTTTATTCTGCCTTTTTGACACAAAATGGCCCACGTGAAAAGGGTCTATTCTCACTCGTCATTGAATTATATAGTGTAAACTCTTCTTCATGTGTGGTGTGTTTCAATTCTGGTTCCACCATAAAGCAACGAGGTTTGTAGCTTTCCTCTGCTTTACAAGCTGCTCGCCGTCAGCCACATGTTTGAACGTCTCTTGTGACATAACGTTGCATTTTGCTCCTGATGTGTCGACTTTCATTTCTGTTGACCTGCCATTTATATGTATTGTGACGAATCCTTCGTCCTTCTCATTTGCATATGAATTGACACAGTCAACACAGTTATCGACCTCGACACCGTCCACATAAAACGTTTCATCTTCATATGTGGGCTGCTCCACTGTCACTTCATGCACAGACTGTCTGTAAGGCTTTCTGTTTGTACTGCTGTGGCTGCGTGGTTTAGACTTGCAGCAGCTCTTGTAGTGGTTTAGCTTGTTGCAATGATGACACTGTTGTCCGAAAGCTGGACACTTTTCCCGCTTAGCAGCATGACTACCTCCACAGTTGTTGCATCTTGTGATGGCCTGGGAGAATGGCTGTGGTTTTGACTGGTGCTTTCTGCCTTGAAATGGCCTCACTGCATCGACACTGGTGGCTTGTGTGTCTTCTGTCATCTCATGGATTCGACAGAGTGAGATTGCTTTGGCAAGTGTTAGTTCACTATCTCTCAGCAGAGATTTTCTTAAAGAGTCACTAATAATGCCACACACAATCCGGTCACAGATTAGCTCGTCAGTCAAATCTCCAAAGTGGCACCTTTTTGCTTTCATCTTCAGATCACTGAAAAATGACTCGATACTCTCTCCTTGCTTCTGGTTTCTCGAGTGGAATTTGTGTCTTTCCATTGTCCTGTTGCTTTGGGGATTGCAGATCTCTCGAAACTTCCTCTTCAAACACTCCGGGTCCTCCCTGGACTCCGCACGGGCAAGCACTGCTCACAAAATACTCACACAGGCGATGAGTTCGTACCTATTCTGACACCATGTAAACTCTTCTTCATGTGTGGTGTGTGAGTCAAGGATCACACTGTGAACTGATTACTAGTTTTAATAGCGAGAGTTGCGTGCAGATACATTGGCATGTGATATCCAACTGGCTACACGCTACCGGTACTCAGACACACACCGGGCTAGAGGCACGCTGATAGGCTTAGCATGTAAACACTACGGTGGCCCACAGTAGACAAACATGACATGCGATTATCAAATCATCTACATATACTATATAATATAATGATATAACATCTAAATTACTCCTCCATGCATTATTGTGTGCTGCTCTGCAGTTTACTTCACTGTAGATGATGTGGTTAATGTCTCCATCTAGTGGACAGACAGTAGTACTCTTTCAGGTAGACCATTATGATGTTAGACTAGACTAGACACGAAGTTATGAGGCCACACCCTCATATCACATGAACACACCCAGAACTGACAGAGGAGAATAAGCAGCGTCTGTCTTCTCACTCTCTAAAGAAATATATCGGGGGCAACTTTTGCCCTCACAGTCTAAAAATTGGGGGCTTTAACAACATTTTGGGGGCACTTTAAAAATAGTAATTAGTGCATAAAGTTGCTAAAGTGTAGTGTGAACAACAGCGCTGTTTGTGTGTGTTCTTCATCGTTGTCTTCTGGCATCCAGCTTGCAGGTGCTGAGTGTCTGATACAGATGGGATTTAAATGTATTTAATGAAAATACAATTATCAAAATATTGGGGGCAATTTTTGCCTCATGATCATGTTTTTTAGGGGAATTAATGTGAGATTTCTTGGGGGCATTTTTGCCCTGTGTGTGTGTGTGTGTGTGTGTGGCCCCTGGCTAAATTCCTACACTGGCAAACACATAGATAAATAAATAGCTGTGAGAGAGCAGAATAGACAGGGTATACTGTCTGGGGCTGGGCGATATGGTTGAAATCAGTATCACGAATAGTCACAGCGGTCAGTTTAGAAACATAATGTATATCACAATATGGGTCATATATTAAGCAAAATTAAAATTTGGTACTCCCAATTATCATATTATCATATATAATAATTACCTGGCGTTATGATGCCACTGAATAGACGACAAACGATAGTACTGGATTATTGCCCTTTGGCACAGCTGCTACTCAATCAGTCAACTGTAGACATTCTGACTAGTCTAACCTTAACCAGAACTAACTAGCACAGAAGAAATCTAACTAATCTACTGCCTAGTCTGCCCTGTCCTGACCTACTCTAATCTAGTCTAATCTTAGCCTGAACACTATACGATCACGGCTAATCTGCAGCCTAAACTTTCCACCTGTGAACTTATAGCCCCTGGATTGCCTCACCTTAAAGGAGAGGAGGAACCTTGTGAGGGCCGATGCAGCTTAGAGGCCAAACATAGAGCCCAACTGGGGACCCTCCTCCGGGACAGGCTGAGATGCAATCGATGGTCGGCTAAACATTTGACTGTTGCAAATATGGAGATGAAATTGCCACAAAAAAGAGTTGGTTGGTAGTTGAAGGTAAATAAAAATAGTACAGTGGATACCGTAAATTCCGGACTATAAGCCGCACCTTTTTTCCCGTTTTTTGGCCTTTTTTGGCCCCTGCGGCTTATATAACGGTGCGGCTTATCTATGGATTTTTTCAAAAAAAAAAAAAAAAATCTCTTTTTTAGCACTCTTTCTAACTATAAATCCAACACAGGTGGTGTTGTGTTATGTTGTTTTGTTGAAATGTTAATAAATGGGAGCTTCCTCAAACAGCCATCTCTTTCCCGACAATCCCCTCTGTGCATGAACCCTTACATATGGTAATTAAACATTAAAACACAAAAAAAAAAAAAAAAACATTAAAACACCCGCGGCTTATAGTCCGGTGCGGCTTATATAAGAAAAAAATAGTCAACTTTGCAGGTGCGGCTTATACACCGGTGCGGCTTATAGTCCGGAATTTACGGTAATCACAATAGATTTGCACTAGGGCTGTGCCGATTCACTTATCTCCCGATTCGATACTATCACGATACTTTGGTGCCGATTCGATATATATTGCGATTCACGATTATTGCGATTCTACGATTATTGCGATTCGATATTACGATTTATTGCGATTTTTGTTTATTTTTTTCTTTTATTTTTTCAGTTTGTTTGCTTTTTTACACTAGATTAGAACATGGGAAAAGTTGAATCATACACTAGAGACTGTATATTATATATCATGAGTAGGGCTGGGCGATATAGTTAAAAACAGGGGCGGACTGGGATCATAATTCAGGCCGGGCATTAGATACCAAGCAGGCCAGGCCGATATGGGCCAACGCGCGTGAAATTTGGGCCGTTTGAAGCCAGATTTGGGTCCAATTTTACAATGAGATGCACCCACTTTAACCCTGAAGTGTAATTATTACTTCAGACTAACTAATAAAGTAATAAAACCACTAGTAAACCAGTAGGCGGCGCCTGGCCTGCTGTTCAGTGAGTGGCCTGACTGCAAGCACCCAAAAAAAAAAAAAAAAAAAATTTTTTTTTTTTTTTTTTTTTTTTTTTTTTAAATTTGCGATTATCGATTCTGGAATAAAAGATCGATCCAAAAAATCGTGACATTAAAAATCGCGATACTTAGGTGAATCGATTTTTTCCCCCACCCCTAATTTGCACTGTTTTTTTTTAGAGAAGCATGACATTTCTCACATAGTTATTGAATACCATAATGCTTATTTTCAGATGTGGAGGGAAGGGAAGTAAGATTTGACCTCAAATCCAAGATGGCCGCTGATCCCATGGGTCTAATGTTCAAATGTGCTCATACCAGTTGTGCACTTTTTGAGAAAAGCATGACATTTCTCACATAGTGAGTGAATATCCTACCATAAGGTTTATTTTCAGATGTGGAGGGAAGTCAGATTTGACCTCAAATCCAAGATGGCTGCCAATCCCCCGAGTCTAATACCGCATTCAAGACAAATTGGAACACTGGAAAAATTAGCTCTGACCTGTAAAAAATGATTTGAACGCTTGTCGAGGTCGGAATTACATGTCAGAAATTCGGGTATCATTTCAGATCTCCAGTTTGTCCGAGTTGACATCATCAAAGTGTTTTTTGACCTAATTTGAGGTGCAATTATGCAATATGTGTTTATATTGTTTATATTTCGCTCTGATTATAGCAATATGTTGAATTCCCAATGAAATTAGCTAGCTGAAGTTAGCTGTGTATGTTTTTGTAAATGTATCCTGTAATAAAAGCTTGTAGTAATGACTGAGTGCAGCTAACAGCATGTTGGTGTGTTTGTGTGAAGGTGTTGTTGGCTCCACTATGAGAAGATATCGGAGACTATCTGAGGAGAGAGAGGAGGGGCTCTCTCTGTCTGAGGAACATGACAGCCGGACCAAAGCTAAGAGGTAAGATGAGATAACTGTTCTCTATCTCACAGCTCAGCAGTGACATCATTACAGCTCAGCAGTGACATCATTACAGCTCAGCATTGACATCATTACAGCTTAGCAGTGACATCATTACAGCTTAGCAGTGACATCATTACAGCTTAGCAGTGACATCATTACAACTCAGCAGTGACATCATTACAGCTCAGCAGTGACATCATTACAGCTCAGCAGTGACATCATTACAGCTCAGCACTGACATCATTACAGCTTAGCAGTGACATCATTACAGCACAGCAGTGACATCATTACAGCTCAGCAGTGACATCATTACAGCACAGCAGTGACATCATTACAGCTTAGCAGTGACATCATTACAACTCAGCAGTGACATCATTACAGCTCAGCAGTGACATCATTACAGCTTAGCAGTGACATCATTACAGCTGTGACATCATTACATCTCAACAGTGACATCATTACAGCTCAGCAGTGACATCATTACAGCTCAGCAGTGACAGCAGTGACATCATTACAGCTCAGCAGTGACATCATTAACCCTTCATTATCCAGAGTCAAAGCTCTGTCTGTCTCTGTTGTGTTGAAGGCCAGTCCAGCAGGAGAGAGCAGACTCCCCTGTACCCAGCTGTGTGTCCATGAAGAGTGACTTTTCTATGGATCATCCTCCTGTGGTCAAAGATGGACAGCAGTCTACTGAGCAAAGGTAAGAACTGAAAACAGATGAGTTTATTTGATTCTACTGAACAGAGGAAAGAAGTCATGATACTCTGTTGATTTAGTTTCTTCTTTTATTACAATTAACTATCCAGATTCCAGAAGGGTTTTGCTTAACATATTTTCTTTTGCAGCATTGCTCTGCCTCACATCCATAGTTACATATATTCATACCAGAGCTGCTCAGTATAACAACAGCCTTCTGCTGTTGGTGACTGAGCAGCTACCAGAACAGTCTGGGGGTTGAGATCTTTGCTCAAGGTCTAGTTGTTGGTAGTTTCACAGGGTGGAGAAAGAGTTACATATTCGCCCTGACTTTCAAAGTTGTTACTGGGATTCAAACCAGCAACCTACTGGTCAAAACCCTGCTTCTCTAACATGTTCACTGCCACCACCCTGTTTTATCAATCCTTAGCAGGATCCAGCAGAAGAGAGCAGACTCCCCTGTACCCAGCTGTGTGTCCATGAAGAGTGACTGGTCTATGGATCATCCTCCTGATATCAAAGATGGACAGCAGCCTACTGAGCAAAGGTAAGAACTGAAAACAGACAAGTTTATTATTTGATTCTACTGAACAGACATAGTCAAGTCAAGTCAAGTTTATTTGTATAGCACATTTCATACACAGATGCAGTTCAAAGTGCTTCACATAAAATGATGAGGATGACATAAGAAAATAAAAAAAGAGCATAAAATAGAGATTTCACAACAGCTTTGTCTTTATACTGTAGTTTCTGTGTGCTTTATACTTGTGCAGAATTGTTTTATTTTGAAAATATCCGACTGGACGTCGTATTGTTATTATCGCTAACTAACACAGGAGTGCAGCCGGTCAGTGCGGTCTGCGTCCCTGCTTCGTGAGCTGGATTAGCTCGCTGGCATAACCAGACGGACCAGACTCCAAAACAGATGAGATTAAAATGTGTCAGACACTGGTTTTGTATGCAGGAGACAAGGCTACAGCTGCAGGATCAAATGGACAAAAAGACTGCAACACCACAAACACGACCAGAGCTAACCATAAAGCACTATCCAGTGGCAGTATGGCCGCCTGTCACTCAACCGGGCCACGCCCTTAATTATGCATAACTTTAAACCTTTATTAAATGTAAATGGCTGAGTTATGCAAAAATTGACCCCCCTACAGTTGTTATGAAAAGGTGAAATTAGCTATAGACCAAAACCGTGTTTCGGTCCAGGCTGTAAAGATGTTTAATTACTGTTGGGGCATTTTAACAGGAACGACAGGACTTCTGAGTCCTGCCTCAAGTGGCCATTCGAGGAATTACAGCTTAAACAAAGACTTCCGCATCTTCAGGGGAAAGGTGGTGGGCTTGCCCCTTGGTCAAACCCTGAGCTTGCCCCCTGGTGGTCACTGAGCAGCTACCAGATCCGTCTGGGGGTTGAGATCTTTGCTCAAGGTCGAGTGGTGGTAGTTGCACAGGGTGGAGAAAGAATCATTCACTCTGACTTTGAAAGTTGGTACTGGGATTCAAACTGGCAACCTACTGGTCAAAACCCTGCTTCTCTAACATGTTTACTGCCACCACCCTGTTTGATCAATCCTTAGCAGGAGCCAGCAGAAGAGAGCAGACTCCCCTGTACCCAGCTGTGTGTCCATGAAGAGTGACTTTTCTATGGATCATCCTCCTGTGTTCAAAGATGGACAGCAGTCTACTGAGCAAAGGTAAGAACTGAAAACAGATAAGTTTATTTGATTCTAACAGAGGAAAGAAGTCATCATACTCTGTTGATTTAGTTTATTCTTTTATTACAATTAACTATCCAGATTCCAGAAGGGTTTTGCTGAACATATTTTCTTTTGCAGCATTGCTCTGCCTCACATCCATAGTTACATATTCATACCAGAGCTGCTCAGTATAACAACAGCCTTCTGCTGTTGGTGACTGAGCAGCTACCAGAACAGTCTGGGGGTTGAGATCTTTGCTCAAGGTCTAGTTGTTGGTAGTTTCACAGGGTGGAGAAAGAGTTACATATTCGCCCTGACTTTCAAAGTTGTTACTGGGATTCAAACCAGCAACCTACTGGTCAAAACCCTGCTTCTCTAACATGTTCACTGCCACCACCCTGTTTTATCAATCCTTAGCAGGATCCAGCAGAAGAGAGCAGACTCCCCTGTACCCAGCTGTGTGTCCATGAAGAGTGACTGGTCTATGGATCATCCTCCTGATATCAAAGATGGACAGCAGCCTACTGAGCAAAGGTAAGAACTGAAAACAGACAAGTTTATTATTTGATTCTACTGAACAGACATAGTCAAGTCAAGTCAAGTTTATTTGTATAGCACATTTCATACACAGATGCAGTTCAAAGTGCTTCACATAAAATGATGAGGATGACATAAGAAAATAAAAAAAGAGCATAAAATAGAGATTTCACAACAGCTTTGTCTTTATACTGTAGTTTCTGTGTGCTTTATACTTGTGCAGAATTGTTTTATTTTGAAAATATCCGACTGGACGTCGTATTGTTATTATCGCTAACTAACACAGGAGTGCAGCCGGTCAGTGCGGTCTGCGTCTCTGCTTCGTGAGCTGGATTAGCTCGCTGGCATAACCAGACGGACCAGACTCCAAAACAGATGAGATTAAAATGTGTCAGACACTGGTTTTGTATGCAGGAGACAAGGCTACAGCTGCAGGATCAAATGGACAAAAAGACTGCAACACCACAAACACGACCAGAGCTAACCATAAAGCACTATCCAGTGGCAGTATGGCCGCCTGTCACTCAACCGGGCCACGCCCTTAATTATGCATAACTTTAAACCTTTATTAAATGTAAATGGCTGAGTTATGCAAAAATTGACCCCCCTACAGTTGTTATGAAAAGGTGAAATTAGCTATAGACCAAAACCGTGTTTCGGTCCAGGCTGTAAAGATGTTTAATTACTGTTGGGGCATTTTAACAGGAACGACAGGACTTCTGAGTCCTGCCTCAAGTGGCCATTCGAGGAATTACAGCTTAAACAAAGACTTCCGCATCTTCAGGGGAAAGGTGGTGGGCTTGCCCCTTGGTCAAACCCTGAGCTTGCCCCCTGGTGGTCACTGAGCAGCTACCAGATCCGTCTGGGGGTTGAGATCTTTGCTCAAGGTCGAGTGGTGGTAGTTGCACAGGGTGGAGAAAGAATCATTCACTCTGACTTTGAAAGTTGGTACTGGGATTCAAACTGGCAACCTACTGGTCAAAACCCTGCTTCTCTAACATGTTTACTGCCACCACCCTGTTTGATCAATCCTTAGCAGGAGCCAGCAGAAGAGAGCAGACTCCCCTGTACCCAGCTGTGTGTCCATGAAGAGTGACTTTTCTATGGATCATCCTCCTGTGTTCAAAGATGGACAGCAGTCTACTGAGCAAAGGTAAGAACTGAAAACAGATAAGTTTATTTGATTCTAACAGAGGAAAGAAGTCATCATACTCTGTTGATTTAGTTTATTCTTTTATTACAATTAACTATCCAGATTCCAGAAGGGTTTTGCTGAACATATTTTCTTTTGCAGCATTGCTCTGCCTCACATCCATAGTTACATATTCATACCAGAGCTGCTCAGTATAACAACAGCCTTCTGCTGTTGGTGACTGAGCAGCTACCAGAACAGTCTGGGGGTTGAGATCTTTGCTCAAGGTCTAGTTGTTGGTAGTTTCACAGGGTGGAGAAAGAGTTACATATTCGCCCTGACTTTCAAAGTTGTTACTGGGATTCAAACCAGCAACCTACTGGTCAAAACCCTGCTTCTCTAACATGTTCACTGCCACCACCCTGTTTTATCAATCCTTAGCAGGATCCAGCAGAAGAGAGCAGACTCCCCTGTACCCAGCTGTGTGTCCATGAAGAGTGACTGGTCTATGGATCATCCTCCTGATATCAAAGATGGACAGCAGCCTACTGAGCAAAGGTAAGAACTGAAAACAGACAAGTTTATTATTTGATTCTACTGAACAGACATAGTCAAGTCAAGTCAAGTTTATTTGTATAGCACATTTCATACACAGATGCAGTTCAAAGTGCTTCACATAAAATGATGATGAGGATGACATAAGAAAATAAGAAAAGAGGATAAAATAGACATTTCACAACAGCTTTGTCTTTATACTGTAGTTTCTGTGTGCTTTATACTTGTGCAGAATTGTTTTATTTTGAAAATATCCGACTGGACGTCGTATTGTTATTATCGCTAACTAACACAGTAGTGCAGCCGGTCAGTGCGGTCTGCGTCTCTGCTTCGTGAGCTGGATTAGCTCGCTGGCATAACCAGACGGACCAGACTACAAAACAGATGGAATTAAAATGTGTCAGACAATGGTTTTGTATGCAGGAGACAAGGCTACAGCTGCAGGATCAAATGGACAAAAAGACTGCAACACCACAAACACGACCAGAGCTCAGACAACAACTAACCATAAAGCACTCTGTGCTTTATGGTTAAGTGTTAAGTGGCAGTATGGCCGCCTGTCACTCAACCGGGCCACGCCCTTAATTATGCATAACTTTAAACCTTTATTAAATGTAAACGGCAAAAATTGACCCCCCTACAGTTGTTATGAAAAGGTGAAATTAGCTATATAGACCAAAACCGTGTCTCAGTCCAGGCTGTAAAGATGTTTACCGTAAATTCCGGACTATAAGGCGCACCGGTGTATAAGCCGCACCTGCAGAGTTGACTGTTTTTTACATATATAAGCCGCACCGGTCTATAAGCCGCGGGTGTTTTGATGTTTAATTACCATATGTAAGGCTTCGTGCACAGAGGGGATTGTCGGGAAAGAGATGGCTGTTTGGGGAAGCTCCCATTTATTAACATTTCAACAAAACAAAAGTCAGGTCACTAATCCCCAGACAAAATCACACATTGTGAGATGCTTAAAAATCACCATCGGCGGGAGCTTTACTCCAGATGCTGTGCAGCCAAGAACACAAGTGAAATTCGTTCTCTCGTGACCTGTGGTTCTCAACGTGATGGACGATTCACCTTTCTTGTTAACAGTCCTAGTGAGAGGCAGGTCGAACGTCAAAGGCACTTCATCCATATTTATGATCTGCTCCGGTCCGATGGAATATTCCTTGATCTTTCTTTGTGTGAATTCGCCGAAGTTTGTAATTTTCTCCTGGTAGTCGGGAGGGAGTTGCTGACACAGTCGTCCGCGCCCTGACGGACAGTCCCTTTCGTCTCGGGTTTGTGCATGATCCTTTGCTGCTGCTGCTGTTGTTGTTGTTCCTGTCTCGCTACTGTCTCAGACATGGCTTTCAGGCTCAATCGCCGCCATCGTCGTAACACAGCCAGTTCTCCATCTTTTGAAGCATGATGTTAGATTACAACGAGCTAGTTGTGTGGCTTAGCCTTCCAAAATGTTGCTGTTAGTTTTTTAGAATGTAATACATAGAATTGGGAATGTTACATTCAATTTCATTCAGACTGTCTTTCAGGCTCAATCGCTGCCTTTTTCCCCCCGGAGCGAGGGAGGAGGGAGGGTGTTTTACCGTAGTGGCTGAGAGAGAGTAGTGGCACAGTGCTCCAATCAGGTCGCGAGGCACATTTTCTGCAACATCATCCAATCAGGGTCTCGCTCTCATAATGTCTGTCTTGCTCTCGTTCTGCCTCATACCAACATCCATAGATTTTGGAGGTTCCCGAGTGGCCGTTTGCTGGAAAAATCCATAGATAAGCCGCACCGTTATATAAGCCGCAGGGGCCAAAAAAGGCCAAAAAACGGGAAAAAAGCCGCGGCTTATAGTCCGGAATTTACGGTAATTACTGTTGGGGCATTTTAACAGGAACGACAGGACTTCTGAGTCCTGCCTCAAGTGGCCATTCGAGGAATTACAGCTTAAACAAAGACTTCCGCATCTTCAGGGGAAAGGTGGTGGGCTTGCCCCTTGGTCAAACCCTGAGCTAGCCCCCTGGTGGTCACTGAGCAGCTACCAGATCCGTCTGGGGGTTGAGATCTTTGCTCCAGGTCGAGTGGTGGTAGTTGCACAGGGTGGAGAAAGAATCATTCACTCTGACTTTGAAAGTTGGTACTGGGATTCAAACTAGCAACCTACTGGTCAAAACCCTGCTTATCTAACATGTTTACTCCCACCACCCTGTTTGATCAATCCTTAGCAGGATCCAGCAGAAGAGAGCAGACTCCCCTGTACCCAGCTGTGTGTCCATGAAGAGTGACTTTTCTATGGATCATCCTCCTGTGTTCAAAGATGGACAGCAGTCTACTGAGCAAAGGTAAGAACTGAAAACAGATGAGTGTATTTGATTCTACTGAACAGAGGAAAGAAGTCATGATACTCTGTTGATTTAGTTTCTTCTTTTATTACAATTAACTATCCAGATTCCAGAAGGGTTTTGCTTAACATATTTTCTTTTGCAGCATTGCTCTGCTTCACATCCATAGTTACATATATTCATACCAGAGCTACTCAGTACAACAACAGCCTTCTGCTGTTGGTGACTGAGCAGCTACCAAAACAGTCTGGGGGTTGAGATCTTTGCTCAAGGTCTAATTGTTGGTAGTTTCACAGGGTGGAGAAAGAGTTACATATTCACTCTGACTTTCAAAGTTGTTACTGGGATTCAAACCAGCAACCTACTGGTCAAAACCCTGCTTCTCTAACATGTTCACTGCCACCACCCTGTTTGATCAATCCTTAGCAGGATCCAGCAGAAGAGAGCAGACTCCCCTGTACCCAGCTGTGTGTCCATGAAGAGTGACTTTTCTATGAATCATCCTCCTAGTTTCAAAGATGGACAGCAGCCTACTGAGCAAAGGTAAGAACTGAAAACAGATGAGTTTATTTGATTCTACTGAACAGAGGAAAGAAGTCATGATACTCTGTTGATTTAGTTTCTTCTCTCAAAACATCACATCCAATAATCATAGCAGCATTTACAGTAGGAATGCACCATATTTAACGGACCGATACATTATCATCCAATATGGCCATTTTGCATGAGCTCGTGACGTCACAGCTGCACCTGGTGCCAGGCGCACTAGAGCCAAACATGGCTGCCAGCAGTGTGGCTGTTCCACAGTTTCAGATGATAACAACTACGGCTGTCAAACGATTAATTTTCTTAATCGCGATTAATCTTGCGATTAACTATAGTTAATCGCGATTAATCGCATCTTTGTATCGCATGTTTAAAATGCCATTATTTTGCAAAACATCCCCGTATTCAAAGCACACAATCCCTGGACGTTTCATTTCGGGTAAAGATGATTCTATATGGTTTACTCCAGCTCTGGGAGTATGAACTCCAAAATCCAATCCACTAACATTATTAAGCTAACCAGGAGTCCCACTATAAACCAAATAGGGACTTTTGAGTTGAGCTATATGCAGAACTGGACAGAGCCATCATCTGTTTGGAGACCAATAATAAGGAAAACAAACACACACATTACATTAAAAAAATCTGTCAACGTCACATAGTGTCTTTTCTTTCATCTTTCATCTTTCCATGTCTTCCCCATTCACTTCAATAGAACTGGCCCCAATGCAAAATTCAAACAGATCAGTAACATGACAATAAAAGTCTAAATTACTAGGCTGCCTTTTGTCATTGTGTTTTATCTGCAGACTAAGCAGTTCAGTTCAATAAAAGCCTTAATTTTTTGTATTGTTTAATTGAGTGATACTTTACTAAAACAATCATATATATTATATCAGAAGTGCTCTTTGTTTTGTGTTCACAGTAGTGATGTCAGTTAGATTTGGTTAGGTCAGAGCTATGGAATAGTCTTTTAAATCATCCATCTTTGCTCAACACATCTGTCTTTTGTCACCCCAGGTGTCCATAAAATACAGGTTAAGAACTTATTTCTTTAAATACAAAGATGTGAAATAATTATCGGTTATTGTATCCGTTATTGGCCAGGAGAAGCAGATATTTATCGGTTATCGTAACGGCTGAAAAAAATCCATAGCCTATCGTGCATCCCTAATTTACAGTGGATTTCACTGTGTGTGTGTGTGTGTGTGTGTGTGTGTGTGACATTATATGACCTAATACTTCATGTGTTCTCCAGAGTCCACCAGGAGAGGTCAGAGGTTCCCAGTGGTCAGTCTGTCCAGGAGCTTCAAACAGACCTAGACTCCATATTTATGGTGTGTAAAGTACAACACATTTTACTGCAGCTACTGAATTACAAAACAACTACTCTGCGGCCTGTACTACGAATGTTGGATAAGAAGATCCAGGATCTGTCCCTTGATCTGGTTTGTCTAAACCAGATCAGCTCGATTGTAGTTAACTTGTACTACGAACCTCGTTTGCCACTAGTTTAGTGGAACCAGGTTTTTCTAATCGAGCCTTGAGCTCGTGCACATAAAAAGGGCGTTCTCTCCGACGTCTGACCAATCACAACATGGAGACGCCAAACACGTCATCGGCTGCGTCTGACTGGCAGCAGCAGCAGCAGCAGAGCCGCATATTTCTCGCTTGAGGAGCAAACGCTCATATTCACGAAATATGAGGTTTTTAAACATCTAATAAAAACAAAGGGCAACACTGTTGCACATAATAAGCGGCGAAAGGAGGGCTGGCAAAAAATTGCAGATTGTCTAAATGCATAAGTTATTCAGCTTGCTTGATTTCGCCACCAAAGCGCCAGACACGCCTATTTCCTCATTGAATGAATCCGCAAATAAAAATCTGCGTTGGATATTATTAGTCTGTTCCCGAATGACTGTCTAAAGGGACCACTTTTATCCACACCAGTAATTTCTTTGAAGAGCGGTTTCGTAGGCTATCTACAGCTCTCTATCTACAGTCTTTTGTGGAAGCAATGTGTAATCTATCTCAGTGCAAAATCCGTATGTATAGACCATTTAGGCTCAATGAATAATAATGATCTCATGATGTGTTTAGTCGCACTGACTGAATAATTCCTATAGGCTAATCAATAAAAAAAAGAATGATAATAAAATAAAAAAATGCTGAACTGAATTGACACGGTACGTGCGGGCATAGATTTCATTTATAAAAAATAGCCTATTTCGTGGTCACATATAGGCTATAGGCTATTGTCAGCAGAGTCGCATATCTCCATATTTCATATAATGATGCTGGAAATATGAAGTTCAATCACATCATACAGGCCAAAAGCAACACAGTTGCAGCTGAAAAATGCAGGAGTAGCCTAGATATTAATCATCTTAATATGGGATCGCCTGTGTGCAGGTGATCCCATATTAAATTGCTTAGATGTAGTAGGCTATTCTAGCATGTAGGCTATGACCATTTCAATTCCAACCCAACGTCAGTCTCAGCTCTGTTGCGCACACGGCACCGTGCGCTTTGGAGACGTTTATGTAACCTTTTTATGCCGGTTTAGTGATATTTCTCCACTCACTATTCAGCTGCAATCGATCGGCGGGGTCAAACAACGTATCTAGGCTACTTGAGAGCACAAAAATGAATATATAAAAACATATTCCAAAGTGGTAAGTAGGGCTTAATTAAAATGTAGCCTGCAACAAGTGCAAGGCTTTAGTCCTTGATTAATTCAACATTACAATTCGTGCTCCTTCCTTGATGGGAAACTAGTCCAGAAAGGGGTTGGCCATTTTTCCAAACTGCTGATTCGATTGGTTCGTGGGCGGTGTATCTAAGGTCTAATCTTATCCTTGCAACTTAACCTGCTGCGGACCAGGTTAAGTGTGAAGCATAAGTTGCTATGGAAATATATGTCGGTAAGAAGTTAACTTGCTTTGTAGTACGGCTAAACCAGGTTTAAACCTGAAGTTACCTCGCTAAACCACTAATCTTGCTTTGTAGTACAGGCCTCTGGAGCCTGTACTACGAAGCTAGTTTAACAGATCCGCGATAAGTCCCTTTGATCTGGTTTGACTGAACAGGATCAAAGCTATCTAGTTAACTGATACTACGACGCTGGTTTTCTACTGTGTAAGTGGACCTGGGATCTGCCTGTGCACGCGCACGTTTTTCGCTCGTGCACAGGCGCGCGTCCACGCGAAAGAGGTGCGCTAGCCAATCACATTATGAACAGCTGAGTTGATCCACGCACACACCCATTTCCACACCCATTTCCTCATTGAATGAAAAAGCGCAGCCACAGTGGGATCAGAGATTTTAGCGGATATTTAATGTAACCTATGGCAGAATGAAAATCCGCGTTGGATATAGTTGGGGGAAGGACTGTCTAAAGCTGCCGCTTGTATTCACATCAGTCATTTGATTTACTTTGATCAGCGATTTCTGTCTCCTACAGCTTTGTGCGAGTGTAAATGTACATTAAATGTGTAATCTCAGTCTATAAATTTCCACAATCTGTAAGCCTATTTAGACCATAGATTTAGAAAGCATGCTCAATGAATAATGATCTCTATCACTCATTATGTGTGTGTGGTTGCACTGATCGAATAATTCATATATAGGCTATAATAATGATATCCTAATATAAAAGAGAAAACTGCTGGACTGAATTGAGACGATGCGGGCATACTTTTCATTGATAAAAACTAGCCTATTTTTGCTCATATATTGGCATACAGCCTACAGGACACAGTTCCAGCTGAAACATGCAAGAAGCCTGCATATTTAGTATTGGGGCTATCCCATATTTAAACTAATATCTATATTATATGTATAGGCTTTTCTGGCATGTAGGAGAATATCACCCTCACTCCATTTGAGGCTCCGTTTAGCCTATGATATGCGCTGCGGTGATTAATAGTGATCATATTTCTCCACGCATAGTTGAGCTGTTAAGACATAAAGTGGTAAGTAGGCTTAATTTAATTATGTAGCCTACAGAGCCACAAATGTTTTTCTTGTTATATTCTCAGTTGACTGCAATCTATTTTTCATATGGCGATCTTATATGAACGGTGAGTGACTCCAGAGAGCCGATTATATGGGTCTGTCATGGATTTTGATCTTATCCTCTGAAGCTAACCTGGTCGCGACCAGGTTAGCTTTGCAGCGTCAGTTGCCATGGTGATTGAAAGTTAACTTGCTTTGTAGTACGGCTAAACCAGGTTTAAACTCAAACTTACTCGGATAAGGCATTAAACTAGCTTCGTAGTACAGGCTACAGGTCTTATAACAGTCTGTTGTTGTTGTTGTTGTTGTTGTTTCTCCTCTAGTCTCTCCCAAGACTCAAATATTACGTTGAATCGCTGCGCT
This sequence comes from Poromitra crassiceps, assembly GCF_964638095.1. Classification (NCBI taxonomy): domain Eukaryota; kingdom Metazoa; phylum Chordata; class Actinopteri; order Beryciformes; family Melamphaidae; genus Poromitra; species Poromitra crassiceps. Next base: position 7,284,391 of record NC_139637.1, on the reverse strand, counting down.
CCGCATACTACACAAATGAGTCTGTGCCACTTCACAGCCACTGCTGGGGTTTGAGGGCGGGTCTAGGCGGGTTGAAATTGAATGAGTGACAGGTCATAGGACCAATGAGAGAGCAGTTCGAAAAATGGGCTGCGCCTCCCGTGCAGAGCCATGTAGATAGAAGAGTCCCGACATCTCCATTCACTCCAATGGACCAGTTTTTTACTCTCAAGGGTTCCAGGAATTAAGGTCCTGGATTAAGCAGCACTGCCGAGTTGCAGCAAAATAGACAGTTTGTGTTGTACTCTGAAAGGCTTTTCCCCCCCTTGAATCAAATTGTACATTATCAGCTTTATTTTAGCATGCAAAAGTAGAGCGAGACCCATTCCTGGCTGTTCATTGGCTACTGAGTCTCACATTTTGTTCCTCCGCTGACGCCACTCTATCTCTAGAGGACACTACTCCCGTGTCATCTGATCGCAGATTGCAAAGTCGTTACTCAGTGGTGGAGACTGAATCCACCACTGGCCAATCACTGGCCAAGTGAACGGTTCACTTCTGTCCCCAGCTGGCTGAGGGGAGTGTCCCAGACCCAGAGAGAGATCTGCAGCATGCAGTAACATAGTGTATCAGCGTAACAACTCTCATGGGTCTGACGTTGAGACTATTTCTCCCCAAACCCTGTTCCATCCTGTCTTTTGCCTGCTTCCTGGTCATTATTGTAGATAAGAATTTGTTCTTAACTAACTTCTTGCCTGCTAAAATAAAGATTGTTGGTTGATGAGGTCTTCAAGCTGCACTCTTTAGACCAGTGGATCTGATGTTATTACAGTATTATTATTTTTCAGAATGTTTAATTCAAATGTTATTCTGTTGCAGCTGCTTGAGGAGAACATTGTCACTTTTGTGAAGAAGGAGCTGAAGAGAGTCCAGCTGGTTCTCAGTCCAGATTACCCAGAATGCTTAGAGAGTCCAAGGGAGGAGGAGGAGGCTTTTCTAAACATCACACTGCTCTTCCTGAGGAGAATGAAGCAGGAGGAGCTGGCTGACTCTCTGCAGAGCAGTAAGAGGCTTTAACAGCTTTAACATGATGGAGGGAGGAAGTGGTGGGAAAATGGGAGATATATGATTAGTTAAATATAGACATTTCTCAAGAAAGATTGATTCAATTACAGATTGCAAAATAATATTCACAATCCTCATGAATCATCAGCTAAAATCATTGATTTATTCATGTGGGTGTATAATGCTGAACACAGTATTATTTAAGAACAAATGCCACCACAGATGCATTTCACATTGGGTAGCACACACAGTCAGGACATGTTTGTCCACCAGTGATGAGCAGAATAGATGCCATGTGGTTAGGAAAAGTATGCATTCACATATTAATATTTACACTTCTCATATTTACAGCAACATCCACTGATTGATGTAATTTGTCCTTTCAGAAACTCTTGCTGGAGTGTGCCAACGTAATCACAAATCCAGTCTGAAGGAGAAGTTCCAGTGTCTGTTTGAGGGGATTGCTAAAGCAGGAAACCCAACACTTCTGAATCAGACCTACACAGAGCATTACCTCACAGAGGGAGGGAGTGGAGATGTCAATGATGAACATGAGGTGAGACAGATTGAAGCAGCATCCAGGAAACCAGTGAGACCGGAAACAATAATCAAAAGTGAAGACATCTTTAAACCCTTACCTGGAAGAGATGAACCAACCAGAACATTGATGACAAAGGGAGTGGCTGGCATTGGGAAAACAGTCTTAACACAGAAGTTCACTCTGGACTGGGCTGAAGACAAAGCCAACCAGGATATACAGTTCACATTTCCATTCACTTTCCGAGAGCTGAATCTGCTGAAAGGGAAAAAGTACAGTTTGGTGGAACTTCTTCATCACTTCTTTCCTGAGACCAAAGGAATCTTCAGATTTGACAAGTTCCAAGTTGTGTTCATCTTTGACGGTGTGGATGAGTGTCGACTTCCTCTGGACTTCCAGAACAACAGGATTGTGACTGATGTTACAGAGTCAACCTCGGTGGACGTGCTGCTGACAAACCTTATCAAGGGGAAACTGCTTCCCGCTGCTCACCTCTGGATGACCACACGACCGGCAGCAGCCAAGCAGATCCCTCCTGAGTGCATTGACATGGTAACAGAGGTGAGAGGCTTCACTGACTCACAGAAGGATGAGTACTTCAGTAAGAGATTCATAGATAAGGAGCAGGCCAGCAGAATCATTTCCCACATCAAGACTTCACGAACCCTCTACATCATGTGCCACATACCAGTGTTTTGTTGGATCACTGGTACAGTTCTGGAGCTTGTGTTGAAAACCAGAGAGAGAAGAGACATGCCCAAGACCCTGACTGAGATGTACATCCACTTCCTGCTGGTTCAGTCCAAACAGGCGGATGTCAAGTATCATGGGAGTGCTGAAACAGATCCAATCTGGAATACAGAGAGCAGGAAGATGATTCTCTCTCTGGGAAAACTGGCTTTTGAGGAGCTAGAGAGAGGCAACCTAATCTTCTATGAAGCCGACCTGAGAAAGTGTGACATTGATATCAGAGCAGCCTCAGTGTACTCAGGAGTGTTCACACAGATCTTTAAAGAGGAGCGTGGGCTGAACGAGGACACTGTGTTCTGCTTTGTCCATCTGAGCATTCAGGAGTTTCTGGCTGCAGTTTATGTCTTTCTGTCCTTCATCAACACTGGTGTCAATCTACTGTCAGAAAGTCAATCAACATCCTGGTGGTCAACACTATCAAGAGACAAATCTAAACTAACACGCCTCTACCAGAGTGCTGTGGACAAGGCCTTACAGAGTCCAAATGGACACCTGGACTTGTTCCTCCGCTTCCTCCTGGGTATTTCACTAGAGACCAATCAGACTCTCCTAAGAGGCCTGCTGACACAGACAGGAAGTAGTTTGGAGACCAATCAGAAAACGGTCCAGTACATCCAGAAGAAGATCAAGGTGAATCCCTCTTCAGAGAAAAGCATCAATCTGTTCCACTGTCTGAATGAGCTGAATGACCGTTCTCTAGTGAAGGAGATCCAACAGCACCTGAGTTCAGGAAGTCTCTCCACAGCCAGACTCTCCCCTGCTCAGTGGTCAGCTCTGGTCTTCATCTTACTGTCATCAGAAAAAGAGCTCGATGTGTTTGACCTGAAGAAATACTCTGCTTCAGAGGAGGCTCTCCTGGGGCTGCTGCCGCTGGTCAAAGCCTCCAATAAATCTCTGTAGGTGCATGCATAACTTGATGTCTTCAATATGAAATGCAATATACAGAAAAAACGATTTTCAAATTTCTTGTTCATGGCTAATTCTTCCCCAGGTTGAGTGGCTGTAAGCTGTCAAAGAGAAGCTGTGAAGCTCTGGCCTCAGTTCTCAGCTCCCAGTCCTCTAGTCTGCGAGAGCTGGACCTGAGTAACAACGACTTGGAAGATCCAGGTGTGAAGCTGCTCTCTGCTGGACTGGAGAGTCCACACTGTAGACTGGAGAGTCTCAGGTCAGTATCCCTTAAGCCCATGCTACACCAATCAAACCTTCTCCAACAAACACAGACAAACACAGATGTTTGTTTGGTGTCCCATTGCTGGCTGTCGTTTGGAATTGTTTGGAGATGTTTGGTCAGATTCAACATGTTCAATCCTTTATAGAGGTCTTCACAGGTCTACTCGGGTATTACACATAATGATAGAATAGATAGCGATAGAATCGGACCCGACCCGGACCCTAATTGATCATAATAAATATGGACCCGGACCCGTACGGGTCTCGGGTCGGGTCCTAGGTCCTAGGATCCGAGTAGCTCTATAAAGACCTCTATAAAGGATTGAACATGTTGATCAGAGCTGATCACGAGAGAAACGTATGAAAACACAGCGCGCGCAGAGGAGGCTCTCCTGGGGCTGCTGCCACTGGTCAAAGCCTCCAATAAATCTCTGTAGGTCCATGCATAAGAGAGGAGAGAGAGGAGAGGAGAGGGGAGGAGGAGAGAAGAAGAAGAGGAGGGGAGAGGGGGAGAGGAGAGGAGGGGAGGGGGAGAGGAGGGGAGAGGAGAGGAGAGGGGGAGAGAAGAGGAGGGGAGGAGGGGAGAGGGGAGAGAGGAGAGGAGGAGAGAAGAAGAGGGGAGGGGGAGAGAAGAGGGGAGGGGGAGAGAAGAGCAGAGGAGGGGAGAGAAGAGGAGGGGAGACGGGGAGAGGAGGGGAGAGGAGAGGAGGAGAGAAGAAGAGGAGGGGGGAGGGGGAGAGGAGAAGAAAGGAGGGGAAAGGGGGAGGAGAGAAGAAGAGGAGGGGAGAGGGGGAGAGGAGAAGAGGAGAGTAGAGGAGAGGGGGAGAGGAGGAGAGGAGGGGAGAGGGGGAGAGGAGGAGAGGAGAGGAGAGGAGAGGAGAGGAGAGCACCGCCAGCGGCACCACCCTTCACGGAGCCCCCCCAGAGCTCCGTGAAGTAGCCAGCTCAGTGAGTGCATGAGGAGAGGGAGAGAGACAGAAAGCCAGCGTGGCAGATTATTATTATACTGTATGTGAATGAGCGAGCAAAAAAAAACATGCCGTTTTCCAAATGAAGCTCGATCCTGCTCCGTGTGTGTCAGCCAACAGGCTACATGTTGCTGGATTGAAATGTTCATGGCTTTGATCTTATTTCATTTCTGCATAGCTTCGCACAGCACACACATTTAATGAGCATTTTTGGACGCGAGGGTCGTCCTGCTTCCCAGTATTGGACATTGCTAGGTAGGGTATCTGGATCTGGTTGCGTTCATGCCTTTGATTTAACGTTTACACAGCGTTTGTGAAGATTCACGTGCAGAACCGCAAATTCCAAGTAGCGTCAAGTGGCAGTATAAATGGAAACTTCAGGGTATAACCTTCGCAATAATGGCAATTAAATGAAGTAAATGCACATGTAATGCTTTTTTGTGTGTGTTATCCGAAAGATACAGAACAGAGATAAACTTGAAGAATATCTGCTCCCTTCGAAAAGTCAATTTTAACCCGTAGTGACTGAGTCGACCGTTCTGATTTCTTGTTACTAAGCAATACAACATTGATTTTATTTTGAAGGTAAAAACGTCTAGCTTCCTGTATTCTGTATAATTCTAGTAGGGTTGACGCATTTTAGGACTGAACATAGCAAAGACCTGTTTTATTTTTAGCGCTTGAGACTCGAGGAAATCGATGCATCTGGGCGTGAGTTGTAGGGTTGTTTAATTAATTACTAACGTTATGCGCAAACGATTATATGCCGTGAACGTTAGCAGTTATCGCCCATTATCTATTTTTAGCAACTTGTTTTCAGACTCTGCATGTCATGATAGTTTGTTGAATGTCAATGCGATTCACTTAAAGCAGCTACGAGCAAGATTTTCCATTGTTATTAAACAGTCTGAATGTAATATTGATGCATCACATCTTACCTATAATAGTAGCTGAGACCAAAGCCGTGTGAATCGGAGATTGCTCTCTTGATGATTATAGAGGCTGTGTCTGTCTTCCGGCGGGCCGGATAGACCAGGAAGTGAAATGAAACGTTTTACGGCAGCTGCCTGCCTTCAACCGTTTCGCTCTGCCTAGCAACATACCATAAACAAGGAGGACGCCATGCTCGCTACATCCAGGGGCTTGCTACTCTCGCGAACATCTCTCGTTATATTCTAACAGTTTGTTTGGAAGTTATTTTGTTATTTTGTGGTTATGGCCGAAGTGGCTGCCGCAAACCGTTTCATTTCACTTCCTGATCTGCCCCGGCCGCAGACAGACTAATCATCAAGACAACACTGGCCGATTCACTCGGTGTTCAAGCGAGACTACTCTGCGTTGGTCTCGTCTACTATTAGAGGTAAGATGTGAGGCATCGATATTAAAATTAGACTGTTTAATAACAATCGAAAACCTTGCTCGTAGCTGCTTTAAGGCTATGCTCAGACAGTGAAGTACAGCTGTGTGGTCAGTTTTCACAACTCCCCATTGTGTGGTCATGTCCAAATTCCCCCCACCCCCACCCCCTCTCTACTTTACACCCTACTTTACATGCTCCACATGTATGAAAGCAACATGCCTCATGTCTGAAAGGTTACACTTCACATATCCCCTGGGTCAGGCTCAGGGCAAGGGAATTGGAGGAATAACACTTCAACCTGACAGGAGGAACTAAATACAGTACCAGCAACAATTGTGCAGCCTACACATTTGAGGCCATAGAGACCTCCCAGGAAGCTACAGGATGAGGAACCAAATAAATTTAACTGAGCAAAATATCTCAATAACAAAAAACAATGTCTGACTCAGAGAAATGGAGAGAAATCAATATCATCATTTGCTTTTAGGGTTACAATCCAAAAGGTTTCTCTTTGGAGGAGATGTTTGAGTCTATCCCCTCCTCTGGCAGATTTGAGGATGACTTCTATTGCCATGAAATGCCATGCATTTCTGTGTTGGGCCTCTACCCTGATGAAGGCTCTCTGTAGCTGAAACGCGTTGGTCTTTTTAATTGTGTAAGATTTAGCCATGCCACAATAAAGGCTTTTTAACTGTTCTACCTGAAACAGAGTGGCCTTGGATTTTTCAAGTTTTTCCTGTACTCTACTAAATGTTTTGACTTTTACAAGGACAGTTGACAGCTGAGAGCCCGGCTTCTGTCAGCTGACCTCTCTGTGCCTCAGTTGTTGAAACCTGAAAAAGTAGAAAGGACTTCTAATATTCTGTCAGACAGTGAGTAGGGAACTCTCAAACTGCAGCACATAACCACAGAGCTGACCAGCCAACTGTATGAGGCAGTAACCGTTTTGCTAGAATTTGACGCCATTATCACAACTAATTTCACAGTAGGCTACTAATCAAATCTGACATGGATTAATTTGTGTGTGTGTGTGTGTGTGTGTGTGTGTGTGTGTGTGTGTGTGTGTGTGTGTGTGTGTGTGTGTGCAGTTTGTCAGGCTGTCTGCTTACAGAGGAAGGCTGTGCTTCTCTGGCCTCAGCTCTGAGCTCCAACCCCTCCCATCTGAGAGAGCTGGACCTGAGCTACAATCATCCAGGAGGCCCAGGAGTGGAGCTGATCTCTGCTGGACTGGAGGATCCACACTGGAGACTGGACTCTCTCAGGTATATATTTAAAAAGCATCACCCTCCCCTATTTCCTCCAGTGACCCCTTCCATAAATGAACGGTCCCTATTATATGGAAAACCCTTCATAGGGAAGGTTTTGTTTCTGTCCTCAAATAGAATACTCTGGTCTGACTTTGTTTGCCCCACAGTGTGGACCATGGTGGAGTCCAGAGGTTGAAACCAGGTCTGAGGAAGTGTAAGTGTTTATCTCCTTAATAAATGCACGACCGTCTGTCTGTATGTTCTCTGTTTATCACACATCTCGAGAGCCATTTGTCCGATCGACTTCAAACTTGGCGAGTGTGTTTCTGAGACACTGAGAAAATGCAGTGTTGAATAGTGCAAATTAGACACGTGACATGTTCAATATTAATACTTTTAGAAAAGATTTTTACTATAAGCACTGCCCCTCTGGGATGCGCTGGCAACCGGCGAGCCGGAAGCTGTGTGGCGCTGGCGGAGCTTAATAATATATGTGAAATTTGTGGACCTATAGGAGGTAAATCTGTGCATGGATTTTATTTTCTCCAGCGGATATCTTAAGGCTGCAACACACCACCAAAACTTCAAAAGACAAAGAATGCCGACTGTTGCATCACCTCACGTCTCCTGTGTCACGGCCAAAAATGTGCACTTGAACACATTGCAAAGACAACAGTCAACTAGTATAGCACGTACGTTACTGTGACTCCATAAGACCATAGTCAAGTCAAGTTTATTTGTATAGCCCTAATTCACAAGCATGTCTCAGAGGACTTCACAGAAAATATGTCTAGCTAATTCTAGCTGACACAACAGTAGCAATTACAGTAGTAAGGAAAACACATTGAACAATCATATGATAGAGAAATATAGAAAATATAGAAATATAGAATAGAAAGGGTGCCATGCTTTAGGGTAGAATGGGTGCTATGCTTTAGAATAGTGGGGGAGGAGAGATCAGGAGAGGGAGGAGGTGGGGAGTGTGCAGGGGAGGGTGAGCAGGGGGAATGTGAGAGGAGAGAGCAGGAAAGTGATGAGGTCAATTTCCCACATGAATGGGAAATGTGGGGGAGGAGAGAGCAGGGAAGGGGAGGAGAGAGCAGCGAAGGGGAGGAGAGAGCAGGGAAGGGGAGGAGAGAGCAGGGAAGGGGAGGAGGTGGGGAAGGGAGAAAGAGGAGAGAGCAGAAGAGGGGAGGAGGGAGGGAGAGCGGGGGATGTGGGGGCGGAGAGAGCAGGGAAAGGGAGAAGGTGGGGAGCGAATGGGAAATGTGGGGGAGGAGAGAGCAGGGAAGGAGAGGTGTGGAAGGAGCAGGGGACGGGGGAAAGATAATGGGTGCCATGGTATAGAATAGAATGGGTGCCATGCTTTAGAATAGTGGGGGAGGATAGTTCAGGAAAGGGAGGAGGTGGGGAGGGAGAGCAGGGGGAGTATGAGAGAGAGTATGAGGAGTGAACAGGGAAAGGAGGGGATGCCATGCTTTAGAGTAGAATGAGTGGTATGCTTTAGAGTGTGAGAGAGGAGAGAGCAGGAAAAGGGGGGAGCAAATCAGACAATCTGACTACTCTAGCCATTAACCAGAACTAACTAGAACTCAGGGAATCTAGCTAATCTACAGCCTAGTCTGCCCTGTCCTATTCTGCTCTAGTCTGATTTTAGCCTGAACACTATAACAGGTCTACAGCCTACAGTTAGGCTGTAGCTAATCTATCGCCTAACCTAAGATATTCTAACCTACCGGCATCCCTCTACTAGTGATGCAGAGCACCGATGCCCCCCCCCCCAGTGCGCACCACATGGATTGCCTCAGTGACTTGTTGGGTGAGGAGGAACCTTGTGAGGGCCGATGTACTGTAAGGGCCCAACTATGGACCCCCTCTGGGGACCCCCCTCCGGGACAGGCCAAGAAGATGCCGGGCTAACCATTTACAGAGTTTCACATTATAGAAATAAAATTTACAAAAGAACAGAAAATTGAAAATGTAAATAGGTGTCCAACAAAAGCAATATGAAAATGTAGTCTTTAAATGATCCTAAGATCAGGAAAGAAAGTTGAAAGTGTAAAAAGGTAGATTCCAAAAAGAAATAGAAAATTGAGTCTTTAAGTGTTAGTAAGTTCAGGGAATACTAGGTAATTAGCAAGGTGAAAAGGGGGAAAATGATCAGGAGTTCCACGAGGGTGATCTGAGGGATCCATGAGTCCGCATTGGTGGCATCAACCAAGATGAGAGGAGGGGAGGATAGGGGTCGGTGGTGATGATGAGGCCGGGGAAGGGGGGAGCGAAGGAGTAGTGGGTAGATGGGCCAGAGTGACGACAGGTGGCCAGGACGATGGCGATCGAATCGAGGGCTGAGGTGGCGGTCGACGGGCGGGCGGGGGTGCAAGTCAGGCCAGTGAAGGACACCTGAGGAGGAGAGAAAGAAGAGGGGAGAGCCAGTACGAAAGAATCTGCGCAGAGGTGGAACTAAGTTTGGCAGCTAATAATTTCCTGCCTATACTGCTGGGACAACTGATACTATACTACAAAATCAAGTCTAGATTTATACTGATACTGCTGGCTTGAGACAGCCCGCTCAGCAGTTCAGGACTAAGTTTATTCAGCGGATATTAGATATTCTGTCCAGGTTCAAGGTTCAAGGTTCAAAAAACTTTAATGTCCCCGAGGGGCAATTCGCTTTGCAGACAGTAGACACGACACATAGGCAACAAATTAATACATCATACATACGTCATACATACAGTAACACAGCACAGAATAGATCTAAATCACCTGCACTGTCATCATAAATCATGGAAAGAAAAGTCTCTCTACCTGCAAGAGACACGATGACATCTACGACTATCGGTTATTTAAAAACCTAATGGCAGAGGGAACGAAGGACAGCCTGAATCTGTTGGTCTTAGTCTTTGGGTGACTAAACCGCCGACCAGATGGAAGCATCTGGAACTCAGCATGTAAGGGGTGCTGAGGGTCCGAAACCACAAATTGTGCCTTTGATGTGACCCTCCTTTCATATAGGCACTGAATGTCATTGAGGGTGGCTCCGGAAATCTTACAGCAAAGTTTGACAATTTTTCCCAGTCTGTTCTTGTTTTTAAGACTGAGATTACCAAACCAGCAGATCATGCTAAAGGAAATGACAGATTCAATAAAGACAGAGTAAAACATTTTCATCAGTGTCCTGTCCACATTAAAACTTCTCAACTTCCTTAACACGTTCATTGCCAACGACGTGTAAACACGTTTTCAGAATCCAGCTGTTGACTGCCAGCGACGTGTTAACACGTCGTTGGCATCGATTTTTTTTTTTTGACGGTGGGTTGTGCATCTAACCCTTTTACATCTCTTATATAATTATTGGAGCCACCGAACGTTTACAACCCATTCCACCGACCCACTAAGTGGCAACAGTGCTCTCCTGACTAGAGGAAGGCTAGCATTTTTTTAACTTGTCACGCCATTCTCACCCCAGCCATTCTCATGAAAATGGATGGGGGAAAACGCTTTCGTTTTCGCGCTGATTGCTGGCGATGCGGGATTGCAAATTTACATAATAGATTACAGGTGGAACACACTTTGAAACACGCAGCATAAATATGACCAGAATCGCAAAAGCTTCTCTCAACCAAAACTCCAAGAAGCGAGCGAGTCCATCCCGACTTCCTCAAACAGCGGCTGTGCAGACAGGCACAGGACAGCAGCAAAGCACTGAGACTGGTGACAAGTTTGTGACGGCCGCTGCAGCCAAGAAGAACGCCCACGGAGGGAGGAGTTGAAGCAACTCTCCCTCTCGCTCTCTCCCTCTCTCTCTCTCTCTCTCTCGCTCTCTCTCTCTCCCTCCCTCCCTCTCTCTCTCTCTCTCTCTCTCTCCCTCTCCCCCTCTCACTAGGATTAAACCTAGTGCGTCTCCCTCCCGAGAGGGAGGGAGAGAGAGAGAGAGGGAGGGAGAGCGAGAGGGAGGGAGAGAGAGAGAGAGAGAGAGAGAGAGAGAGAGAGAGAGGGAGGGAGAGCGAGAGGGAGGGAGAGAGAGAGCGAGAGGGGGAGGGAGAGAGAGAGAGAGAGAGCCAAAAATTAATGGTTAAAGTGACTGTTCTATCGAATTTCACAAAAAGCCGTTTATCTCTGAATATTTTTTCTGACGCTAAAACCATGCTGTATTCAACTGCTAATGCTTACATAACTACTAACTCTACAAACTAACTCTTTTAGACAGAGAAAGCACACATTCTATTAGTTATTTTGAGATATTGTGTGTTCACAAAATCTTAGCAGAAAAGAATCCTCGGGTCTTGAAAGATGAGCCAGAATCCTCAAAAAAACCCTCTGGCAGAAGCTAACTACAGTAAAAAAAAACGTCTGGCAGTGAATGTGTTAAAAAGAACAGTCGTTGATTTGCCTTTTTGCAGATGGCATCTGTGTTTGCATCGAAATTGAGTTTGTCATCAAAGACAGTGCCCAAATATTTATATTGCTGCACTGCTGCTACTGGCTCACCCATGATCACACAGGGAGCAGGAGCATGATTAGGAACAATTCTCCGAAAATCAATGAACATTTCCTTGGTCTTAGCCACATTTATTTCAAGGAAGGACTGGTTGCACCATTCAACAAAGTCATCCAGGACTGGGCCATGATCTTGTTCTGCACCATGCAGCAGGCTCACGATCACAGAATCGTCAGCATACTTAAGGACAAATCTAAGTGCATGAATGCTCTGGCACAGATTAGTATACAAAATAAATAAAAGTGCTGAAAGCATACTACTAGGATGACTAATACTATACTGCTAATTCAGGTCTAGGTAGTCTAGGTCTAAGTTTAGACTGATACTGCTGGCTTGTGATAGCCCGCTCAGCAGTTCAGGACTAAGTTTATTCACCAGCTATTAGATTTTCTATCTAAGCTACTGGGTCGACTGATGCCATATTATTAAATTAGGTCTAAGTCTAAGTTTATACTGATATTGCTGGCTTGAGACAGCCCGCTCAGCAATTCAGGATTATATATACTCAACCGCTAATAAATGTTTCCAGAGAATGACACCATTAAACACAACCATATGATTGGGAAAATAAATGGGTTTTGAGTGTAGTTTTGAAGATTTCAATAGAGCCAGCTTCCCTAACTGACCATAGGACTGTGCATATAAACCAGATACATGAAACAAAGCAGTGTTTGCCAATATCTGATAAAAAATAGTTGCAAATGGCCCTGCTGTTGTCAGGCCTTGCCTGGTCTTTTGCTTGTGAAAGAAGAAAGGAAGAAGTAGATGCGTAAATATAAGGAGAAGCTGAACTAAATGTGTCATATACAGGCTCAAAGGGCTTTCCTGAAGCCCATGCTGTTGTGAAGATTTCGAGTGACATCACTGATGATATTACTCAGGCCCACCTACTTAGCCATCACCACTGAGTGACATCACTGATGATATTACTCAGGCCCACCTACTTAGCCATCACCACTGAGTGACATCACTGATGATATTACTCAGGCCCACCTACTTAGCCATCACCACTGAGTGACATCACTGATGATATTACTCAGGCCCACCTACTCAGCCATCACCACTGAGTGACATTACTGATGACATTACTCAGGCCCACCTACTTAGCCATCACCACTGAGTGACATCATAGTTGTCATAACCAGCTTTTGTCCTTTATCACTTGAAAGTTGCTCATTAAATAGACTCCTCGGACATAATAAACTTAACGACCTGATCTGTCAGAGGACCTATCGAGGACTGTTCTGCTTCTTTTACAACAGCGCCTCCAGTCATTATGTTGCAGTGGAACAAACTGTTAGGCTTTGGTTCTTATGTGTGTTGTTACAGCGTGTGCACATGTACGTTTTCATAGAACATCAACGTGAAACAGGGAGGAGAAACTGACAGGAGGGGAGCTTTAAAACCCCCATCAGTAACTTTTTCACCTTAACTCATTCACCGCCAGTTTAGGACTGCCAATATTTAGCACAGGCCAAAGATTTTCATAATTGTTGGTCATCTTTCAAGACCCACAGTAAATTATCTATTAGCACCAGAGTGATTTGCAATACCTCAAAATGAAGATGTACGTCTCTGGGTTCACCAGGGAAATAAAAGTGAGCTTTTAGCATGTTCTGTACTCTACTTATAGCCATTTATATACACCCTGTTTTCCCCCAAAATGTCTCTCTGAGAAAATAAATTGCAGAAAATGGCATTTATGTATTTATGCACACAATCTCATGCAGAACTCGCTCTCAATTCTTTTATTTTGAACTGTATTGACATCAGACATGTAAATATTATTCGTTAGGACACAAATGACAAAAAAAAAATATATATATATATATATATACACATGAAGTGCTTTTTTTTTACATTCAACAATACAGTTTACTCGGTGTGAGTGAGTGTGCAGACAGACAGACAGACAGACAGACAGACAGACAGACACACCGACAGACAGACAGACAGACAGACAGACAGACAGACACACACACACACACACACACACACACACACACACACACACACACACGATCCCCCTTTTAGATTTCTAACCCCACATATGATAAGCAATAACCACGCCCTGTGGCGCTGGGATTGGCCAGGAGCAACACTGGAGGGCACGCAGCCCAGCGATTACATGAACCAACTGAATAGCTCTTGAGAAAGGACAGCGGGCTGCTCTGACTCCCGCTTCTGCCTTGTGCCTTGCTGTTGTGTGTTTATTTTGCACCCTTCCTCGTCCATGTCTCCCTGTCATATCCCCTGCTATCTGATCGTTCCCGTTTTCCCCTCGGCTATTCAACACGTCCTCACCGCCCTCGCAAACTGATCGATCATTTCCTCATTCCTCCGATGATCAAACACATCTCTTGATTACTTTCTCCCGGCTGGCACAGAGGAAGGCGACTCCAGCTCGTGCAGCGCGCCGAGGCGCGTTTCAATGGCGTTTCTCCTGTCTGCACAAGGAAGCGTTACCAGTTTTCTGCTTTTCCTCCTGCTCAATTTCAAAACAACAGCTGCGGTATGTGTTTGTTCACGTGTTGTCTTAGATGATAGGGACCTGATACCATGTGACAGGCTGGGGAAGTGTTTAAACTACGCCCTGCAGTAATAAAAACAAAAACACGTCAAACACGTCATTGGCGGGGAGGGCTATTTCTGATAACACGTCAAAGACGTCATTGGCGGTGAATGAGTTAATATAACAGCTTTTTAGTCATTGAAGATGGTCCAGTGTATTCTAAAAGGGACAATGACGCCTCTATTGGTCACACAGCGCCCTCCAAAGGCCTCTCCTGGCACTAAGCATTTTGTGCCTGCGTCCCGTAGACAGCATGAGCGGCATACTGCACATGCTCTGTACAGCGGAAGCGCTGTGTTCAGTAAAACAAGGAAGTAACTCGGTGCGGATTTGATACGAAAATGACATTTCACTTAACTATGGATTATTATTTCCTCATGTGGTGAGTACACAATGTCACATGTACATAGAGCTTTCTGGCGCTGTGTTTTGTTGACTTTGAATGGCGATACTGATACAGACTATTGCACCCAGAGGGCGCAGTTTCCCCAATAGCAAAACTTGGAAAAGTTGCTGAATGGGGCTTTAAAGTCGAGCTGAACCCAAAAATTACTTTTCTTTTCTTTTAGTTCAAATGCCTGGGTATGCAGTGCACCTATGTATGCCAAAGAAAATCACAAAAATCTAATTTATTTAGTTTTTCACACTTTTTCACATCAAAAGTTCATTTTTCCAGATTTCACTCATAACAGTAAACTAAAGTTTGCTGAAGTCACATGGTACTATAACATTTCTACCCCATTTCATCCAATCATATCACGACATGGCAGCTGTCAATCAAATCTTCATTTCAGGATAAATTTCTCTTCTAAATGAAGGAGAAAATGGCACCTAGTGCCTGTCATCTGGCAGAATTCCTATCCCATAAACTAACTACTAACTTGGCCATTTGTATGTTGATATACACAATAAAGAAAATGGTTATGCCTAAGAATGCAAAGAAATGTAACTGGCTCGTTAAAACTCGCATTCCAGGGATATTGTATTTACCGCAGTAGCGTTAATGGTGCGTGCCTGAGAGCCTGGTTGTCAGGGGTCGCACCTCGGAGATTCCAGGCCGACGGGCTGCTCTCTCCTCTCCGGCAGCTGGCTGCCTGCGGCTCACTGAGCTCCACTCAGCCACTAACCTCGCGTCAGCAGGCTCTTCCCGAGGAGAGCGCCACAACACGCTGAATCCCACTCGATTTGGGGGTGGAACACGCCAGGATTGGCCAAAGCCCAATCCAGTCCCCATAATTGTCAAATAAAATCATCAACATGCTACTATGACCCGCCTCTCAACCTGTCATCTCAGACAAGTTATGTTTTCAGTCTGAAACGGACTCTGACCCACGCGCCACTTGGGCTCCGAACGGGTTTGGGTTTAAGCACCACAGACACACTGTCAACCCCTATAGGAATATTATAGGGATATTAACACCCTCAGGTCACAGACACACTGTCAACCCCTATTCACCTTATGTTCAGACCTTACAGTGGGCCAAATTCTTCCGGGTCCGTCTAACACTTCCGGCGGTCACGGCGCCAAATATGAAAGAACGTCATGAAGAAGAGAGTCGTTTTTGTAGTGGACAGCGCAGGGTGTAAAACAAAGAACGTAGGCTACTACTTTGAGCTCGGTACACAGCAAGCAAGCGGAGTATCCACTGTTAGCCAGGTCAGATAACGTTATCGTCGACAATGACGAGCACTTTCTTGTAAAACATACCTGGACCCCAACAAAGAAAGCTTCGGATAGTTTTCTCTCCTCCGAGGCAGCGCAAGCCATTAACGTTAATAAAGACCCGCAGACGTTAACGTAATTCCCTGGAATGCGAGACTTAACGAGCCAGTTACATGGCGTTGCATTCTTAGACATTGCCGTTTGCTTTTATTTGGTATGTTACATACAATTGGCTAAATTATTAGTTAATTCAGAGTTAGATGATATTGGAGCAGCGCAGCCATTTTTTATTTTATTTTATTATTATTTTTAGCCGGAAGTCGTAGGACGGCCACAGAACCGGGTCAAATGGGCGTGGCTACATAAGGTGAATAGGAATAGTATAGGGATATTAACACCCTCAGGTCACAGACACACTGTCAACCCCTATAGGAATATTATATGGATATTAACACCCTCAGGTCACAGACACACTGTCAACCCCTATAGGAATATTATAGGGATATTAACACCCTCAGGTCACAGACACACTGTCAACCCCTATAGGAATATTATAGGGATATTAACACCCTCAGGTCACAGACACACTGTCAACCCCTATAGGAATATTATATGGATATTAACACCCTCAGGTCACAGACACACTGTCAACCCCTATAGGAATATTATAGGGATATTAACACCCTCAGGTCACAGACACACTGTCAACCCATATAGGAATATTATAGATATTAACACCCTCAGGTCACAGACACACTGTCAACCCCTATAGGAATATTATAGGGTTATTAACACCCTCAGGTCACAGACACACTGTCAACCCCTATAGGAATATTATAGGGATATTAACACCCTCAGGTCACAGACACACTGTCAACCCCTATAGCAATATTATAGGGATATTAACACCCTCAGGTCACAGACACACTGTCAACCCCTATAGGAATATTATAGGGTTATTAACACCATCAGGTCACAGACACACTGTCAACCCCTATAGGAATAGTATAGGGATATTAACACCCTGAGGTCTAAGGGTATTTTTTTGGCACTGAACGTCACCAAAGTGACATCGGGCGATGTCACTTTGGTGACACAAAACTAAATCAAATCGTGACTGACAGACACCACACGCCCGCCCATCCATCTAGGCAATTTTATTATAGGATATATAACATACTTGATTATCAGGCCGCTATGTGGCCTGATAATCTAGTTTGCTGGTATTATGCTGTGTGTGTGTGTGTGTGTGTGTGTGTGTGTGTGTGTGTGTAAGGTATCGGTAGGTGGCACTATGCCGAATTGCATGAAATCCGGCACTGAAATCCGTGAGGTCCCCCTCAGCGCATTCCCCGAGTGTGAAGTTGATCCGCCGAATGGTTCTCGAGATAAACAAAATTTGTGTTGCCAGTAGGTGGCGCTATGCCAATTGCACAAAATTCAGCACTGCACCCTATCAGGTCCCCCTAAGCCACACATGGACAAAATACGGCCCACGCATGCGGTGTGGCCCACGATGGAATTGCATTTTTTTCTTTTTCTTTTTACAGTGCACCTGAACACAACATACAAGATACCTGCTGAATAAGTGTCCAAATGTTCATGTCATTCTGGCCAATACTCTACTTCTGTTATAACAGTTCATTTCTAGCGGGCCTGGGGCAAAATGCGGCCCCAGGGCCGGACTCAAAGAAAAACAAAATGACCCCCAAAAACTCAATAAAAGGCAGAATGATGTTAATAAATCTCATCTGCTACAGCCATTGGATTTGTATCACTATTATATCCGGAGATTAACAAGAAATTACCAATCACAACAGGAGAGAGGGTTAAAAATAGGGAGACTCCCGTGAAAATCAGGTATTGGCAGGTATGATCTCCAATGTGTGGCCCTTCACTTACTTGATGTAAGCCAGTATGGCCCTCAGGAAAAACATGTTGCCCACCCCTGGTCTAAGCGCTTTCCCCAAGTTTGAAGTTGATCGGACTAATGGTTATCGAGATAAAGTGCTTCCTGTGTTTGCCAGTAGGTGGTGCTATGCCGTATAGCATGAAACTTGACGTAAGGTGTGTGTGTGGGGGGTGAGGTGTGTGTGGGGGGGTGAGGTGTCTGTGTGTGTGTGTGTGTGGGGGGGGGGGTGAGGTGTGTGTGTGGGGGGGTGAGCTGTCTGTGTGTGGGGGGGTGAGGTGTCTGTGTGTGGGGGGGTGAGCTGTCTGTGTGTGTGTGGGGGGGGGGTGATGTGTGTGTGTGCGGGGTGAGGTGTGGGGGGGGGGGTGTGTGGGGGGGGGGGTGAGGGGTGTGTGTGTGTGGGGGGGTGAGCTGTCTGTGTGTGTGTGTGTGGGGGGGGGGTGATGTGTGTGTGTGGGGTGAGGTGAGGTGTCTGTGTGTGGGGGGGGGGGGGTGATGTGTGTGTGTGTGTGTGTGTGGGAGGTGATGTGTGTGTGTGTGTGGGGGGGTGATGTGTGTGTGTGTGTGGGAGGTGATGTGTGTGTGTGTGGGGTGAGGTGAGGTGTCTGTGTGTGGGGGGGGGTGATGTGTGTGTGTGTGTGTGGGAGGTGATGTGTGTGGGGTGAGGTGAGGTGTCTGTGTGTGGGGGGGGTGATGTGTGTGTGTGTGTGTGGGAGGTGATGTGTGTGTGTGTGGGGTGAGGTGAGGTGTCTGTGTGTGGGGGGGGTGATGTGTGTGTGTGTGTGTGTGTGGGGTGAGG
The DNA here is from genome assembly GCF_964638095.1 of Poromitra crassiceps. Lineage (NCBI taxonomy): Eukaryota > Metazoa > Chordata > Actinopteri > Beryciformes > Melamphaidae > Poromitra > Poromitra crassiceps. Next base: position 7,265,867 of record NC_139637.1, on the reverse strand, counting down.
TGAGGTGTCTGTGTATGTGTGTGTGTGGGGGGGGGGTGAGGTGTGTGTGGGGGGGTGAGGTGTTTGTGTGTCTGTGGGTGTGTGGGGGGGGGGTGAGGTGTGTGTGTGTGTGAGGGGGGGGTAATGTGTGTGTGTGGGGGGGTGAGGTGTCTGTGTGTGTGTGGGGGGGGGGGGGGGGGTGAGGGGTCTGTGTGTGTGCGATGAGGTGAGGTGTCTGTGTATGTGGGGGGGGGTGAGGTGTCTGTGTGTGTGTGTGTGGTGGGGTGAGGTGTCTGTGTGTGTGTGGGGGGGGGGGGGTGAGGTGTCTGTGTGTGTGTGTGTGTGTGTGTGTGGGGTGAGGTGTATGTGTGTGTGTGTGTGTGTGGGGGGGGTGATGTGTGTGTGTGGGGGGGGGTGAGGTGAGGTGTCTGTGCGTGTGGTGTGTGTGGTGCGTGTGTGTGTGTGGTGTGTGTGTGTGGTGTGTGGTGTGTGTTTGTGGTGCGTGTGTGTGTGTGTGGTGCGTGTGTGTGTGTGTGTGTGGTGCGTGTGTGTGTGGTGTGTGTGTGTGGTGCGTGTGTGTGTGTGTGTGTGTGTGTGTGGTGTGTGTGTGTGTGGGGGGGGGGGTGAGGTGAGGTGAGGTGTCTGTGCGTGTGGTGTGTGTGGTGCGTGTGTGTGTGGTGTGTGTGTGGGGGGGGTGATGTGTGTGTGTGGGGTGAGGTGAGGTGTCTGTGTGTGGGGGCGGGTGATGTGTGTGTGTGTGTGTGGGAGGTGATGTGTGTGTGTGTGGGGGGGTGATGTGTGTGTGTGTGTGTGTGTGTGTGGGAGGTGATGTGTGTGGGGTGAGGTGAGGTGTCTGTGTGTGGGGGGGGTGATGTGTGTGTGTGTGTGGGAGGTGATGTGTGTGGGGTGAGGTGAGGTGTCTGTGTGTGGGGGGGGTGATGTGTGTGTGTGTGTGTGTGGGAGGTGATGTGTGTGTGTGTGTGGGGTGAGGTGAGGTGTCTGTGTGTGGGGGGGGGGGTGATGTGTGTGTGTGTGTGTGTGTGTGGGGTGAGGTGAGGTGTCTGTGTATGTGTGTGTGTGGGGGGGGGTGAGGTGAGGTGAGGTGTCTGTGCGTGTGGTGTGTGTGGTGCGTGTGTGTGTGGTGTGTGTGTGTGGTGCGTGTGTGTGTGTGGTGCGTGTGTGTGTGTGTGTGTGTGGTGTGTGGTGCGTGTGTGTGTGGTGTGTGTGTGGTGTGTGTGTGTGGTGCGTGTGTGTGTGTGTGTGTGTGTGTGTGTGTGGTGTGTGTGTGTGTGTGTGTGGGGGGGGGGGGGGTGAGGTGAGGTGTCTGTGCGTGTGGTGCGTGTGTGTGTGGTGTGTGTGTGGTGTGTGTGTGTGGTGTGTGTGGTGTGTGTGTGTGGGGGGGGGGGGGTGATGTGTGTGGTGGGGTGAGGTGTCTGTGTGTGTGTGTGTGTGTGTGTGGGGGGGGGGGGTGAGGTGTCTGTGTGTGTGTGTGTGTGTGTGTGTGTGTGTGTGTGTGTGTGTGGGGTGAGGTGTGTGTGTGTGTGTGGGGGGGGTGATGTGTGTGTGTGTGTGGGGGGGGGGGGTGAGGTGAGGTGAGGTGTCTGTGCGTGTGGTGTGTGTGGTGCGTGTGTGTGTGGTGTGTGTGTGTGTGGTGCGTGTGTGTGTGTGGTACGTGTGTGTGTGTGTGTGGTGTGTGGTGCGTGTGTGTGTGGTGTGTGTGTGGTGTGTGTGTGTGGTGCGTGTGTGTGTGTGTGTGTGTGTGTGTGTGTGTGTGTGTGTGGTGTGTGTGTGTGTGTGTGTGGGGGGGGGGGGGTGAGGTGAGGTGTCTGTGCGTGTGGTGCGTGTGTGTGTGGTGTGTGTGTGGTGTGTGTGTGTGGTGTGTGTGGTGTGTGTGTGGTGTGTGGTGTGTGTGTGTGGTGTGTGGTGCGTGTGTGTGTGTGGTGTGTGTGTGTGGTGTGTGTTGTGCGTGTGTGTGTGTGTGTGTGTGCGCGTGCGTGCGTGTGTCTGCGCGCGCTCGTCTGTGTGTGTGCAACAAGTGTGGCTGAAATCATCCTGATTCATTTGCTGATTGTTGTGGTAAAAACTGTGAGTTTGATGATTTGAGGAGTCAAATGATTTCAGTTAACTTCCAACATGTTGCCACAGCACAGCTGAGCCTCTACACCTCATCTCTAACTGTTTCATATCAAGGATTAGACACATTTACAAGGTTTTGCAATGCGTCCTTTCTTCTGTCTAGCGCTTGATATTCACGTGTGTGGTTGTTGATTGGTCAGATTTACAAGTGACCCACGTGGCCACCACACAAACCGCATTCTGATAGGCTGTTGACACCCCCCACCCCCGCAATGTGCGCCAAAGTGGTTTGGTCCATCCACTCTGTTTTTTTCCCACACTCGGCAGTTTAAACTGCAGCGCGCGACTCTGTGTGTGTGTGCGTGTGTGTGTGTGTGTGTGTGTGTGTGTGTGTGTGTGTGTGTGTGTGTGTGTGTGTGTGTGTGCGTGTGTGTGTGTATGTGTGAGAGCTCTCTAGGGAGGGAGAAGTGAAGCTGTGGGGTCATGTGACAATAACAATGGGCGTGGTAAACTATACACAGTTGTAATCAAAGTTTCCTGCATGTTGGTTTTGTATAATGATCTAGTCAGTTGTTTCTCTGGACACATTGATGTACGTGTGTCTGTATTGTAGAGATAACAGAGAAACTGTCATCAAAACAGTCATTCTTCTACATCTATTTGTTTTCACTTCTTGGAAATTTAATTCATCAGTTTGCTTGGGACCACCTGGAACCTCCTCAAAGACCCCTGGTGGTCCCCCGGACCTCACATTGAGAACCACTGCTCTGGATTAAATTAAATTAAAAGAGAAACCTTAATTATGGAAACTAAAATAACAAAACATGACTATCAGTAAATGAGTAAATGTGTAGTTATGTGATGTCTGTCTGTCAGCATCACAGTCTCTCATCTTCTTCAACAGCTCTCTGGCTCCCTCTGCTGCTGACAACTGAGGAAACTTTATTTTTATTTCATATTTGATGTGCTCATATTCTGTTTTATTTCCCTGCTGAGTCCGAGCTGCAAAGGTCTAATTTTAACCAATACATCTATAATTGATTTAGTTTGAAGACTTCACACTCAACACAAAGCAAGTCAGCAGACGAGGAATATGAAGAGTGTTGCTGTTAAAGAGCCAGGATCAGCAAAACCTCCCTGCATGATTCAGTTATCAAAACAATACAAAGTGCTGAGTGTTCAGTTGATAAGTTAGTGCAAAAAGGCTGCACAGTAGCAATGAAGTGCTACGACTGCATCAACTAATCAAGCTGCTTTCTGCCTTCCCTCAGTCATATCATGTCATGTCAAATATATCATCTGAAGAAGTAACACATGGGCGTACACCGCATGCTTAGTGAGAAAGATGGTGTTTGGCAATAATATAAATACATTAATGATTATGTTTTATTTCTTTAGCACTTTTGCAGGTAGAGTTATGAAGTGTTTGACAGGGAATAAAACAAGTAAAAGCTAACAGGAATGAATTGAAAACAGATTAAAGAAGGATCAAATTGCAAAATGCAAGAGAGCAACAGGTAGAAACAAATTGTTTATCAAATATCAAATGAGTTGTGTGCATGGTTTGGCTCAAATTCATTTCAACCAGTGAAGTCAAGCTTCTGTCCATTGGTCAGTCATAGAGTCTTGATTCTCATTGATTTCTTTCACAACAGCACGTATGAACCTTTTTCAAGATTTTGTTCTCAGTTTGTGGATTGAATCCAGCAGCTTAACTGGCTGAATAGAAAGTGAATTGACCCTTGACCCTGTGCCATGCTTCCAGGTTCAGCTCACTGTCTCCTGATTTCCCTCTAGATTAAGATGAAGCTCTGCCTCTTTTTTTAAACCAGGAGCTTTAGTGACTCAATAATAAGAGCTCTGTTTACACTCCTATGTTACAATCTTACAATTTACAGTGTTACAATGTTACAATTTACAATGTTACAAGGTTAAAAATTCACTTAGCAGACACTTTTATCCAAAGAGACGTACATCTGAGCTTTATACAACACAAGCAATGATCTAGTCAGAAGACAACAACATGAGGAAGTGCCATGAGGCCAAGCTTGAGTCTGAATGGACCCAGGTGTCACCAGGCAGCACAGAGTGCAGAGGATTTATTCATCATTCATGTCCCTCATTCATCACCATTCATGCTATTAACATTCATGTATCTATCATCCCTTTTTCATCCTTTCATCCTTCATGCTCATCAAGTGTGAAGGTGTTGGTTAAAGAGCTGCAGGGTCTGGAGTCTCTTCTTAAAGATAGAGAGCTAGGCCATGTTCAGACTAGGAGGCCAAATCTGATTTGTGAACTTTAGTGACCTATTAATGACTTTATCCAGATTGGTTTTATGAGTCTGGACGCTCCAAGTCTGATTTGTGTCACTTGTCCCAAACCACATATGGAGGTAGTTTCCAGTCTGCTTCAAATGTGCTTTTGACTGATGTGTCTTCAGTGCGGACACGCAGATCCACCAAATCTGATTTGAACGTCACTCGCAACTCGTCATCAAATGCTTCTGCGCAGGAAAACCACATCACCAACATACGTATTTTACTGACGCCCACGTCGTTACCATAACAACCCATGCAGATAGGCTGATTTGTGGCAGTGCGGTCACACTCCCAAATCAGATTTGGGAAACCAATCAAGATAATGATGATTAATGACTTTATCACCAAATTGGATTTGCCTGTAATGTGAGTGGCCTCATGCAGGCAGGAATGATAGGGAGAGCTGGGTGTCTTCAGCATAACAGTGATATGAGAAGAGGTAGGACCTCAACCAGCAGAGGGCAGATCCTGAGATACCAAGCTCAGTGAGTGTGGAGAGGAGGATTAGGTGGCTAACTGTGTCTGACAGATCTAGCAGCAATAGAGCCGAGGACTGACCAGCAGCTCTAGCCAAACGCAGTGACTCCATTACTTACCATTACCATGTAAAGAGATCTGAGTTGGTAGAAGCTCATCTTCTGCACGATGGCTTCTTCATATAACTCAACTTCTACACGCTGTTTAATCATAAATATCCAGATAGCTTCTTTTTACAATACCAATTGAAGACAGTGGATTACTTCATCTGTTAGAACAATTGGAATATGAGTTTACACACAACAAACCTAATGAGTGCCTAGTAAACCGTAAGAGACATTTGCAAGTAGATAACACAACTCATTTCTCACCATTAAACTTAAACGTTGCTGTTCATTTGAACTAGCGGCTGTATATCCAAAACCTAACCTTCCTTTTAACTCTGCTCTTAATGTTGTCACTCTGTAACCATGGTAATCCTTGGCTATCAATGGTAAGCCATGGTAATTGTTGGTAAACATATTGGTAATGAATGGTAACCCTTGGTAACGTTTGGTGAACCATGGTAACCTTTGGTAACACTTGTCCCTCTGTGTCTCTTGCTCCTTCCTTCCTGTCCCGCAAATGTCGCGAGTGGAACTGTGGTTTATGACTCTGAGATTGGGCTCCTGCAGCCAGAAACATTTGTTTGGTGTGTGGTGTATATTATTGTCCAGGGGGGCACTGTATTCTCTCACTGATGTGATTCTCAGGTGATCCGCCCTCTGCCCCGGGAAGCGAGTGATCAGCCTGCCCTTATAAGGAGGACGCCGACCATCCACGGGGAAGACAGAACCCAGGAAGAAAGGGACGACGGGGAGAGCAGACTGGAGGAGCTGGCCGCATCGGGACGAAACCCACACACAACGCTCGCTAAGCCCGCCACAAAGGGACGGTCTGACCTATTCTCAGGGAGTGTGTGGCGTGTCTTGGACGCAACTGTGTTATTGAGTGCTCCTGCTCTGTGTCTCTTAGTGAACGTGAGGAGCCGGCCGGACCAGATCGACGCCGATCTACTGCTGCGCTGAGACTGCTGTGCTGCTCTACAAGACGACCGACACCCATACACAACGCTCGCTAATCCCGCAACAAAGGGACGGTCTGACCTATTCCTCAGTGAGTGTGTGGCGTGTCATAGGCACAACCCGTTGCTGAGTGTGCCTGCTCTGTGTTTTTAAGTGACTCCGATCTACGCTGGTGTGGCCGACGGTCCCCGCCAGATTGCCGGATCCCTACCTGCTTGCCGTCCTCTGTCTGCCTGCTGCCTGCTTGTTGGCCGCCCTCCGCCCGCCTGTTACCTGTGGCCGTGTGGACGTTCTCCGCCTCGACCCCCGCCGCCATCGCGCCCGGGCCTGTTCCATCTGCCCGCCGTTGCTCCAGCCTACTGAGCTGGGGTCCATTGTCGGGGCGATATCCAGCCTGCCTACTATGCTCTGATAAGTACTCTTACCGTTCATATTATCCCAACTCACCGAAGGAACAGAGTGAACGTCGTGAGTTGGGACGGACATTTTAAACCTTTTCTCTTTTCGTTGTTCGTTTATTTTCTCCTTCTGCTCAACGCTGCTAATGTAGCTCGTGTTCATTGTCGGTCACGTGACACTGTAACTCAATATCTATGGGATTGCCCGTCCTAAGATCGCCCCTCTGTTAATGCTGTGTCCAGTTTGCTGTGCTGTTTGAAGTGGTCTTTTGCAGTTGCCTGCCATAATATAACAGGGTGAAATAATATTCTTATGCAGTGTGTCTGCCGTAATATATTGGTGTGCAGTGGTATCCAGATGAAATGTCTGACTTTGCAGTGGAGTGTGAAATGTTAATTCCTGTTGCTGGGAATCTGTGTGCTGTGCTGTGTGAGATCTGTTCATGACACACGTCCTCGGAGGGCCTAAATCGACCAGGAAAGCTAACATAGATATTTGAAATTGCAAGTGCCTATGTGATCTGATAATTGACTACGATAGATTTATTTTTGTATTTTATCTGTTGAATAAAACATTGTATATTTTTGTACCGTAACTCTATTGGTTGTTGTGATTATTTGAAGTCCAGGAGATTTTATTGTTGCAACAGGCGACACTTTTTGGCGTTAGTCGGCAGGACTGGACTTTCAAAAAATCACAACAATGTCGACAGACGGGCAATCCCAGAGTGGGCCTAGCCAACTCGGTGAAGCAGAAACTAGTGAAACAAATAATAGTGGCGGACAAACGATGAATGCAGTGATGATGCCTTGGTTCATGAGTGCATCATGGGTACCAAAATTCACAGGAGAAGGGGTAGGAGTTGAATTTAGCACATGGCGGGCCAAAGTAGATTCATATCTGAGGGCACAAGGCCTCAGCTCCCAACAGTCAGTGGATTTCGTGCTGGATGCAGTAGAGGGGCGAGCTCATAGACAAATGATGTTGCTGTCCCCTACTAGAAGGCAATCACAAGTGACTATTCTGGAAGAACTGACGAGACTTTATGGAGACCGAAAAACCCCAGCGGGTTTGAGGTCTGAATTCTTTGACTGCAAACAAGAGATGGGGGAGGGGGTAGACACGTTCATTCTCCGTCTGTCTGAGTTATTTTCCAGGTGGCAGAGGAACGACCCAGGCAACGCAGGACCGAAGGATGAGGTCTTAAAGGCACAGTTCACCAAAGGCCTACGGGATGGGATACTTAAACTAGAACTGGAACGATACCTACGCCGGTCCTCAGATGCCGCCTTTGACAGTCTGTGCACGGAGGCTAAGGCCCTGGAGAAGGAGGTAAACCGTAAGGAAGCATGGGCCTGCCGCTCCTATATGGCGCCACCAGCTAGCCAGGTCCCCCAGGAGGCGATGGCACCCCCTGACTGGCAACAGCTTAAAGAGACGCTAAGGGCCGAGCTAAAACAGGAGGTGAAGGACCAAGTGACACTACTAGGAAAAACAATTGTGCAAGAGATCTGTGCCCAACTGCCAGCCATGCTGCCAGCCCCAGCCCCCACTCCGCAGGCAAGTCTATTGTTCCAGCCTAGACAATCAGCCACTAGGGGTGCGCAGCCCTTCCAGTGGGACGAGCAGGGCCGCCCCGTCTGTCGGGACTGTGGTGAAGCGGGGCACATACAACGCTACTGCCCTCGACGGCGACCCAACGCCGCGGGTTTTCCAGCTCGCCGGTCGCTGCAGGGCGAGTGACCGGTAGTAGGGAGAGTCCAGGTGTCCCAGATAAGCCCTCTTTTGTTGGCCAGTGTCCGGAAGTGGAGATGATGGTGAGTGGAGTCAAGATTCCATTCGTTTTAGACACTGGCTCCCAAGTAACCTTGTTGAGTTATTCCCTTTTCCAGCGCTGTTTTGGCGAGAACCAGATGGGGGACCCCGCTGAGGTGCCCTGGCTCACCCTCAAGGCAGCAAACGGCCTCCAAATTCCCTACATAGGCTATGCAGTTTTGGATTTTGCGACGGGAGGCCTTGAGGTAATTAAGAAGGGAGTATTGATTGTAAAAGACGATTGTATGAGCACCAGACATGGTCTGCTTGGAATGAATGTGATCTCCGAAGTTTGGCAGTGTGTCTCCCACAGTGATCATCCAGGTGTAACAGCATTCACCTCTACGTGGCCTAAGGCGGTCCAGAAGGCGTGGGCCAAGGCGTTCGCCGTCTGCAGGGGGGCCCAGGCAGAGGGGTCCCCGGACCCAGCCCCCGGCACCGCAAAACTGCCCCGTAGAGTCTCCATCACTGTACCTGCTGCTACAGAGATGATCATCTGGGCCCACGTCTCTCCATCCGTGGCTTCTACGGCGGGCCCTGTACTTGTGGAGAACCTTTCCACGGATTCCCATCGGGAGGGGTGTGATTGGCGGGTGGCGCGGACACTGAGCCTAGTCCAAGGGGGTAAGGTCCCCTTACGTATCTGTAACCCCAACCCCTTCCCTGTGTACCTCCCCTCCAGGCGGGCGCTTGCCATGGTGACCCCGATCGACCCCGGGGATGTTGACAGAAAAACAGAATTGACTCTGGACCACACCGCTCCCGATGTGGTGGAGGTGAATGTGCGGTCAGTGCAGACGGAGGCGCACGCTGATCTGCCGCCTTGGGAGCCCAAGTGTGAGGGACTTACAATGGAACAATCCAATGGTTTCTCTGCTATGTTGTCAAGGTGGCGAAATGTTTTCGCGGCTGATGAAGAGGATTTTGGCTGTACAGGGCTCGTGCAGCATCGGATCCACACTGGAGCTGCACCACCCAGCAGAGAGAGGTACCGGCCGGTGCCTCCCACTTTATACTCAGAACTGCGTAGCCTACTACAAGGTATGTTGGCAAATGGAGTGGTGCAGGAGAGTTCGAGCCCTTGGGCGGCTCCAGTGGTTCTGGTCAAGAAAAAAGATGGAACATGGAGATTTTGTGTCGATTATCGCAGATTGAATGCTGTAACTCATAAAGACTCTTTTCCTTTACCCAGGATAGAAGAGTCCTTGACAGGGCTGCAACGGGCGGAGTGGTATTCTACCTTGGATTTGGCCTGCGGCTACTGGCAGGTCGAGGTGGCCCCCGCTGACCGGGAGAAGACGGCGTTTACCACACCGGTGGGCCTGTATGAGTTCACAAGGATGCCCTTTGGATTATGCAATGCTCCAGCGACTTTCCAAAGACTGATGCAGCGCTGCCTGGGCGATAAGGTACACGATCATTTATTGATCTACCTGGATGATGTGATTATCTATTCCTCAGACTTCGAGACTCACCTTCACCACTTGGAACAAGTCTTTCAGCGCCTTCACAGTCATGGTCTCAAACTACAGCCGAAGAAGTGCCAGTTCTTTAAGCGGCAAGTGATATATCTTGGACATGTCGTTAGTGGGGAGGGCATTGCTACTGACCCCAGTAAAACCTCTGCCGTCCAGAATTGGCCCATCCCCCGCACCGTAAGGGAAGTTAAGTCTTTTTTGGGTTTTGCCGGTTATTATCGGAGGTTTATAAAAGGCTTTTCAAAAATTGCTATTCCATTAAATCATCTTACGCATGGTACCAGCGGTAACAGTACGGCCCCAGTCACCTGGCTCCCCGAATGTGACACTGCATTTGAGCAATTGAAGCACTCACTCCTTAACGCCCCGATCCTGGCCTATGCCGACTTCACCCAGCCATTCAGACTGTATGTGGATGCCAGTCTGGAGGGTCTGGGTGCTGTGCTGTCTCAAGAGCAGCATGGCCAGGAGCGTGTCATCGCTTATGGTAGCCGCAGTCTTATCCCGACCGAGCGAAACGATCAAAACTATAGCTCGTTTAAATTAGAATTTCTGGGGCTCAAATGGGCAGTGACTGAGAAGTTTAAGGACTATCTCTGGGGGGCTACTTTCACGGTGTACACTGATAATAATCCCCTCGTTCATTTGGACACTACTAAATTGGGGGCTGTTGAGCAACGCTGGGCAGCCCAGCTTGCCAATTATACTTTTGACATTAAATATCGCCCTGGTACCAGTAACCGCAATGCTGATTTATTGTCCAGGAACCCAGAAGTAGTGGCTGCTAAAGTCCAGCAGACTACCGGAGAGCAGTGCAACGACCCCGGGGCTCCAGAGGGGGACTCACTTGGCCAGTTGGACAATGAGGGCAGAGCATGGCAGCGCCAAGACCCAGATCTCAGTCTGCTAAGCTCTTGGGTCCAGACAGGTGAGCGGCCAACTCTCGACGTCAAGTCCTCCGTCTCTCGTCAGCTGCGGCAGCTGTTAAACGAATGGGATCATCTGCGGCTGGTGGGCGGGGTTTTGGTCAGACAGCTGAAGGAGCCAGATACGGGGATACTGGGCGAGCAACTTGTCCTCCCACAGTCTCATTCACAGGAAGTCTGGAGAGCCTATCACCAAGCCCTGGGCCATGCTGGGGCAGAGAAGGTTTTGTCTGTTCTGCGACGAAGATTTTTCTGGCTAGGTATGACAAAAGACATAAAAATATGGACATCTGCATGCTCTACCTGCGTGGTGAGTAAAGCTGGGCCCAAGTTTCGAGCCCCACTACACTCCATTAAGTGTAGCTACCCGTTTGAAGTAGTGGGATTAGATTATCTCTCCCTGGGCCGGCCCGCTGATTCATTCCCCTACATTCTAGTGATAACTGATCTGTTTTCTCGCTATGCTTTGGCAGTGCCGACCCGTGACCAGACCGCCGTGACTACCGTGAAGGCCCTGACGACAGCCCTAATTCAGCCGTTTGGGTGTCCTGAACGCATCCTGACAGATCAGGGTGCCGCGTTTGAGTCCTCCCTCATGCGACAACTATGTGAGACGTATGGCTGTAAGAAGACCCGGACTACCCCCTACCACCCTCAAGGTAATGGGTCTTGTGAACGCTTTAATCAGACCCTTCTGGGGTTGCTGGGTTCCCTGGAGGTGAGCAGTCAGAGCCAATGGCACGTCAAGCTTCCTGCCTTGCTGCAGGCGTATAATAACTCTGTCCATTCTAGTACAGGCATGACCCCCCATTTCGTGGTTTTCGGACGACATGCTCGTTTGCCAGTGGACCTGCTGCATGATGTCAGCCCGCCACAGCCGAGGGAGGCCTTGGAGGGATGGGCCTACCAGCACCACCGTATGCTGTTGGATGCTTACACTCGAGTCCAGGCTAATGTAGAGCGTCGTCAGACGTGGGACCAGCAGAGGTACAACCGGTCAGCTAAGGACTTGCCCCTCCTGCCTGGAGAGCGAGTCTTACTGAGGAATTTTCGGAGACGGGCCCAAGGTAAACTGGCTCCGAGGTGGGTGCCCTCTCCCTTTGTGGTGGTGTCCCAACCAAGGCCGGAGCAGCCGGTCTATGTTATTCGCCCAGAGGGTAAAGAGGGGCCCACTCGTACACTACATCGTAATAACATCCGTCCCTGTGATTTGATGGCTGAACCTACGGTTCCGGAGGAACAGATAGAGCCCCCCGAGCCAGTCGCACCCGCCCCGTCTTTTCCTATACCGGGAATCCACATTAAGTTTCCGCAGCAGACGTCTACGGCTGGTCTCAAACTGCCTCCCAGCCTGCCTACAGCTCCATTTGGCCTCCCTGCTTTTAACACCCCTGCCCCTTTTGACTTTGCTGCCCGTGGCCCAGCCACTGTCGAGGTGCCTATTGACATTGCCCTTGAGCCCATTAGTCCCCCTTCTCCTGTAGTTCCGCCCAATAGTCCTGTTGGTTTGCACCTTCCTGAGCTCTCCTCTGAAATGCGCACCGAGTTGGTTTGCCCAGGTAGAATGCCCGATGCGGGGGTGCTGGAGTGGGACATGGGGGGTGATCAGAGGGAAGGGGCCAACCATCCGTCACCAGAGTCTCAACCCCGCCGATCCCAGCGTGATAACATTGGGATACCACCGAGTCGCTATCGGTAGATTGGTGTCCGGGACGACCACCCACAAACCTGGGGGAAAATGTCGCGAGTGGAACTGTGGTTTATGACTCTGAGATTGGGCTCCTGCAGCCAGAAACATTTGTTTGGTGTGTGGTGTATATTATTGTCCAGGGGGGCACTGTATTCTCTCACTGACGTGATTCTCAGGTGATCCGCCCTCTGCCCCGGGAAGCGAGTGATCAGCCTGCCCTTATAAGGAGGACGCCGACCATCCACGGGGAAGACAGAACCCAGGAAGAAAGGGACGACGGGGAGAGCAGACTGGAGGAGCTGGCCGCATCGGGACGAAACCCACACACAACGCTCGCTAAGCCCGCCACAAAGGGACGGTCTGACCTATTCTCAGGGAGTGTGTGGCGTGTCTTGGACGCAACTGTGTTATTGAGTGCTCCTGCTCTGTGTCTCTTAGTGAACGTGAGGAGCCGGCCGGACCAGATCGACGCCGATCTACTGCTGCGCTGAGACTGCTGTGCTGCTCTACAAGACGACCGACACCCATACACAACGCTCGCTAATCCCGCAACAAAGGGACGGTCTGACCTATTCCTCAGTGAGTGTGTGGCGTGTCATAGGCACAACCCGTTGCTGAGTGTGCCTGCTCTGTGTTTTTAAGTGACTCCGATCTACGCTGGTGTGGCCGACGGTCCCCGCCAGATTGCCGGATCCCTACCTGCTTGCCGTCCTCTGTCTGCCTGCTGCCTGCTTGTTGGCCGCCCTCCGCCCGCCTGTTACCTGTGGCCGTGTGGACGTTCTCCGCCTCGACCCCCGCCGCCATCGCGCCCGGGCCTGTTCCATCTGCCCGCCGTTGCTCCAGCCTACTGAGCTGGGGTCCATTGTCGGGGCGATATCCAGCCTGCCTACTATGCTCTGATAAGTACTCTTACCGTTCATATTATCCCAACTCACCGAAGGAACAGAGTGAACGTCGTGAGTTGGGACGGACATTTTAAACCTTTTCTCTTTTCGTTGTTCGTTTATTTTCTCCTTCTGCTCAACGCTGCTAATGTAGCTCGTGTTCATTGTCGGTCACGTGACACTGTAACTCAATATCTATGGGATTGCCCGTCCTAAGATCGCCCCTCTGTTAATGCTGTGTCCAGTTTGCTGTGCTGTTTGAAGTGGTCTTTTGCAGTTGCCTGCCATAATATAACAGGGTGAAATAATATTCTTATGCAGTGTGTCTGCCGTAATATATTGGTGTGCAGTGGTATCCAGATGAAATGTCTGACTTTGCAGTGGAGTGTGAAATGTTAATTCCTGTTGCTGGGAATCTGTGTGCTGTGCTGTGTGAGATCTGTTCATGACACACGTCCTCGGAGGGCCTAAATCGACCAGGAAAGCTAACATAGATATTTGAAATTGCAAGTGCCTATGTGATCTGATAATTGACTACGATAGATTTATTTTTGTATTTTATCTGTTGAATAAAACATTGTATATTTTTGTACCGTAACTCTATTGGTTGTTGTGATTATTTGAAGTCCAGGAGATTTTATTGTTGCAACAGGCGACACTAACTCAATCAAAAAACACCAAACCGTTCCAAAACGCGGCTTCCTGTGGTGGTGGCCATCTTTGTTTTGGGTTTTGTCTGACTCTCTCTGCCCGCCTGACTGACCTACTGATTGGCTGACTGGCTCGCTGTGTGGTTGGTTGGTTGGTTGTCTGGCTGGTTGATTGGTATCACAGAGGGCGGCGATGCCTCTCCTGTCCGCCTGCCGTCCAACACCTGCCAGTGTTGTTGTTGTTGTTTCACTCATGAATGTCTTTTTTTTTACATTTTTACTTTTTATCCACCTTATTTTTGAAGCCCGGCTGAAATGATTATGGGTGCAAGGTCCGGTGTAGAACGTGACTGATGCCGCTGGGTAATGTAGCCTACTTGGCCGAGGGTCTGCCTGCGGGCGGCGCTCGTGCTCTGCGCATTTCCTCATCAAACTCTGTGAAAAAAAGTTGCTTGTCACAAAGTAATAACAGTCGTTTGACGACTTATTTGAGGGAATGTAATAATGTTATCTATCAAGATGTTTCCAATCTCTATAATCTCTATATGACACATCAAGTGGTCCGGACCATGGTCAGTGCGTCTGTACACTGACCATGCATTAAGACAAGAAGGAACACTGACGGACCACGTGACAGACCACACTGACCACCTGACCGACCACACACTAAGTGATCCGGTGACACTGACCATGCACTGACCATGCATTAATATAGCCTACCCACTATGCCCACTATAGTTTTTGAGATATTAAAGGAACACTCGCCCATTTTCAACCAGCTTTGTATCATTAGAACATCAGTAGTATATCAGAAAACTGTAAACGGTTTTGAAGTCTGTCATTACATTTGACAGTTATTGAGTGTTAAAGTGTGGACCAGTGACATCACTGGTCCACACTAACTCAAATTAATAACTCATTAACTCAAATCAACTCTCAATAACTGTCAAACTAGATGAATGATGAATAGTTTGACAGTTATTGAGAGTTGATTTGAGTTAATGAGTAATTAATTTGAGTTAGTGTGGACCAGTGATGTCACTGGTCCACCCTTTAACACTCAATAACTGTCAAATTAAATGACAGACTTCAAAACCGTTTACAGTTTTCTGATATACTACTGATGTTCTAATGATACAAAGCTGGTTGAAAATGGGCGGAGTGTTCCTTTAACGTTTGTTTGGCACAACTCATACTATTAACTGCCGTGGGGTTCCGCATTTCTGGGTGGCAAGTGACGTCACGCTGATTCGTCCTATAGTATGAATCGACCATATAATTGTCATTTAATTTTTTTTACACTTGCCAAAATGTTGTTATTAGTGTAGAAAGCATTTCAACAAATAACACACCGTCTCCTTTGTAGGTCTATTTTCATTCAAACATTAAACTAGAGGTTCATCTTAGTGTTCTTATGTTCATTATGTTGGACATAGTTCAATTTCTACTTAAATTTTTATGGTAAAAAAAAAAAAAACTTTATCATGCTTTTACTTTGAAGGCAAAATCACTAAACCGGAAGTACAATTCCTGCTGAAGGAAAACAATCCTGCTCATTTGACGCTAGTCTCTCTCTCTCTCTCTCTCGCGCGCGCGCTCTGTCTCTCGCTCTCGATCTCTCTCTCTACTAACTTTATCATGCTTTTACTTTGAAGCTTTTACTCATTTGACGCTAGTCTCTCAATTCAATTCGGTAACACTTTACTTGGATAGTCCGTCTACAGATAGTCTACAGAGTATTAGTAACGTTTCAACAGCTTATTAGTTGACATTCAACAATTGATAAATTCAACTTCATCTGTAGATGTTTAACAGATGATCTATAGAGTATATCTGACAATTCAGGAACATAGTCTACAGAGTATTAGTAACATTTCAACAGCGTATTAGTTGACATTCAACAATTCATCAATTCAGCTTCATCTGTAGATGTGTAACAGATGATATATAGAGTATTATGTCACACTTCATAGAGTAGGCTATATGTGACAATTCATGAACATAGTCTACAGAGTAGGCCTATTAGTAACGTTTCAACAGCTTATTAGTTGACAGTCAACAATTCATCAATTCAGCTTCATCTGTAGATGTTTAACAGATGATCTATAGAGTATTTTGTGACACTTCATGAACATAGTCTACAGAGTATTAGTAACGTTTCAACAGCGTATTCGTTGAAATTCATCAATTCAGCTTCGTCTGTAGATGTTTAACAGATGATCTATAGAGTATATGTAACAATCCTGTTTCTTCTGTGTTGTAGATTCTTCTCCTCTGGGCATCGCCACCCCTTCCTCACCTGCCTGGACATCTGCTGTCTGTCAGCCCATCTGACTGCTCGGCCTGGATCACAAACACCGCATGGCTTCCAGCTCCCATCCATCTTATTATTTACATCCCCTTGACCACCATCGTTTTGCAAATAAACCTTTTTATCTCCACTCACCTCATGTCTGTGTCCCCCTTTGGGTCCAAGTCAGCGGTAAAAGTCTGTAGATGTCTGTACATTAGTTGAACTTGAATCACTCACTGAACAAACCATGAGTGGAGTACGAGTATTGCCTTGTCCATGTAGTGCATTCATAAACCCGTTGCTCTTACCACAGAATTTCAACTACATCATGTAAACGTTACGTTGACCATCACTTGCATAACCACTAAACATCTGTAGATTTTCATTTGGACTATCCAAGTAAAGTGAAAACTAGTTGACAGTCTAGAAATTCACCTACATATATATGGAACTTGATTCTTGCATAACCACTAAACATCTGTAGATTTTCATTTGGACTATCCAAGTAAAGTGAAAACTAGTTGACAGTCTACAGGCTATTTATACCCATGCTATTTATGAAAACGTTAACTGTACAGATGACGCAGAGTTACAAAGTTGTACAAAAAGTTTATTTCTCCACACACATACTGTAACTTAAAAAAGATGGACTGATGGATGGATTTAGTCAAAACAAAATGGTATGAGGCCAGCAATACATGCCTTAGGCTATTACACTTAATTCTAACACTTAAGTCTTAATTTCACACACCTGCTTAAACAGTGAGGGGACACATCCTAATGATTAGCCTAGTCCCAGGTCATCACTATACTTTTTTGCTTTGGACGAACCGGGTCGTCCAGCAGAACTCCCACAATGGCTGAAAGCCGCACCACACCACAGCACAGTGCAACATTCAAGTAAGCCAGCAGCACGGTAGGGGGAAGGGGTGGGATTGGTGGACCTGAAGCATTACTGACTTCCAACTTTGTCTTCGTAGAGAGCTGGTTTGAGCCCAGACGTGTCTAGATTTTAACCCCGTTTTAACAGTGTTTAAGCCAAACAACCTGGCTAAGGTTAGGCAAGTAAAACAACTTGGTTGGGTTTAGGCAACCATAACCCTTTAGTTGCCTAACCTTAACCAAGTTGTTTTGCTTGCCTAAACCCAACCAAGTTGTTTTACTTCCCTAACCTTATCCAGGAAATTTGACAGCCTTTTCAACTAGGAAACGATGTCGACCAGGCTCGCATTACCTTGCAGGCCAGCCAGTGGGCAGGGAGAAGGAAGGATCTGCATAGTCACGCCGAGGGAACTAGACAAATCATCAACATAGGGAATAAGAACACGTTGAAACTTGTCACCCTTAACAAAGCACATGAACAATCCAAATCCACATTGAACGACAATCCAAATAATAGCCAACTTAAATAAATAAATAAATAAAATAAAATAAAAAGCAGACACAAGATTGTGTGTGAAGTGTCACTCTATCGGGTGTAAAACGGCAGCAATTCTTTCTTCTTCTTCATTGCCATGGGAGTTCTGCTGGACGACCCGGTTCGTCCAAAGCAAAAAAGTATAGTGATGACCTGGGACTAGGCTAATCATTAGGATGTGTCCCCTCACTGTTTAAGCAGGTGTGTGAAATTAAGACTTAAGTGTTAGAATTAAGTGTAATAGCCTAAGGCATGTATTGCTGGCCTCATACCATTTTGTTTTGACTAAATCCATCCATCAGTCGCTCTCCATTGGCCGGCAGCGCGGGTAAGCCATCTAGCCTTATATATGTCTATGGTTTGGTCCATCCACTCTGTTTTTTCCCCACACTCGGCAGTTTAAACTGCAGCGCGCGACTCTGTGTGTGTGTGTGTGTGTGTGTGTGTGTGTGTGTGTGTGTGTGTGTGTGTGTGTGTGTGTGAGAGCTCTCTAGGGAGGGAGAAGTGAAGCTGTGGGGTCATGTGACAATAACAATGGGCGTGGTAAACTATACACAGTTGGAATCAAAGTTTCCTGCATGTTGGTTTTGTATCATTATCTAGTCAGTTGTTTCTCTGGACACATTGATGTACGTGTGTCTGTATTGTAGAGATAACAGAGAAACTGTCATCAAAACAGTCATTCTTCTACATCTATTTGTGTTCACTTCTTGGAAATTTAATTTATCAGTTTGCTTGGGACCACCCTCCTCAAAGACCCCTGGTGGTCCCCCCGGACCTCACATTGAGAACCACTGATCTGGATTAAATTAAATTAAAAGAGAAACCTTAATTAGGGAAACTAAAATAACAAAACATGACTACACAGTAAATGAGTAAATGTTATGTGATGTCTGTCTGTCAGCATCACAGTCTCTCATCTTCTTCAACAGCTCTCTGGCTCCCTCTGCTGCTGACAACTGAGGACACTTTATTTTTATTTCATATTTTTATGTGCTCACATTCTGTTTTATTTCCCTGCTGAGTCCGAGCTGCAAAGGTCTAATTTTAACCGATAAATCTATAATTGGTATTTAGTTTGAAGACTTCACACTCAACACAAAGCAAGTCAGCAGACGAGGAATATGAAGAGTGTTGCTGTTAAAGAGCCACGATCAGCAAAACTTCCCTGCATGATTCAAAGTGATAAAAACAATACAAAGTGCTGAGTGTTCAGTTGATAAGTTAGTGCAAAAAGGCTGCACAGTAGCAATGAAGTGCTACGACTGCATCAACTAATCAAGCTGCTTTCTGCCTTCCCTCAGTCATATCATGTCATGTCAAATATATCATCTGAAGAAGTAACACATGGGCGTACACCACATGCTTAGTGAGAAAGACAGTGGTGTTTGGCAATAATATAAATACATTAATAATTATGTTTTATTTCTTTAGCACTTTTGCAGGTAGAGTTATGAAGTGTTTGACAGGGAATAAAACAAGTGAAAGCTAACAGGAATGAATTGAAAACAGATTAAAGAAGGATAAAATTGCAAAATGCAAGAGAGCAACAGGTAGAAACAAATTGTTTATCAAATATCAAATGAGTTGTGTGCATGGTTTGGCTCAAATTCATTTCAACCAGTGAAGTCAAGCTTCTGTCCATTGGTCAGTCATAGAGTCTTGATTCTAATTGATTTCTTTCAAGACAGCATGTATGAACCTTTTTCAAGATTTTGTTCTCAGTTTGTGGATTGAATCCAGCAGCTTAACTGGCTGAATAGAAAGTGAATTGACCCTTGACCCTGTGCCATGCTTCCAGGTTCAGCTCACCCTGACATCACTGTCTCCTGATTTCCCTCTAGATTAAGATGAAGCTCTGCCTCTTTTTTTAAACCAGGAGCTTTAGTGACTCAATACTAAGAGCTCTGTTTACACTCCTATGTTACAATGTTACAATTTACAGTGTTACAATGTTACAATTTACAGTGTTACAGTGTTACAAGGTTAAAAATTCACTTAGCAGACACTTTTATCCAAAGAGACGTACATCTGAGCTTTATACAACACAAGCAATGATCTAGTCAGAAGACAACAACATGAGGAAGTGCCATGAGGCCAAGCTTGAGTCTGAATGGACCCAGGTGTCACCAGGCAGCACAGAGTGCAGAGGATTTATTCATCATTCATGTCCCTCATTCATCACCATTCATGCTATTAACATTCATGTATCTATCATCCCTTTTTCATCCTTTCATCCTTCATGCTCATCAAGTGTGAAGGTGTTGGTTAAAGAGCTGCAGGGTCTGGAGTCTCTTCTTAAAGATAGAGAGCTAGGCCATGTTCAGACTAGGAGGCCAAATCTGATTTGTGAACTTTAGTGACCTATTAATGACTTTATCCAGATTGGTTTTATGAGTCTGGACGCTCCAAGTCTGATTTGTGTCACTTGTCCCAAACCACATATGGAGGTAGTTTCAAATCTGCTTCAAATGTGCTTTTGACTGATGTGTCTTCAGTGCGGATGCGCAGATCCACTAAATCTGATTTGAACGTCACTTGCAACTCGTCATCAAATGCTTCTGCGCAGGAAAACCACATCACCAACATACGTATTTACTGACGCCCACGTCGTTACCATAACAACCCATGCAGATAGGCTGATTTGTGGCAGTGCGGTCACACTCCCAAATCAGATTTGGGAAACCAATCAAGATAATGACGATTAATGACTTTATCACCAAATTGGATTTGCCTGTAATGTGAGTGGCCTCATGCAGGCAGGAATGATAGGGAGAGCTGGGTGTCTTCAGCATAACAGTGATATGAGAAGAGGTAGGACCTCAACCAGCAGAGGGCAGATCCTGAGATACCAAGCTCAGTGAGTGTGGAGAGGAGGATTAGGTGGCTAACTGTGTCTGACAGATCTAGCAGCAATAGAGCCGAGGACTGACCAGCAGCTCTAGCCAAACGCAGTGACTCCATTACTTACCATTACCATGTAAAGAGATCTGAGTTGGTAGAAGCTCATCTTCTGCACGATGGCTTCTTCATATAACTCAACTTCTACACGCTGTTTAATCATAAATATCCAGATAGCTTCTTTTTACAATACCAATTGAAGACAGTGGATTACTTCATCTGTTAGAACAATTGGAATATGAGTTTACACACAACAAACCTAATGAGTGCCTAGTAAACCGTAAGAGACATTTGCAATAACACAACTCATTTCTCACCATTAAACTTAAACGTTGCTGTTCATTTGAACTAGCGGCTGTATATCCAAAACCTAACCTTCCTTTTAACTCTGCTCTTAATGTTGTCACTCTGTAACCATGGTAATCCTTGGCTATCAATGGTAAGCCATGGTAATTGTTGGTAAACATATTGGTAATGAATGGTAACCCTTGGTAACGTTTGGTGAACCATGGTAACCTTTGGTAACACTTGTCCCTCTGTGTCTCTTGCTCCTTCCTTCTTGTCCCGCTAACTCAATCAAAAAACACCAAACCGTTCCAAAACGTGGCTTCCTGTGGTGGTGGCCATCTTTGTTTTGGGTTTTGTCTGACTCTCTGCCCGCCTGACTGACCTACTGATTGGCTGACTGGCTTGCTGTGTGGTTGGTTGGTTGGTTGTCTGGCTGGTTGATTGGTATCCCCGAGGGCGGCGATGCCTCTCCTGTCCGCCTGCCGTCCAACACCTGCCAGTGTTGTTGTTGTTGTTTCACTCATGAATGTCTTTTTTTTTACATTTGTACTTTTTATCCACCTTATTTTTGAAGCCTGGCTGTCAAATGATTATGGGTGCAAGGTCCAAGGAACGTGACTGATGCAGCTGGGTAATGTAGTCTACTTGGCCGAGGGTCTGCCTGCGGGCGGCGCTCGTGCTCGCCGCATTTCCTCATCAAACTCTGTGAAAAAAAGTTGCTTGTCACAAAGAAATAACAGTCGTTTGACGACTTATTTGAGGGAATGTAATAATGTTATCTATCAAGATGTTTCCAATCTCTATAATCTCTATATGACACATCAAGTGGTCCGGACCATGGTCAGTGCGTCTGTACACTGACCATGCATTAAGACAAGAAGGAACACTGACGGACCACGTGACAGACCACACTGACCACCTGACCGACCACACACTAAGTGATCCGGTGACACTGACCATGCACTGACCATGCATTAATATAGCCTACCCACTATGCCCACTATAGTTTTTGAGATATTAAAGGAACACTCTGCCCATTTTCAACCAGCTTTGTATCATTAGAACATCAGTAGTATATCAGAAAACTGTAAACGGTTTTGAAGACAAAACTATAATAGTAACAATAATAACAATAATATAAACTATAATGTTAGCCTGTTATAATAGAGAGATATGTAAACATTTCGGTCTTGCAAACAAATATGTACATAGGCTAGGTGACAAAAGTTTAAAAATAGGATAAAAGGAGTTGAAGATATCTGTACAGTAGCCTAGGCCAGAGGTTCTCAAATGTTTTTCAGCGAAGGACCCCTTACAAGATAGAAAATATACTGGGGACCCCCCCATTCTGATTTGTGATTTTGGGCTAAGCTTAATTGTTTCCATAGTAACGTGCTTGACTTTTAAATTGATAGGTTTGTTAGATTAGAATTTAATCCATGAACCATTTTAAATTTAAAGCATAAAATATTTTTGTTGAACTATGAAGCTTTTGCAAAAAAATATATTTTTTTTTTCTTTTTCCCTGAAAACCTTTCGTGGACCCCCTGGCAAAGTGCCACGGACCCCTGGGGGTCCCCGGACCCCCATTTGAGAACCACTGGCCTAGGCTATGTTAACCTGACGCTGCCAGATGGACGGTTTAGCTCCACATTTCACTAAACGTCGAGAGAATCTCTTTTGATCTCGCGAGGTTATTCATCTTGCAAGCAAGGTTAAGGCTATAGTGTCTGATGTACAAGATGTGCAGAGGGCGGAGCCTAAGCTTGTGGTTGTGTCCCATATCCTTTTCCTGTCACAACCGTCTCTCTCTCTCTCTCTCTCTCTCTCTCTCTCTCTCTCTCTCTCTCTCTCTCTCTCTCTCTCTCTCTTCTCCAGCTGAAGGTAGGCTATTGTAACAGTACTTTACTGACACTTTTACTCTAACTTGACTCTTTAATGAGACTGTTAACACTGTTAAAACTGTTAGCCTATTTGCTTATTTAGACTATCAAATGAACACACCTAGAACTGACAGAGGAGAATAAGCAGTCTGTCTTCTCTCTCTCTCTCTCTCTCTCTCTCTCTCTCTCTCTCTCTCTCTCTCTCTCTCTCTCTCTCTCTCTCTCTCTCTCTCTCTCTAAAAGATAGACAACAAAATGTTGGTTTTTAATAAATCCTACTCTTGAGAAAAAAAGAAAAAAAAACTTTTTTCCAGTGTGGAAACTCACATCTGATCATAGCATTACAGTGAACACAATTAGAACAATGCGCGCGCGCTCAAATTCCCCCAAAATATAGGTATACAAAATTTTCAAAGGAAACTAGTTGATTGTGGTTCAAGCTCAGTCTGAAGTGACTGTTGATGGACTCCTGTGAGTTTGCTGTCAGTTAGCCTCAATGCGTTGAGGCTATATATATCATCTCTTGCTATAGTAAAATGGAAGAACTTCTTGTCACATGTCGCTCTTCAGTCAGACACCATTTTGATATTGCAGACTGTGACGTCAGACAGATTCTAGATGCACTCTCATAGACCCTTCTCACGGGGCCCATTTTGTGTCGAAAAGGCAGGGTAAACACAGGTGCAAGCAAAACACTAATGAGGGTTTCAAACTTTTGATTTGGAATTTGGAAACCCTCATTAGTGTTTTGCTTGCACCTGTGTTTATTCTGCCTTTTTCACACAAAATGGCCCACGTGAAAAGGGTCTATTCTCACTCGTCATTGAATTATATAGTGTAAACTCTTCTTCATGTGTGGTGTGTTTCAATTCTGGTTCCACCATAAAGCAACGAGGTTTGTAGCTTTCCTCTGCTTTACAAGCTGCTCGCCGTCAGCCACATGTTTGAACGTCTCTTGTGACATAACTAGGGATGCACGATATATCGGCAATCATATCGGTATCGGCCGATGTTAGTCATTTTTTAACATATCGGTATCGGTCCGATGTTGCAATGTTAATATCGGTTATCGTATCAGCCAAATTCTTCACATTGAGATGAAATAATGCAGTAAATCTATGATTTATGGGCTTTTACAAATGTTTTTGAAATAAAGAAATGCATTACTTTTTCAAATTCAGTGTTTACATGTGTTTTTCAGTATGTAATTTTTTTTATTATCATAGAAATGTGTTTTTATACAGATCATATCGACATCGGTAAATATCGGTTATCGGCCATAACAGCAATGTTAATATCGGTTATCGGCATCGGCCAAAATTTTCATATCGGTGCATCCCTAGACATAACGTTGCATTTTGCTCCTGTGTCCACTTTCATTTCTGTTGACCTGCCATTTATATGTATTGTGACGAATCCTTCGTCCTTCTCATTTGCATATGAATTGACACAGTCAACACAGTTATCGACCTCGACACCGTCCACATAAAACGTTTCATCTTCATATGTGGGCTGCTCCACTGTCACTTCATGCACAGACTGTCTGTAAGGCTTTCTGTTTGTACTGCTGTGGCTGCGTGGTTTAGACTTGCAGCAGCTCTTGTAGTGGTTTAGCTTGTTGCAATGATGACACTGTTGTCCGAAAGCTGGACACTTTTCCCGCTTAGCAGCATGACTAACTCCACAGTTGTTGCATCTTGTGATGGCCTGGGAGAATGGCTGTGGTTTTGACTGGTGCTTTCTGCCTTGAAATGGCCTCACTGCATCGACACTGGTGGCTTGTGTGGCTAGCGTCTTGCTATTTTCTTCTGTCATCTCATGGATTCGACAGAGTGAGATTGCTTTGGCAAGTGTTAGTTCACTATCTCTCAGCAGAGATTTTCTTAAAGAGTCACTAATAATGCCACACACAATCCGGTCACAGATTAGCTCGTCAGTCAAATCTCCAAAGTGGCACCTTTTTGCTTTCATCTTCAGATCACTGAAAAATGACTCGATACTCTCACCTTGCTTCTGGTTTCTCGAGTGGAATTTGTGTCTTTCCATTGTCCTGTTGCTTTGGGGATTGCAGATCTGTCTAAACTTCCTCTTCAAACACTCCGGGTCCTCCCTGGACTCCGCACGGGCAAGCACTGCTCCGCCGTCCCCGGGTGCACGCACCTCCGCTGCATAAACAAATGAACACTCCCGCTCAACTGCTTCTGGTCCAGTGAGGTTAAGGAGTATATAAGCCTTTGTCTTCGCAGGCTTGTCATAATGTCAAGTCAAGTCAAGTCAAGTTTATTTGTATAGCACATTTCATACACAGAGGCAATTCAAAGTGCTTCACATAAAATGGTTGACAGGAAAAGAAAAGAAAAGAAGAGAGTAAAATGGACATTTAAAAGCATCACAACAAAACTTAAAAAAAAAAGAGTATAAAAAGTGCAATAAGCAACAGGCTGCAGTTGCAGAAAGAGCTAAAACTTATAGAGGACTCATTGGGTTTGCATAGTAGCTGTCAGCAGTTAAAAGCGACGGTAAACATAAAAGTCTTTAGTCTATTTTTAAAAGTAAGTAATGTGCTGCTGCAACAAAAATATCATATTCCGTCTCGAAGTTTTGCCAGCTTTCTGCAACGTTTTCATCAAAAACAACGGGGTCCAGTCTGCAAAAGCCGTCCGCCATGTTGTCTGACTATCGTCTCGTCTCTCCCCGGCAAAAATAAACAGGTTGTCAGGCGAAAAAAATACTCACACAGGCGATGAGTTCGTACCTATTCTGACACCATGTAAACTCTTCTTCATGTGTGGTGTGTGAGTCAAGGATCACACTGTGAACTGATTACTAGTTTTAATAGCGAGAGTTGCGTGCAGATACATTGGCATGTGATATCGAACTGGCTACACGCTACCGGTACTCAGACACACACCGGGCTAGAGGCACGCTGATAGGCTTAGCATGTAAACACTACGGTGGCCCACAGTAGACAAACATGACATGCGATTATCAAATCATCTACATATAGTATATAATATAATGATATAACATCTAAATTACTCCTCCATGCATTATTGTGTGCTGCTCTGTAGTTTACTTCACTGTAGATGATGTGGTTAATGTCTCCATCTAGTGGACAGACAGTAGTACTCTTTCAGGTAGACCATTATGATGTCAGACTAGACTAGACACGAAGTTATGAGTTATGAGGCCACACCCTCATATCACATGAACACACCCAGAACTGACAGAGGAGAATAAGCAGCGTCTGTCTTCTCTCTCTCTAAAGAAATATATTGGGGGCAACTTTTGCCCTCACGGTCTAAAAATTGGGGGCTTTAACAACATTTTGGGGGCACTTTAAAAATAGTAATTAGTGCATAAAGTTGCTAAAGTGTAGTGTGAACAACAGCGCTGTTTGTGTGTGTGTTCTTCATCGTTGTCTTCTGGCATCCAGCTTGCAGGTGCTGAGTGTGATACAGATGGGATTTAAATCTATTGAATGAAAATACAATTATAAAAATATTGGGGGCAATTTTTGCCTCATGATCATGTTTTTTAGGGGAATTAATCTGAGATTTCTTGGGGGCATTTTTGCCCTGTGTGTGTGTGTGTGTGTGCGTGTGCGTGTGCGTGCGTGCGTGCGTGCGCGTGCATCTGTGTGTGTGTGTGTGTGTGTGTGTGTGTGTGTGTGTGTGGCCCCTGGCTAAATTCCTACACTTGCAAACACCTAAGCCCTTTTCCCACATGCGCTTTGTACCGCAAAATGACCGGAACGTGGTCTAATGCCTGCAAGTGGGAAAGGCGCTGTGCCGGTATAAGCGCGACCCCGTCGTCCCCGACATTTCACCAGTTTCGAGCAAGTCAGAAGAGCGGTATGCTCTTAAGGGGACGCAAGTGGAAACGGGTCCAGTCATTTTCCGCGACAGCGGTCCTTCAATCATGGGCGAAGTGTAGCCTACACACGTTGCTTAATGTTCCAGCGGGCATAATCTAATCATTCGCGCACATTAAAGCAAACTGGCGAAATGATCTTGTGATAGCCTAATAAGAGCAGTAGCCTATGTCAGCTTGCTGATTTCCGAAGGCAACCCCGGACACATCAAACGAAGCCAGTCTGTAAAAAGTGCTTCAACACGACGCAGGTGAACGGATAAACATCGAACCAGCAACTATTTCTCTCAGACACGGATCCCAACTTCTTCAAAGTGCATCATCTAATCATTCGCGCACATCAAAGCAAACTACTTCCACATTTCGCTTGTGCATTTGCTTTCTCGACATACATAGGCTACAAGCGTTGGGCAGCTTGCCTTGCAAGCCTCTGCCATTCTCGCTGTGTCTGTCCTGTGTCAGGCTGCTGCGAGGAGGGCTGAGTGAAGTTTTGCCGACCCCCCAAATAAGCTCCCCCCTCCCCCGCCCCCCAACATACCGGCTATTTGACGACTAGATTCCCATATGCGCACGCTAAGGTGTGAAGGGAAATTCAGGTAAATGTCCGATATTGACTTACAGGTAATTTTCCGGTACGCATGTGGGAAAAGGGCTCTAGATAAATACAGCTGTGAGAGAGCAGAATAGACAGGGTATATTATGGACAGGGTATACTGTCTGGGGCTGGGCGATATGGTTGAAATCAGTATCACGAATAGTCACAGGGGTCAGTTTAGAAACATAATGTATATCACAATATGGGTCATATATTAAGCAAAATTAAAATTTGGTACTCCAATTATCGTATTATCATATATTATAATTACCTGGCGTTATGATGCCACTGAATAGACGACAAACGATAGTACTGGATTATCGCCCTTTGGCACAGCT
This sequence comes from Poromitra crassiceps, assembly GCF_964638095.1. Lineage (NCBI taxonomy): Eukaryota > Metazoa > Chordata > Actinopteri > Beryciformes > Melamphaidae > Poromitra > Poromitra crassiceps. The sequence continues at coordinate 7,238,520 of NC_139637.1, read as the reverse complement.
GCTACTCAATCAGTCAGCTGTAGACATTCTGACTAGTCTAACCTTAACCAGAACTAACTAGCACAGAAGAAATCTAACTAATCTACCGCCTAGTCTGCCCTGTCCTGACCTACTCTAATCTAGTCTAATCTTAGCCTGAACACTATACGATCACGGCTAATCTGCAGCCTAACCTAAACCACTCTGAGCTACCCCGGCACCGACTACCCCAGTCCCCACTCCCCCTCAACACAAAGATATGAGAAGTGGAGCCCAGGCAGAGAAATACCCCCCCAACCCCTCAACCCCCACAACCCCACAACCCCACAACCCCCCAACCCCACAACCCCACAACCCCCACAACCCCACAACCCCACAACCCCCACAACCTCACAACCCCCACAACCCCACAACCCCCCAACCCCACAACCCCACAACCCCCACAACCCCCACAACCCCCACAACCTCACAACCCCCACAACCCCACAACCCCACAACCCCACAACCCCCCAACCCCACAACCCCCACAACCCCACAACCCCACAACCCCCCAACCCCACAACCTCACAACCCCCACAACCCCACAACCCCCACAACCCCACAACCCCCCAACCCCCACAACCCCACAACCCCCACAACCCCACAACCCCACAACCCCCACAACCCCACAACCCCACAACCCCACAACCCCACAACCCCACAACCCCCACTACCCCACAACCCCCACAACCCCACAACCCCACAACCCCACGGCCACAAGAAAACCTTTCCACCTGTGAATGTATAGCCCCTGGATTGCCTCACCTTAAAGGAGAGGAGGAACCTTGTGAGGGCCGATGCAGCTTAGAGGCCAAACATAGAGCCCAACTGGGGACCCTCCTCCGGGACAGGCTGAGATGTAATCGATGTTCGGCTAAACATTTGACTGTTGCAAATATGGAGATGAAATTGCCACAAAAAAGAGTTGGTTGGTAGTTGAAGGTTAATAAAAATAGTACAGTGGATAACCACAATAATTTTGCACTGTTTTGTTTTTTAGAGAAGCATGACATTTCTCACATAGTTATTGAATACCATAATGCTTATTTTCAGATGTGGAGGGAAGGGAAGTGAGATTTGACCTCAAATCCAAGATGGCCGCTGATCCCATGGGTCTAATGTTCAAATGTGCTCATAACAGTTGTGCACTTTTTGAGAAAAGCATGAGATTTCTCACATAGTGAGTGAATATCCTACCATAAGGTTTATTTTCAGATGTGGAGGGAAGTCAGGTTTGACCTCAAATCCAAGATGGCTGCCAATCCCCCGAGTCTAATACCGCATTCAAGACAACTTGGAACACTGGAAAAATTAGCTCTGACCTGTAAAAAATGATTTGAACGCTTGTCGAGGTCGGAATTACATGTCAGAAATTCGGGTATCATTTCAGATCTCCAGTTTGTCCGAGTTGACATCATCAAAGTGTTTGTTTACCTAATTTGCGGTGCAATTATGCAATATGTGTTTATATTTCGCTCTGATTATACCAATATGTTGAATTCAACAGCTATTTTACCAATGAAATTAGCTAGTTGAAGTTAGCTGTGTATGTTTTTGTAAATGTATCCTGTAATAACAGCTTGTAGTAATGACTGAGTGCAGCTAACAGCATGTTGGTGTGTTTGTGTGAAGGTGTTGTTGGCTCCACTATGAGTCAGTGTGAGGAGAGAGAGGAGGGGCTCTCTCTGTCTGAGGAACATGACAGCCGGACCAAAGCTAGGAGGTAAGATGAGATAACTGTTCTCTATCTCACAGCTCAGCAGTGACATCATTACAGCTCAGCAGTGACATCATTACAGCACAGCAGTGACATCATTACATCTCAACAGTGACATCATTACAGCTTAGCAGTGACATCATTACAGCTCAGCAGTGACATCATTACAGCTTAGCAATGACATCATTACAGCTTAGCAGTGACATCATTACAACTCAGCAGTGACATCATTACAGCTCAGCAGTGACATCATTACAGCTCAACAGTGACATCATTACAGCTCAGCAGTGACATCATTACATCTCACCAGTGACATAATTACAGCTCAGCACTGACATTACATCTCAACAGTGACATCATTACAGCTTAGCATTGACATCATTACAGCTCTGCAGTGACATCATTACAGCAGCGGTGACATCATTACAGCTTAGCAGTGACATCATTACAGCTCAGCAGTGACATCATTACAGCTCAGCAGTGACATCATTACAGCTCAACAGTGACATCATTACAGCTCAGCAGTGACATAATTACAGCTCAGCAGTGACATCATTACAGCTCAGCAGTCACATCATTACAGCTCAGCAGTGACATCATTACAGCTCAGCAGTGACATCATTAACCCTTCATTATCCAGAGTCAAAGCTCTGTCTGTCTCTGTTGTGTTGAAGGCCAGTCCAGCAGAAGAGAGCAGACTCCCCTGTACCCAGCTGTGTGTCCATGAAGAGTGACTGGTCTATGGATCCTCCTCTTCACTTCAAACATGGACAGCAGTCTACTGAGCAAAGGTAAGAACATAAAGCAGATGAGTTTATTTGATTCTACTGAACAGAGGAAAGAAGTCATGATACTCTGTTGATTTAGTTTCTTCTTTTATTACAATTAACTATCCAGATTCCAGAAGGGTTTTGCTTAAAGTCCCTGGAAACCAGAAATATCTTTTTATTATTTAGCATTTTGAGTTCATCACATCACAGGAACCTACAGTATGTTAATAAGCCACCAGCCAAATTTGAACGATGATGAACGTCGCAAAGTATATAAATTTAGGTTTGACAGTCATGGCAAAAGTCATGAGAATCAATTACATTTTAGAGTGTATTTTCTCCCGCAGACTGTGTAGGCGTGTCCCGTCTGCAGCAGGTCTTTTCCTCTCTCTCTCGGAGGAGACTGCTCGGAGGAGACCTCTCTCTCCGTTAACGGAGAGCGAGAGAGAGAGAAGGAGAGAGAGAGAGAAGGAAAGAGAGATGGAGTGTGTGTGTGTGTGTGTGTGTGTGTGGGTGTGTTCGCGCGTTGCTCGGCGAACACACTCCCCGCTGCGCTGCGAGTGCACAGCGCTACTGTGTGTGTGTCAGTGTGTGTGTGTGCGCGTGCGTGCATGCGTGTGTGTGATTTGATTCAATCTTATGACGTGATAAGATCATGCATTTTAGCACCGCGCGCTCCGCTCTCTTCAATGAGGAAATGGAAATCCAGACCTTGTAGAAAAGTGTCAATTTTTGGGGTTAGGGTTGAAAGTAATTCTCTCTCTTTTCAGAGGCACACAATTACTCACATAAGACCCTAAATTTAATAGTTAGAAGGTTTTTGTGGATTTTGGTTTCCAGGGACTTTAACATATTTTCTTTTGCAGCATTGCTCTGCCTCACATCCATAGTTACATATATTCATACCAGAGCTGCTCAGTACAACAACAGCCTTCTGCTGTTGGTCACTGAGCAGCTACCAGAACAGTCTGGGGGTTGAGATCTTTGCTCAAGGTCTAATTGTTGGTAGTTTCACAGGGTGGAGAAAACCCTGCTTCTCTAACATGTTCACTGCCACCACCCTGTTTGATCAATCCTTAGCAGGATCCAGCAGAAAAGAGCAGACTCCCCTGTACCCAGCTGTGTGTCCATGAAGAGTGACTTTTCTATGGGTCTTCCTATGAATTTCAAAGATGGACAGCAGTCTACTGAGCAAAGGTAAGCAGGGGTGCAAACTTGTCACCTTTTGGCGAAATTCGCAGAGTTTTTGAAATTGGGGTGGGGGGGGGGGGGGATGTGCCGGCCGCTGTCTGGCGCTGACTTCTGAGTTGTCAAAAATAGATTCACACTGATCACGCTATGACTGAGTGTGTGTGCCACAGCGTGCTGTCAATCTCTCCCCCAGAAAGGGAGGGAAATAGCAAAAGAAAACGTTTTCAATGGCTGTGTGCTTTATACTTGTGCAGAATCGTTTTATTTTGAAAATATCCGACTGGACGTCGTATTGTTATTATCGCTAACTAACACAGGAGTGCAGCCGGTCAGTGCGGTCTGCGTCTCTGCTTCGTGAGCTGGATTAGCTCGCTGGCATAACCAGACGGACCAGACTACAAAACAGATGAGATTAAAATGTGTCAGACACTGGTTTTGTATGCAGGAGACAAGGCTACAGCTGCAGGATCAAATGAACAAAAAGACTGCAACACCACAAACACGACCAGAGCTCAGACAACAACTAACCATAAAGCACTATCCAGTGGCAGTGGCCGCCTGTCACTCAACCGGGCCACGCCCTTAATTATGCATAATTTTAAACCTTTATTAAATGTAAACGGCTGAGTTATGCAAAAATTGACCCCCCTTCAGTTGTTATGAAAAGGTGAAATTAGCTATATAGACCAAAACCGTGTTTCGGTCCAGGCTGTAAAGATGTTTAATTACTGTTGGGGCATTTTAACAGGAACGACAGGACTTCTGAGTCCTGCCTCAAGTGGCCATTCGAGGAATTACAGCTTAAACAAAGACTTCCGCATCTTCAGGGGAAAGGTGGTGGGCTTGCCCCTTGGTCAAACCCTGAGCTAGCCCCCTGGTGGTCACTGAGCAGCTACCAGATCCGTCTGGGGGTTGAGATCTTTGCTCAAGGTCAAGTGGTGGTAGTTGCACAGGGTGGAGAAAGAATTATTCACTCTGACTTTGAAAGTTGGTACTGGGATTCAAACTGGCAACCTACTGGTCAAAACCCTGCTTCTCTAACATGTTTACTGCCACCACCCTGTTTGATCAATCCTTAGCAGGATCCAGCAGAAGAGAGCAGACTCCCCTGTACCCAGCTGTGTGTCCATGAAGAGTGACTTTTCTATGGGTCTTCCTATGAATTTCAAAGATGGACAGCAGTCTACTGAGCAAAGGTAAGAACGGAAAGCAGATAAGTTTATTTGATTCTAACAGAGGAAAGAAGTCATGATACTCTGTTGATTTAGTTTATTATTTTATTACAATTAACTATCCAGATTCCAGAAGGGTTTTGCTGAACATATTTTCTTTTGCAGCATTGCTCTGCCTCACATCCATAGTTACATATATTCATACCAGAGCTGCTCAGTATAACAACAGCCTTCTGCTGTTGGTGACTGAGCAGCTAACAGAACAGTCTGGGGGTTGAGATCTTTGCTCAAGGTCTAGTTGTTGGTAGTTTCACAGGGTGGAGAAAGAGTTACATATTCACCCTGACTTTCAAAGTTGTTACTGGGATTCAAACCGGCAACCTACTGGTCAAAACCCTGCTTCTCTAACATGTTCACTGCCACCACCCTGTTTTATCAATCCTTAGCAGGATCCAGCAGAAGAGAGCAGACTCCCCTGTACCCAGCTGTGTGTCCATGAAGAGTGACTTTTCTATGGGTCTTCCTATGAATTTCAAAGATGGACAGCAGTCTACTGAGCAAAGGTAAGCAGGGGTGCAAACTTGTCACCTTTTGGCGAAATTCGCAGAGTTTTTGAAATTGGGGTGGGGTGGGGGGGGGGGGGGGGGGGTGTGCCGGCCGCTGTCTGGCGCTGACTTCTGAGTTGTCAAAAATAGATTCACACTGATCACGCTATGACTGAGTGTGTGTGCCACAGCGTGCTGTCAATCTCTCCCCCAGAAAGGGAGGGAAATAGCAAAAGAAAACGTTTTCAATGGCTGTGTGCTTTATACTTGTGCAGAATCGTTTTATTTTGAAAATATCCGACTGGACGTCGTATTGTTATTATCGCTAACTAACACAGGAGTGCAGCCGGTCAGTGCGGTCTGCGTCTCTGCTTCGTGAGCTGGATTAGCTCGCTGGCATAACCAGACGGACCAGACTACAAAACAGATGAGATTAAAATGTGTCAGACACTGGTTTTGTATGCAGGAGACAAGGCTACAGCTGCAGGATCAAATGAACAAAAAGACTGCAACACCACAAACACGACCAGAGCTCAGACAACAACTAACCATAAAGCACTATCCAGTGGCAGTGGCCGCCTGTCACTCAACCGGGCCACGCCCTTAATTATGCATAATTTTAAACCTTTATTAAATGTAAACGGCTGAGTTATGCAAAAATTGACCCCCCTTCAGTTGTTATGAAAAGGTGAAATTAGCTATATAGACCAAAACCGTGTTTCGGTCCAGGCTGTAAAGATGTTTAATTACTGTTGGGGCATTTTAACAGGAACGACAGGACTTCTGAGTCCTGCCTCAAGTGGCCATTCGAGGAATTACAGCTTAAACAAAGACTTCCGCATCTTCAGGGGAAAGGTGGTGGGCTTGCCCCTTGGTCAAACCCTGAGCTAGCCCCCTGGTGGTCACTGAGCAGCTACCAGATCCGTCTGGGGGTTGAGATCTTTGCTCAAGGTCAAGTGGTGGTAGTTGCACAGGGTGGAGAAAGAATTATTCACTCTGACTTTGAAAGTTGGTACTGGGATTCAAACTGGCAACCTACTGGTCAAAACCCTGCTTCTCTAACATGTTCACTGCCACCACCCTGTTTCATCAATCCTTAGCAGGATCCAGCAGAAGAGAGCAGACTCCCCTGTACCCAGCTGTGTGTCCATGAAGAGTGACTTTTCTATGGGTCTTCCTATGAATTTCAAAGATGGACAGCAGTCTACTGAGCAAAGGTAAGAACGGAAAGCAGATAAGTTTATTTGATTCTAACAGAGGAAAGAAGTCATGATACTCTGTTGATTTAGTTTATTATTTTATTACAATTAACTATCCAGATTCCAGAAGGGTTTTCACCGTCTCCTCCACTTTAAAGTGGGAGGTCAACACGACAAAAGTGCTGAAGAAGGCACAACAGAGGCTCTTCTTTTTAAGACAGTTGAAAAAGTTTTCCATTTCTCGTGAGGGAATGATGCAATTTTACCGTGCAGGTATTGAGAGCATCCTCACTTTTGGAATAACCGTCTGGTACGGAAACAGCTCGGCTCAGGATAGGAAACGCCTGAACAGAACAGTGCGTACGGCCTCCAAAATCATAGGACAGGAGCTCCCGTCCCTTACTGAGATCTACTCCAACAGACTCAAGAAAAAGGGACAAAATATTCTCAGGGACCCTTCTCACCCTGCCAATTATCTTTTTAATTTTCTTCCTTCTTTTAAAAGGTTGAGAAGTATCAAAAGCAGAACAGCTAGGTTTTGTAACAGCACCTACCCCGAGGCTGTCCGTGCTCTCAACTCTTAATGTGCTGCAGGCTCTATTCAAGTCTGACACAGACAGATATTCTGTGTGACAGCACTTAATTTTAACGTATATTATCTTAACTTACCACAGCTGGTCGTGGTTCTGTAACCTCCCTGTGGGAGTGTTGTTTTACTTTGGTAAAATTGTATTTTGTACTTTATGCATTTTTGTCACTTTTATCTCTTTTTTTTTTGTCGGAATGTGTGCATCGTACAGTGTGTGAGGGGAATTGTATGTCTTCATGTTTTGTTTTGCTGTGTTCTGTGATTGAGCTCACTAAACCAAATTCCTATCAACGATGTTGAATGGCAATAAAGTATTGAAACTTGAAACTTTGCTGAACATATTTTCTTTTGCAGCATTGCTCTGCCTCACATCCATAGTTACATATATTCATACCAGAGCTGCTCAGTATAACAACAGCCTTCTGCTGTTGGTGACTGAGCAGCTAACAGAACAGTCTGGGGGTTGAGATCTTTGCTCAAGGTCTAGTTGTTGGTAGTTTCACAGGGTGGAGAAAGAGTTACATATTCACCCTGACTTTCAAAGTTGTTACTGGGATTCAAACCGGCAACCTACTGGTCAAAACCCTGCTTCTCTAACATGTTCACTGCCACCACCCTGTTTTATCAATCCTTAGCAGGATCCAGCAGAAGAGAGCAGACTCCCCTGTACCCAGCTGTGTGTCCATGAAGAGTGACTTTTCTATGGGTCTTCCTATGAATTTCAAAGATGGACAGCAGTCTACTGAGCAAAGGTAAGAACTGAAAACAGACAAGTTTATTATTTGATTCTACTGAACAGACATAGCAAGTCAAGTCAAGTTTATTTGTATAGCACATTTCATACACATATGCAGTTCAAAGTGCTTCACATAAAATGATGATGAGGATGACATAAGAAAATAAAAAAAGAGGATTAAATAGACATTTCACAACAGCTTTGTCTTTATACTGTAGTTTCTGTGTGCTTTATACTTGTGCAGAATTGTTTTATTTTGAAAATATCCGACTGGACGTCGTATTGTTATTATCGCTAACTAACACAGGAGTGCAGCCGGTCAATGCGGTCTGCGTCTCTGCTTCGTGAGCTGGATTAGCTCGCTGGCATAACCAGATGGACCAGACTCCAAAACAGATGAGATTAAAATGTGTCAGACACTGGTTTTGTATGCAGGAGACAAGGCTACAGCTGCAGGATCAAATGGACAAAAAGCCGGCAACACCACAAACACGACCAGAGCTCAGAAAACAACTAACGATAAAGCTCTATCCGTGGCAGTATGGCCGCCTGTCACTCAACCGGGCCACGCCCATAATTATGCATAACTTTAAACCTTTATTAAATGTAAACGGCTGAGTTGTGCAAAAATTGACCCCCCTACAGTTGTTATGAAAAGGTGAAATTAGCTATATAGACCAAAACCGTGTTTCATTCCAGGCTGTAAAGATGTTTAATTACTGTTGGGGCATTTTAACAGGAACGACGGGACTTCTGAGTCCTGCCTCAAGTGGCCATTCGAGGAATTACAGCTTAAACAAAGACTTCCACATCTTCAGGGGAAAGGTGGTGGGCTTGCCCCTTGGTCAAACCCTGACCTAGCCCCCTGGTGGTCACTGAGCAGCTACCAGATCCGTCTGGGGGTTGAGATCTTTGCTCAAGGTCGAGTGGTGGTAGTTGCACAGGGTGGAGAAAGAATCATTCACTCTGACTTTGAAAGTTGGTACTGGGATTCAAACTGGCCACCTACTGGTCAAAACCCTGCTTCTCTAACATGTTTACTGCCACCACCCTGTTTTATCAATCCTTAGCAGGATCCAGCAGGAGAGAGCAGACTCACCTGTACCCAGCTGTGTGTCCATGAAGAGTAACTGGTCTATGGATCGTCCTATGAATTTCAAAGATGGACAGCAGCCTACTGAGCAAAGGTAAGAACTGAAAACAGATGAGTTTATTTGATTCTACTGAACAGAGGAAAGAAGTCATGATACTCTATTGATTTAGTTTCTTCTCTCAAAACATCACATCCAATAATCATAGCAGCATTTACAGTAGGAATGCACCATATTTAACGGACCGATACATTATCATCCAATATGGCCATTTTGCATGAGCTCGTGACGTCACAGCTGCACCTGGTCCCAGGCGCACTAGAGCCAAACATGGCTGCCGGCAGTGTGGCTGTTCCACAGTTTCAGATGATAACAACTAGGTCTGTCAAACGATTAATTTTCTTAATCGCGATTAATCTAGTTAATCGCGATTAATCGCATCTTTGTATCGCATATTTAAAATGCCATTATTTTGCATTTCAAAGCATTTTTAATTAGATATTAATAATTCTTACCAGTGTGTCGTGATTGGGAATCAAATGAATGCAAATAAATGTACTTTGTGATCTTGAATTTTAGATTTATTTTCAATCAAATAGAAGTGCAATGTAGACAGGAGGTAACAATGTCTACAAAATATATATTGAATAGAAAATAAATGCACAATTGTAAACAGTGCAGTACACGCTCCAGAACCGATACTTCCGGCGGCGGCGCTGTGGAACAGTCGAAACCCAAAATGACACAGCCGAAGAAGGGTGTGTCTGAGCTAAAAACTTTGGCACTTCCATGTGAATAATGGCTCGGTATTGGAAACTGTGTATTGATAACGTGTATATCGCGTGAAGCCATTGGAGCCGACCTCCCAGTGGTTAGAGGACCCGCGCATCCGAGACTCTGAAGAAGGAATGAGTGATGAGTCTCGCGCTAGCTATTTGGCTGCTAGCTGGCCGCTAGCTGCTCCGGTATGCTTAGCTTTTAGGTGATAGTTCAAACTCGATGTACTTCGGTGATATTTTAATTCCGTTTTACACAAGGTGCAAACTACTGTTGACTTGTCCACTGTGCCATTTGGGAGTTTTTTAAAGTAAAACGAGCCATTTAGAAGCATATTGCTGTCTTTATCCTCCATGCCTGCACAGGCAGGAGACAGGAAACGGCTGCGACCAGCTTGACTACAAGTACGGGTGCGACGAAGGGACAAAATAGCAGCAGGCGATTAACACGATTAAAAATAAATAACGCGTTACGTCGGCCCTTAATCGCATCGCGATTAACGCATTAACGCTGACAGCCCTGATAACAACACTATTGCACTATTGAGGGGAAACATCTGAGCTGGCATTACGTTAAACCAAAAAGTATTGGAGGCAGTCGCGCACATCCAAAAAACGTAAAGCAGGTGCAGGAAGCAAAAAACAGTACAAAGTGAAACACTGGAGCTCCAATTACCTTTTTATTTAGCCATTCAACATTGACGTTTCGAGCTACTGCTCTTCCTCAGACATAAAGATTGTTACAAAGACGCCATGTTTAAATACACCCGTCATGTGATAGTCACATGACTCCAGAAAAGATACATAAAAGTTACATAAAAGCCACAGATGCACAACAACAGACACACAGTAGACAAATATGTTTACATAACCATCAAGTATATATACAGGGTAAAAATACATATAGATCAGACCCTTAGGGCCCTATCGTTGTACAGCACTATCGTTTGCGCTGCCTTTACGCTGCGTTTGCGCGCCTCTTATTGCTATCTTCCCAGCGTCTTAAAGGGGGACTAACCCCCTAGATATGTATTAGAACAGTGATTTGAAAATACCTATGGAAAAAACCAAGAAATGACATATGCTCTTGTCTATACTGGACTCTTTGGCTGTGTTGAAGTCCAGATTTTTTTTCGGAAATCGACGCCATTACAGTTTGCCTATTGCCTCAAAAATAATTTATTTGAGAGGGGCCATATCTGTATAAATATCAACAATTAGCCAACGCTGGTGGCCTGTATGGAAAGAGCTTTGCTCAAAATGGTTGAAAGTTATATCAATTTGGTAATTCAGTGGCGAACTAGAAATTTAATTATTTTTCTGCATGTAACTCTATGGCAGTGTGTTGAACTACGTTACGAGAGCAAAGTGGCATGGGCTCGTTACAGCAGCACACCGCACAATACGACAAACCCCCCGTTCTGGGGTAACACAATGCGAGATTTCTCTACGTCATTCCCTCGTCCAAGTTGCCATATAGTCCCTTTTTCATTTTAGTTTGGGGGCTTTTCGTGATTGTTGTTAAAAGTTGTGCAAAAGTTTTTTCCTCTCAGCGCAGTGCAGGCTGCCTGCGCCTCCTCCCTCCTGCCAGACCCAGGCTGGCGAAACAGCCTGTTGCATGCATGGGGCGCTTGTAACCTCACGGAGCAACAAACAAACAGACAGAAATAGCTGGTGTGCGATTTAGAGAATACAGTCTGAGATTGGGTACAGGATTGAGGGAATCCCGCATCTGTTTGCGAAGGTGCGACTGGACAGGACGCTTTTCACAGACGGGCACAGTAGTCGGAGCGAGGCGAGTGTCTCTCACGGTACGTGCACATCTACAATGGCACGGCGGCTTGCCTGCTGAAAAAGCCGCTTTGACGCTGCATCTTGATAGGCTGTCTTGCTCTATTTCCGTGTCTGATTGGTCCATTTACCTCGCGCCCCCTGCCGCTGGAACCGCCCACAGCGTTTCACTGTCGCAGACTAGAGGCGGCTTGTCTCCGAGCGGCTTCACGCTCGCGGGGCGGGACTAGGGCGGGACCTTTCGTTGAAGCTACCCAATGACAGCTCTTCTTACACATTTCCTCCCCGCACCCTCCTGTGTACAACGTTTCTACAGGCTACAGCTCCAAGCTGGAAGCTGGTTTGCACGCCCACAAAACGCTGCGACACAGCGGAAAAGCGAATTTGCCATTGTAGATGTGCACGTACCGTCAGGGCTACTCAGGGCAGAGCTGCAGATCTCTCCTTCTCCTCCGCGCATTCAGTCTGTCCAAAATCATTACCGATATAATCTCAGTAGGAGGGATGCAGGGAAATGATAGTAGCCGATGTGTTTAGAGAAGCTTTGTCACGTTGTCACGTCGTAGTATAGCGTTATATTTTACATGTGCGCTAAACTGCGACCATATTTGTTTGCGGAAATATCAGACTGCTCTCTCTACTCTCAGAGCACAGAGAGCTCTGCTCTGCTGCGCGCGCCCGCGGAGCTTGGAGCTAGTGCATGAGGTTTACAGTAGGACTCTCTCCCGCCTGGCTGGGCTGGAGACAGCTGCTTCCAACTCGGACTGATAATATATACATCATCATTCGAGCTTATTCAGGTAAGATATTAATAAAGTAGTGACACATTCAGCGGGAAACTAACTATAATTAAGACATGTGCCAACTTTGACAACGTTTGGTTCAGTATTTTAAGAGCAAACTTCAATAAGAATAGGCTTGGAGTTCTGAGGAGCCGAAAGGGTACAGAGGGGGTAGGGGAGTAATTATCTTGAAATCCCATAGTCTTTGGGGACAACCTGACGTCAGGTTGTACCAAATCTCCCATTCATTTGAGAAAAAAAAAAAAAGCAGTGTTGGACCCTAAGAGGGCGCTTATGCCAGATATGCTGCTGAAAAATGATACAAATGGTAAAATGGCAACAGTTTGGTGTCAAATGTGGAAATTCTGACCAGAATTCTTCACACATCACCCCCAAAGTCATATATATTGGTTAAAAGCTGAAAAAAAGTGTTTTGGAGGTTAGTTCTCCTTTAAGCTATTGTCTGCCTCCACCGTCCAGTTTTGCGATGTGATGACACAGGTGTAGGCGTGGCCCGGGCGTGTCGGTGGGCCTCTACGCTATCATGTGTCTCGCGCAAGTGTCATTTAGCGCTGTGGGGAAGATACCGTCGGTATGTGCCGAGCACAAAGAGAGGTTTGGGAGTTGCCCGTTCCAAAATAGGCGTTACAGCGCAATGTGTTAGAAAAAATCGCATTACATTACATTACATTACGTCATTTGACGCTTTTATCCAAAGCGACTTACAATAACACCTATAAGAAATAAGAAATCGCCTTGGGTGCTCTCAATTTTAACGCCAGGAAATAGCTGGTCTTACCGCAAATGCAGACGTACGCCTGAGCGCAGACAGTCTCTACATCTCCGTGCAGTGCAGGAAGTCCTTGCTTGGATACATTTACTCACGGCATGGATGTCACTCTCCTCGCGCCTGCACACACTCTTCTCTCCTCGGAATGCCACGTTGAGTTTCAACTATAGCCTGCATTCCAGAAAAAACACACCTTGTTTTAAAAATGAGAATTTGTTTGTCATGGTTTTATTAGGCTACATAATTCTCGACCATACAGGTCTGTGGTGTAACATTAGATTACTTTAGGTAGGAGACCACATGCCACAGGCATTACCACACCTCCACAATACTTTTGGGCATAAACACGCCTAATACTCATCCTCATCAAGCAAGCTGACAATGATGGAATCATCAGCGTACTTGATGATGAATCTGTCGGCATGACGACTAAAACAGTCATTTGTATACAGAATATACAAGAAGGCAGACAAGACACAACCCTGTGGTGAGCCGGTCGAGGATGTTAAGAAGCTGGACAGAGTTCCGTTTACTCTTACTTGTTGTGATCTATTTGTAAGAAAGTCTAGAATCCATCCAACAAGACCCGCGTCTAAACAAAAAAGGCGTACAAGTTTCTCAACCAAAATGTGAGGCTGGATCGTATTGAACGCTGAAGAAAAGTCTACAAAGAGCAGCCTGGCGTGGTTCCCACTGCCTTCTAAGTGCTTACAGACAAGGTTAAGTAGGGTAGCTGTATGCAGAACTGGACAGAGCCATCATCTGTTTGGAGACCAATAATAAGGAAAACAAACACACACATTACATTAAAAAAATCTGTCAACATCACATAGTGTCTTTTCTTTCATCTTTCATCTTTCCATGTCTTCCCCATTAACTTCAATAGAACTGGCCCCAATGCAAATGGGGCCTCCAATGATACTTTACTAAAACAGTCATATATATAATATCAGAAGTGCTCTTTGTTTTGTGTTCACAGTAGTGATGTCAGTTAGATTTGGTTAGGTCAGAGCTATGGAATAGTCTTTTGAATCATCCATCTTTGCTCAACACATCTGTCTTTTGTCACCCCAGGTGTGCATAAAATACAGGTTAAGAACTTATTTCTTAAAATACAAAGATGTGAAATAATTATCGGTTATTGTATCCGTTATTGGCCAGGAGAAGCGTATATTTATCGGTTATCGTATCGGCTGAAAAAAATCCATATCGTGCATCCCTAATTTACAGTGGATTTCACTGTGTGTGTGTGTGTGTGTGTGTGTGTGTGTGTGTGTGTGTGTGTGTGTGTGTGTGTGTGTGTGTGTGTGTGTGTTTTTGCGTGTGTGTGTGTGTTTTTGCGTGTGTGTGTGTGTGACATTATATGACCTAATACTTCATGTGTTCTCCAGAGTCCACCAGGAGAGGTCAGAGGTTTCCAGTGGTCAGTCTGTCCAGGAGCTTCAAACAGACGTAGACTCCATATTTATGGTGTGTAAATGTACAACACATTTTACTGCAGCTACTGAATTACAAAACAACTACTCTGGTCTGTTGTTGTTGTTGTTGTTTCTCCTCTAGTCTCTCCCAAGACTCAAATATTACGTTGAATTGCTGTGCTCCGCATACTACACAAATGAGTCTGTGCCACTTCACAGCCACTGCTGGGGTTTGAGGGCGAGTCTAGGCGGGTTGAAATTGAATGAGTGACAGGTCATAGGACCAATGAGAGAGCGGTTTGAAAAATGGGCTGCGCCTCCCGTGCAGAGCCATGTAGATAGAAGAGTCCCGACATCGCCATTCACTCCAATGGACCAGTTTTTTACTCTCAAGAGTTCCAGGAATTAAGGTCCTGGATTAAGCAGCACTGCCGAGTTGCAGCAAAATAGACAGTTTGTGTTGTACTCTGAAAGGGTTTTCCCCCCTTGAATCAAATTGTACATTATCAGCTTTATTTTAGCATGCAAAAGTAGCGCGAGACCCATTCCTGGCTGTTCATTGGCTACTGAGTCTCACATTTTGGTCCTCCGCTGACGCCACGCTCTCTCTAGAGGACACTATTCCCGTGTCGTCTGATCGCAGATTGCAAAGTCGTTACTGAGTGGTGGAGACTGAATCCACCACTGGCCAATCACTGGCCAAGTGAACGGTTCACTTCCATCCCCAGCTGGCTGAAGGGAGTGTCCCAGACCCAGAGAGAGATCTGCAGCATGCAGTAACGTAGTGTATCAGCGTAACAACTCATGGGTCTGGCGTTGAGACTATTTCTCCCCAAACCCTGTTCCATCAGGAGGTCTTTTGCCTACTTCCTGGTCATTATTGTAGATAAGAATTTGTTCTTAACTAACTTCTTGCCTGGTAAAATAAAGATTGTTGGTTGATGAGGTCTTCAAGCTGCACTATTTAGACCAGTGGATCTGATGTTATTACAGTATTATTATTATTTTTCAGAATGTTTAATTCAAATGTTATTCTGTTGCAGCTGCTTGAGGAGAACATTGTCACTTTTGTGAAGAAGGAGCTGAAGAGAGTCCAGCTGGTTCTGAGCCAAGAGTACCCAGAATGCTTAGAGAGTCCGAGGGAGGAGGAGGAGGCTTTTCTAAACATCACACTGCTCTTCCTGAGGAGAATGAAGCAGGAGGAGCTGGCTGACTCTCTGCAGAGCAGTAAGAGGCTTTAACAGCTTTAACATGATGGAGGGAGGAAGTGGTGGGAAAATGGGAGATATATGATTAGTTAAATATAGACATTTCTCAAGAAAGATTGATTCAATTCCAGATTGCAAAATAATATTCACAATCCTCATGAATCATCAGCTAAAATCATTGATTTATTCATGTGGGTGTATAATGCTGAACACAGTATTATTTAAGAACAAATGCCAACACAGATGCATTTCACATTGGGTAGCACACACAGTCAGGACCTGTTTGTCCACCAGTGATGAGCAGAATAGATGCTATGGGGTTAGGAAAAGTATGCATTTGCAGATTAATATTTACACTTCTCATATTTACAGCAACATCCACTGATTGATGTAATTTGTACTTTCAGAAACTCTTGCTGGAGTGTGCCAACGTAATCACAAATCCAGTCTGAAGGAGAAGTTCCAGTGTCTGTTTGAGGGGATTGCTAAAGCAGGAAACCCAACACTTCTGAATCAGACCTACACAGAGCATTACCTCACAGAGGGAGGGAGTGGAGATGTCAATGATGAACATGAGGTGAGACAGATTGAAGCAGCATCCAGGAAACCAGTGAGACCGGAAACAATAATCAAAAGTGAAGACATCTTTAAACCCTTACCTGGAAGAGATGAACCAACCAGAACATTGATGACAAAGGGAGTGGCTGGCATTGGGAAAACAGTCTTAACACAGAAGTTCACTCTGGACTGGGCTGAAGACAAAGCCAACCAGGATATACAGTTCACATTTCCATTCACTTTCCGAGAGCTGAATCTGCTGAAAGGGAAAAAGTACAGCTTGGTGGAACTTCTTCATCACTTCTTTCCTGAGACCAAAGGAATCTTCAGATTTGACAAGTTCCAAGTTGTGTTCATCTTTGACGGTGTGGATGAGTGTCGACTTCCTCTGGACTTCCAGAACAACAGGATTGTGACTGATGTTACAGAGTCAACCTCGGTGGACGTGCTGCTGACAAACCTTATCAAGGGGAAACTGCTTCCCGCTGCTCGCCTCTGGATGACCACACGACCTGCAGCAGCCAAGCAGATCCCTCCTGAGTGCATTGACATGGTAACAGAGGTGAGAGGCTTCACTGACTCACAGAAGGATGAGTACTTCAGGAAGAGATTCATAGATAAGGAGCAGGCCAGCAGAATCATCTCCCACATCAAGACTTCACGAACCCTCCACATCATGTGCCACATACCAGTGTTTTGTTGGATCACTGCTACAGTTCTGGAGCTTGTGTTGAAAACCAGAGAGAGAAGAGACATGCCCAAGACCCTGACTGAGATGTACATCCACTTCCTGCTGGTTCAGTCCAAACAGGCGGATGTCAAGTATCATGGGAGTGCTGAAACAGATCCAAT
This sequence comes from Poromitra crassiceps, assembly GCF_964638095.1. Taxonomy (NCBI): domain Eukaryota; kingdom Metazoa; phylum Chordata; class Actinopteri; order Beryciformes; family Melamphaidae; genus Poromitra; species Poromitra crassiceps. The sequence goes on along the minus strand of NC_139637.1, from coordinate 7,221,317 downwards.
CTGGAATAAAAAGAGAAGGAAGATGATTCTCTCTCTGGGAAAACTGGCTTTTGAGGAGCTAGAGAGAGGCAACCTAATCTTCTATGAAGCTGACCTGAGAAAGTGTGACATTGATATCAGAGCAGCCTCAGTGTACTCAGGAGTGTTCACACAGATCTTTAAAGAGGAGCGTGGGCTGAACGAGGACACTGTGTTCTGCTTTGTCCATCTGAGCATTCAGGAGTTTCTGGCTGCAGTTTATGTCTTTCTGTCCTTCATCAACACTGGTGTCAATCTCCTGTCAGAAAATCAATCAACATCCTGGTGGTCAACACTATCAAGAGACAAATCTAAACTAACACACCTCTACCAGAGTGCTGTGGACAAGGCCTTACAGAGTCCAAATGGACACCTGGACTTGTTCCTCCGCTTCCTCCTGGGTCTTTCACTAGAGACCAATCAGACTCTCCTAAAAGGCCTGCTGACACAGACAGGAAGTAGTTTGAAGACCAATCAGAAAACGGTCCAGTACATCCGGGAGAAGATCGAGGTGAATCCCTCTTCAGAGAAAACCATCAATCTGTTCCACTGTCTGAATGAGCTGAATGACTGTTCTCTATTGAAGGCGATCCAACATCACCTAAATTCAGGAAGTCTCTCCACAGCCGGACTCTGGCCTGCTCGGTTGTCAGCTCTGGTCTTCATCTTACTGTCATCAGAAAAAGAGCTCGATGTGTTTGACCTGAAGAAATACCCTGCTTCAGACAAGGTTCTCCTGGGGCTGCTGCCGCTGGTCAAAGCCTCCAATAAATCTCTGTAGGTGCATGCATAACTTGATGTCTTCAATATGAAATGCAATATACAGAAAAAAATATTTTCAAATTTCTTGGTTATGGCTAATTCTTCTCCAGGTTGAGTGGCTGTAAGCTGTCAAAGATAAGCTGTGAAGCTCTGGCCTCAGTTCTCAGCTCCCAGTCCTCTAGTCTGCGAGAGCTGGACCTGAGTAGCAACGACTTGGAAGATCCAGGTGTGAAGCTGCTCTCTGCTGGACTGGAGAGTCCACACTGTAGACTGGAGAGTCTCAGGTCAGTATCGCTTAAGCCCATGGTACACCAATCAAACCTTCTCCAACAAACACAAACAAGCACAGATGTTTGTTTGGTGCCCCGTTGCTGGCTGTCGTTTGGAATTGTTTGGAGATGTTTGATCAGATTCAACATGTTCAATCCTTTATAGAGGTCTTCACAGGTCTACTCGGGTATTACACATAACGATAGAATAGATAGTGATAGAATCGGACCCAACCCGGACCCTAATTGATCATAATAAATATGGACCCGGACCCGTACGGGTCTCGGGTCGGGTCCCAGGTCCTAGGATCTGAGTAGCCCCGTGAAGACCTCTATAAAGGATTGAACATGTTGATCAGCGCTGATCACGAGAGAAACGTATGAAAACACACAGCGTGCACAGAGGAGGCTCTCCTGGGGCTGCTGCCGCTGGTCAAAGCCTCCAATAAATCTCTGTAGGTGCATGCATAACTTGATGTCTTCAATATGAAATGCAATATACAGAAAAAAATATTTTCAAATTTCTTGTTCATGGCTAATTCTTCTCCAGGTTGAGTGGCTGTAAGCTGTCAAAGATAAGCTGTGAAGCTCTGGCCTCAGTTCTCAGCTCCCGGTCCTCTAGTCTGCGAGAGCTGGACCTGAGTAGCAACGACTTGGAAGATCCAGGTGTGAAGCTGCTCTCTGCTGGACTGGAGAGTCCACACTGTAGACTGGAGAGTCTCAGGTCAGTATCGCTTAAGCCCATGGTACACCAATCAAACCTTCTCCAACAAACACAAACAAGCACAGATGTTTGTTTGGTGCCCCGTTGCTGGCTGTCAGTTGGAATTGTTTGGAGATGTTTGATCAGATTCAACATGTTCAATCCTTTATAGAGGTCTTCACAGGTCTACTCGGGTATTACACATAACGATAGAATAGATAGTGATAGAATCGGACCCGACCCGGACCCTAATTGATCATAATAAATATGGACCCAGACCCGTACGGGTCTCGGGTCGGGTCCCAGGTCCTAGTATCCGAGTAGCCCCGTGAAGACCTCTTTAAAGGATTGAACATGTTGATCAGCGCTGATCACGAGAGAAACGTATGAAAACACACAGCGCGCACAGAGGAGGCTCTCCTGGGGCTGCTGCCGCTGGTCAAAGCCTCCAATAAATCTCTGTAGGTGCATGCATAACTTGATGTCTTCAATATGAAATGCAATATACAGAAAAAAATATTTTCAAATTTCTTGTTCATGGCTAATTCTTCTCCAGGTTGAGTGGCTGTAAGCTGTCAAAGATATGCTGTGAAGCTCTGGCCTCAGTTCTCAGCTCCCAGTCCTCTAGTCTGCGAGAGCTGGACCTGAGTAGCAACGACTTGGAAGATCCAGGTGTGAAGCTGCTCTCTGCTGGACTGGAGAGTCCACACTGTAGACTGGAGAGTCTCAGGTCAGTATCCCTTAAGCCCATGGTACACCAATCAAACCTTCTCCGACAAACACAGATGTTTGTTTGGTGCCCCGTTGCTGGCTGTCATTGTTTGGAATTGTTTGGAGATGTTTGGTCAGATTCAACATGTTCAATCCTTTATAGAGGTCTTCACAGGTCTACTTGGGTATTACACATAATGATAGAATAGATAGTGATAGAATCTGACCCGACCCGGACCCTAATTGATCATAATAAATATGGACCCGGACCCGTACGGGTCTCTGGTCGGGTCCCAGGTCCTAGGATCCGAGTAGCCCCGTGAAGACCTCTATAAAGGATTGAACATGTTGATCAGCACTGATCACGAGAGAAATGTATGAAAACACACAGCGTGTGCCGCACGTGAGGCTTTGTTGTCACAAACTGCATGTAAATCCATAGCGAGAAGAACTAGCAAGAGGGTTCCCTCTGCAACGCAGATTACCTCCTCATTTGCCTGAGGCGCATTTGTGCGCACATGTAACATGCACTGGGTATAACATGCACACACATACTTCGCACATACTTACTAATTTACTTTGAAAATGACTGTTTCCCGTAACTTGTGAGTGATTTATATTCAGTGTTGGGCAAGTTACTCTGGAAAAGTAATTTGTTACTGATTACTGATTACTCCTTAAAAAGGTAATAAAAGTTACTTTACTTATTACTTTTTCAAAAGGTAATAATTAGTTACGTTACTCGTTACTCTCTTCTCTTTTTTACCCCAAACACCTTACACTTAAGTGTACACTTACCCAAAGTGGATCTGTTAATCCAGTGAACTGTTACACCCATAGCTCCTGTTGTTAGTTGTCCAGATGTCAGCTGTAGTGGAAACAAAGTACCTCACCCAGCATCGCCTTCAACTTAGTTAGTTAGTTAGTTAGTTAGTTTATTTCGATCAGAAAGCAAAGAATATTCACAGAATAGGAAAAAAAACAGAAGAAAACAAAAGATACATAAGGCTGACCGAAAGGGTTTTAGGGCTGAAGTTAGCTAGCTTATTAAATGCCCTTACCCTTATTCCTTTACGTTATATGTAAACATATGCAGTACATATGCATACACATGGATACATACATGCATTGATTTACACACACAAATAGCACATGCTCCTAATTATTCATACATGCCCATACACACATAGGCTACCTACCACATATAATTACACATACATAGCTAATACCAAACATACTACAGGAAATACAAGTGACCCATAAGTCCTGATTATGTACCATCACGTCTATACTTCTCCAGAATAATGTTTCTATACTTTTTTTTGAATTGCACAAGATTTTTTACTTTCTTTGATCTCGTCAGGTAATTTATTCCACAGTTTCACACCACAGACAGATACACACATGCTTAGCCTCCATCCCCGCATATTCTCTCTCGAGGTAGCCAGCAAACGTCTTCCTCTGTGCCAGCTTGACATTGTTCTTCGTGGGTATTTTCTCTATGAGTGCGGGTGAGTCAACAGTGGAAATAGGTAGCATCTCCTCCATGATATACCCAGCATGAGTTGGTGAGCTGAGATGTCTTATGTTGTTTTGGTTTAGTCCCCATCCCCCCAATCCCCCTCCCTATGCCCCCCTCACTATTGTTTTTGTCTGTGAGTTGTTACTTTCTTTTAACACATTCACTGCCAGCCGTTTTTTCAATACTGTAGGTAGGTTCTGCCAAGGTTTTTTTTTGAGGATTCTGGCTCATCTTTCAAGAGCCGAGGATTCTTTTCTGCTAAGATTTTGTGAACACAAATGATCTCAAAAGAACTAATAGAATGTGTGCTTTCTCTGTCTAAAAGAGTTAGTTTGTAGAGTTAGTAGTTATGTATGCATTAGCAGTAGAATACAGCATGGTTTCAGCGTCTGAAAATTTATTCTGAGATAAATGGCTTTTTGTGAAATTCGATAGAACAGTCACTTTAACCATTTATTTTTGGCGTAAGACGTCAGACATCTAAACAATAGTTTTTAACAGTAATTTCCTCCATAGCAGCAGGAAACTCCCCCTCTCCTTCAAACTCCTCCCTCCATGGGTGTGTCTCTGGTGGCTTTGCAGCGTTTGTCACAAGCGAGGCTCTGCCTGTCTGTGCTGCCTGGCTGCTGGCGGCTGCTCTTTGGGCGAGTCTGCATGAGTCGTTTCGGTTGTTGCTCAGCTGCAATGCTCAGCTGCAATGAAGCTGCGTGCGATTGTGGGCTTTCTGCCGTGTTTCAAAGTGTGTTGCACGCATAATCTATTATGCAAATTTGCAATCCCCCACCGCCAGCTCCCAGCGCGATAATGCGCGAAAGCGAAAGCGTTTTCGCCAATCCATTTTACAGTATGAGAGAATGGTTTCCTCGCGCGTTCCCCTGCAGTTTTGGCTCGGCTTTTTCTAGTTTGGAGAGCACTGTCGCCACTTAGTGGGTCGGTGGAATGGGTTGTACACGTTGTACAATTTTTTTTTTTTTTTTTAAGACGAGATATCTCGTCATTGGCGGTCAACCGTTGGATTTTTTAAGACGAGATATCTCGTCAATGGCAGTGAACGTGTTAATTTAAAATCTAATAAATATATTGTAAAAAAAAAAGAGATATACCCAGCGATGAGCTTCTTAAGTTCTTCTCCACTTACGGCTGGTTTTCCTCGGCTGAAATCCAGTTTTTGTGGTTTTTCTGGAGGAGTATCACTGCCACTGGCAGTAGAGGCTTCGGGGATTTTTTCAACCAGTTTCACAGTGCTGTGCTGCCCTTTAAGATGCTTCATCAAGTTAGACGTAGTATTTTTCACAGTTGAAAACGTTTTGCTGCTTGCACATAGTTTACAACGGACAGTAATGTTCTTTGCATCTTTGACCAAGACAAACTCAAAATAATGGCATGAATACCTCCAACTTTTGAATGAGTATTTATCTTCTCCTTCAGCCAGTTCGTTTTGAAGTAGCCGGCGTCCCGTGTTGTGCACAACCACGCTTTGACGTATGTGTGCGCGTCTGCGTGACAGGTCTACCTGAGATCGTAAGGATTACTTTTTCTTTTCTTCTCTTTTTACATAGAAAACACTGCATTCTGGCGGGCAATGATCTAACGCAGTAACTTTCTTGGATTAGTAACTGTAATATAATTACTGTTTTGGAAATTGTAACGCCTTATATTACTTCGTTACTGAAAAAGTAAGTAATTACAGTAGCACGCCCAACACTGTTTATATTTCATCGCGTGGTGAGTACACAAGTCACAACATGTACATGTGAGTGTTTCTGGCGCTGTTAGAATTTGTATTTTGGGTGACTGAACGGCGATACCATAAGCCGCTTTCAGACATGCCTTGGAATTCGGGAGTTATCTAGAGGGCATCCGGATGGCGGTGTATGTATGTATGAACACATTTTGGTGAGCTATGCGCGCTCCCGCGACCCTCCTACTATCCGGAGGTAAGACAACCTTGAGCCCTTGTATCAGGGACAGACCCCCCCCCCCCCCCCCCAGAGCTACGTGAAGTAGCCAGCTCAGTGAGTGCATGAGGAGAGGGAGAGAGACAGAAAGCCAGCGTGGCAGATTATTATTATACTGTATGTGAATGAGCGAGCAAAAAAAACATCATACCGTTTCAGTTTTTCCAAATGAAGCTCGAACCTGCTCCGTGTGTGTCAGCCAACAGGCTACATGTTGCTGGATTGAAATGCTCATGGCTTTGATCTTATATAATTTCTGCATAGCTTCGCACAGCACACACATTTAATGAGCATTTTTGGATGCGAGGGTCGTCTTGCTTCCCAGTATTGGACATCGCTAGGTAGGGTATCTGGATCTGGTTGCGTTCATGCCTTTTATTTCCACAGCGTTTGTGAAGATTCACGTGCAGAACCGCAAGATTCCAAGTAGCGTCAAGTCAGGCAGTATAAACGGAAACTTCAGGGTATAACCTTCGCAATAATGCCAATTAACACGTTCACTGCCATTGACGTATTAATACGTCAAAAATAATCCAACGGTTGACTGCCAATGACGTATTAACACATTCACTGCCAACAACGTATGAACACGTTTTCAGAATCCAGCTGTTCCCTGCCAACAACGTGTTTACACGTTTTTGGCATCGATTTTTTTTTTTTGACGGTGGGTTGTGCATCTAACCCTTTTACATCTCTTATATAATTATTGGAGCCACCGAACGTTTACAACCCATTCCACCGACCCACTAAGTGGCAACAGTGCACTCCTGGCTAGAGGAAGGAAAGCATTTTTTTAACTTGTCACGCCATTCTCAGCCCAGCCATTCTCATGAAAAATGGATGGGGGAAAACGCTCTCCTTTTCGCGCTGATTGCTGGCGATGCGGGATTGCAAATTTACATAATAGATTCAGCCGATCTACTATGATCGGGTGATAGATTACAGGTGGAGGAACACACTTTGAAACACGCAGCATAAATATGACCAGAATCGCAAAAGCTTCTCTCAACCAAAACTCCAAACGAGCGAGTCCATCCCGACTTCCTCAAACAGCGGCCGTGCAGACATGCAGGCACAGGAGAGCAGCAAAGCACTGACTGGTGACAAGCTTGTCCGCCCACGGAGGGAGGAGTTGAAGCAACTCGAGAGGGAGGGAGAGAGAGAGAGAGAGAGAGAGAGAGAGAGGGAGGGAGAGCGAGAGGGAGGGAGAGAGAGAGAGAGAGCGAGAGGGGGAGGGAGAGAGAGAGAGAGAGAGCCAAAAATGAATGGTTAAAGTGACTGTTCCATCCAATTTCACAAAAAGCCGTTTATCTCTGAATATTTCTTTCTGACGCTAAAACCATGCTGTATTCAACTGCTAATGCTTACATAACTACTAACTCTACAAACTAACTCTTTTAGACAGAGAAAGTACACATTCTATTAGTACTTTTGAGATATTGTATGTTCACAAACTCCAAGCTGAAACGAATCCTCGGCTCTTGTAAAATGAGCCATAATCCTCAAAAAACGGCTTGGCAGAAGCTACCTGCAGCAAAAAAAAAAGGCTGGCAGTCAATGTGTTAACACATTGACTGCCAGCCATTTTTTTCTTGCTGTAGGTAGCTTCTGCCAAGCCGTTTTTTTGAGGATTGTGGCTCATTTTACAACAGCCGAGGATTATTTTCTGCTTGGAGTTTGTGAACATACAATATCTCAAAAGTACTAATAGAATGTGTACTTTCTCTGTCTAAAAGAGTTAGTTTGTAGAGTTAGTAGTTATGTAAGCATTAGCAGTTGAATACAGCATGGTTTTAGCGTCAGAATAAATATTCAGAGATAAACGGCTTTTTGTGAGATTCGATAGAACTGTCACTTTAACCATTCATTTTTGGCATCAGTAAGACCTAAACAATAGTTTGAACAGTAATTTCCTCCATAACAGCAGTAAACTTCCCTCTGCTCAACTCCTCCCTCCTGTGGGCGTTCTTTTTTGTTGCAGCGCCATGTCACAAGCACTTTCCTACCTTTGCAAATGCACTTTCTCATACTCTCGACCTCTCAAATAAATTTCTGAATAGAAATTAAATTACTCTAAATTATAGCGAAAAAGAAACAAAAAAGAATGGGTTGAAAATCCCATTCTAAAAGCCTTTTAGAATGGGATTTGTTTCCAATTTGGTGTCGGACTAGGGGGCAGTCCCCGCTTGTCACCATTGCTTTGCTGCTGCTGTGCGGGTGTGTGCCTGTCTGTGCAGCCGCTCTTTGAGGAAGTCTGGTTGGACTCGCTCGCGTCTTGGGGTTTTGGTTGAGGGCTTTGATGAAGCTTTTGCGATTCTGGTCATATTATGCTGCGTGTTTCAAAGTGTGTCCCACCCGCAATCCACTATGCAAATCTGCAATCCCGCACCGCCAGCAATCAGCGCGAAAATTAAAGCGCCTTCGCCAATCCACCTTCATGAGAATGGCTTCAGTCACACTGCTTTTTGCTTGCCTTCCTCCTTCCTTGTCGCCACTTAGTGGGTCGGTGGAATGGGTTGTACACGTTGTACACGTCCAATACCTATATAAGAGATGTAAAAGGCTTAGATGCACAACCTACCGTCAAAAAAAAAAAATCGATTTTTTTTGACGAGTACACTCGTCGCTGGCAGTTAACAGCTGGATTGTGTTTGACGAGTACACTCGTCGCTGGCAATCAAGCTGTTAATACGTCAAAAAAATGAATTTTTTTTTTTGACCGTGGGATGTGCATCTAACCCTTTTACATCTCTTATATAATTATTGGAGCCACCGAACGTTTACAACCCATTCCACCGACCCACTAAGTGGCAACAGTGCTCTCCTGACTAGAGGAAGGCAAGCATTTTTTTAGCTTGTCACGCCATTCTCACCCCAGCCATTCTCATGAAAATGGATGGGGGAAAACGCTTTCGTTTTCGCGCTGATTGCTGGCGATGCGGGATTGCAAATTTGCATAATAGATTACAGGTGGAACACACTTTGAAACACGCAGCATAAATATGACCAGAATCGCAAAAGCTTCTCTCAACCAAAACTCCAAGAAGCGAGCGAGTCCATCCAGACTTCCTCAAACAGCGGCCGCGCAGACAGGCACAGGACAGCAGCAAAGCAGTGAGACTGGTGACAAGCTTGTGACGGCCGCTGCAGCCAAGAAGAACGCCCACGGAGGGAGGAGTTGGAAGCAACTCTCCCTCTCGCTCTCTCCCTCTCTCTCTCTCTCTCGCTCTCTCTCTCTCCCTCCCTCCCTCCCTCCCTCTCTCTCTCTCTCTCTCTCTCTCCCTCTCCCCCTCTCACTAGGATTAAACCTAGTGCGTCTCCCTCCCGAGAGGGAGGGAGAGAGAGAGAGGGAGGGAGAGCGAGAGGGAGGGAGAGAGAGAGAGAGAGAGAGGGAGGGAGAGCGAGAGGGAGGGAGAGAGAGAGAGAGAGAGAGAGAGCGAGAGGGGGAGGGAGAGAGAGAGAGAGAGAGCCAAAAATGAATGGTTAAAGTGACTGTTCTATCGAATTTCACAAAAAGCCGTTTATCTCTGAATATTTTTTCTGACGCTGAAACCATGCTGTATTCAACTGCTAATGCTTACATAACTACTAACTCTACAAACTAACTCTTTTAGACAGAGAAAGCACACATTCTATTAGTTCTTTTGAGATATTGTGTGTTCACAAAATCTTAGCAGAAAAGAATCCTCGGGTCTTGAAAGATGAGCCAGAATCCTCAAAAAACCCCTCTGGCAGAAGCTAACTACAGTAAAAAAAAAAACGTCTGGCAGTGAATGTGTTAAATGAAGTAAATGCACGTGTAATGTTTTTTGTGTGTTATCCGAAAGATACAGAACAGAGATAAACTGGAAGAATATCTGCTCCCTTCGAAAACTCAATTTTAACCCGTAGTGAGTCGACCGTTATGATTTCTTGTTACTAAGCAATACAACATTGATTTACATTGAGGTAAAAACGTCTAGCTTCCTGTATTCTGTATAATTCTAGTAGGGTTGACGCATTTTAGGACTGAACATAGCAAAGACCTGTTTTATTTTTAGCGCTTGAGACTCGATGCATCTGGGCGTGAGTTGTAGGGTTGTTTAATTAATTACTAACGTTATGCGCAAAAGATTATATGCCGTGAACGTTAGGCAGTTATCGCCCATTATCTATTTTTGGCAACTTGTTTTCAGACTCTGCATGTCATGATAGTTTGTTGAATGTCAATGCGATTCACTTAAAGCAGCTATGAGCAAGATTTTCGATTGTTATTAAACAGTCTGAATGTAATATTGATGCATCATATCTTACCTATAATAGTAGCTGAGACCAAAGCCGTGTGAATCGGAGATTGCTCTCTTGATGATTATAGAGTCTGTGTCTGTCTTCCGGCGGGCCGGATAGACCAGGAAGTGAAACGAAACGTTTTACGGCAGCTGCCTGCCTTCAACCGTTTCGCTCTGCCTAGCAACAGACCATATACACAGAGAACGCCATGCAGGGGCTTGCTACTCTCGCAAACATCTCTCATTATATTCTAACAGTTTGTTTGGAAGTAATTTTGTTATTTTGTGGTTATGGCCGAAGTGGCTGCCGCAAACCGTTTCATTTCACTTCCTGATCCGCAGACTGACTAATCATCAAGACAACACTGGCCGATTCACTCGGTGTTCAAGTGAGACTACTCTGCGTTGGTCTCATCTACTATTAGAGGTAAGATGTGAGGCATCGATATTAAAATTAGACTGTTTAATAACAATCGAAAACCTTGCTCGTAGCTGCTTTAAGGCTATGCTCAGACAGTGAAGTACAGCTGTGTGGTCAGTTTTCACAACTCCCCATTGTGTGGTCATGTCCAAATTCCCCCCACGCCCGCCCCCTCTCAGGCTCAGGCTCAGGGCAAGCAATCCTGACCTGACCCAGAGTTCATGTCTGAAAGTGGCTATAGACTGCCATTGTAGTGCTATCTAACTAATCTTCACAGTGAGGACTGAGGAGTGAGTGCTTTCTCTGCCTCTGTATTTCTTGGTTCTGTACGGGTCCGGTGTGGTTGGTTCTGTCTGGGTCCGGTTCTCAGGTTTCTAATAATAAACAGGTCCAATCCGGGTCCGGGCACAAATCTCCCGGGGCCATTAAGGTCTGGGTCTGTCATTTTGGCCGTGGCCGCGGCCGTGCAGAGTGGCCCCCTAACCATTTTCTAATTCACAATGAAAACTAATGTTAAATCAAGTTTGAGGAAAAAGTTCAAGTTGGATCCTTGTAAAAGTCAAAAAATGGAGTAGAGTACAGGAAAAACTTGAAAAATCAAAGGCCACTCTGTTTCAGGTAGAACAGTTAAAAAGCCTTTATTGTGGCATGGCTAAATCTTACACAATTAAAAAGACCAACACGTTTCAGCTACAGAGAGCCTTCATCAGGGTAGAGGCCTAACACAGAAATGCATGTGCATATACAGTATAGTGACATCACTCAAGCAAATGTAGCTAGAGCGAAAATTCTTTAAGAGAGACCGTAATGTCATTCACTCACTTTCATTCATTCACTCTCCTAGGATATAACTCTAACTCTCATACCCACTTCTTAATCAACCTGCATTTTCCTGTTTCTAGGAGAAACCCTTTAGTTGTCACTGGCTCTCATTCATCCCTCCGGTCCTCATTCACATCTTTCCCTGTCAGGAGAAAACCTTTTAACTCATTCTCTGCCAGGGTCATTTCGGTCTGTGTGCTCCCAGTGCCAGGATTTTGAGCATATTTCCTGATCTTCCAGGACCCACAGAATATTCTGTGCTAGGAATAAAATTACACAACATATATACTCTCCCATGTTTCCTTGTTTAGTTACAAGCAGTGGAAGTTAGCTTGTTTTCACTAAAAATGCCCTCCTTGGGACAGAAATATGAGAAAAAGAGGTTTTTAGTGAAGGACACCGTTTCAAGCAGAACTCTCTTTTGAGCCTTTTATTTTTTGCCTCAGTGACACATCAGACATATACAGTATTTGTTTTCCCAAATAAATAAATAAAAAATAAGAGAATGTATTTTACAGTTGCCATGTGGATTTTTAGCTTAGCTTGATAAAAGCATAAACAAATGGAACGAACCCTTATGTGGTCACACTCATACACTCTCTCTCTCTCTCTCACACACACACACACACACACACACACACACAGGAATAACGAGTGCTGTAACGTTACCTGCTGTCACGTTACCTCTCATAACTAACGTTAGCACAGATCACACAATAGCTACGTTAGTGCTGTAAACTTTGAAATGTTTATGTGACACATGTTTCGCCTTGGTTGCTGGGGACGGGTGTGTGACGCGGTTTGACGCGTTTGACGTATCCATGTGATCCCCCCTCCCTTGAGTGTGACAGAGCTCTCCCTTGAGAGGGAGAGCTGGCAAGAGGAAACGTGAAGCGAGTCATGCCGGCGGCATAAGTTATAAACAATGCGTGACAATTATACTCGAATGTTGTGTGTGTGATCATTTCATCTCAAACGCGATACAAAAAATAGGCTACTTTTTACCATCGTCATCGCTCTCTCCAAGTGGCACCCATTTCTCCTCCTCCAATTCATCTGTGTCAGACGGATCAGAACGCTGTGAAGGGGAGCCTTCGTCGCCATGGCGCTCCGTCGTGGAGCAACAACAAAAACGCCGGCGTCTTCCTCGCCATCGCCGCCATCTGAGAACTCTGGGTCGGACTCTGTTTCGACCACAGGCTCCACCCATAAATACTAAACTAGCGGGTTCCTTGTATCAGTTTGACCTGAAACAATGTCACAGGCTGGGGAAGTGTCTGATGTAATGTAAACAGCCAAAACATGAAAGTACGTCCGAGTATGTCTTTGGCACAGAACGCCATTGTTAAAAGTACGTCCGGGTACGTCTTTGGCAGAGAATGAGTTAATGTCACGCCCACTCATTCATAAAACTCAGTCACCAATCACCCCTTTCCCGCTTCTACCTAGCGTCACGGTTTGTGGGCGGTATCATTTAGATTAAGCTAATCAGAGCATGACACATCTTCCCATTCAGCCTATCATGGTCTATACTGTCATAGCTAAAAAAAACCCTGTTTCTCTCTGTCATCTCATTGCGTTTCAGTACGTTCCTGCGTCCCTCCTCCACCCCATTCTCCTCCAGTCCTCTCTGAGGTCTTCAGATTCAGAAGCCTTCTCCAGCAAGAACAAGTTATTTCACCACCACCAGGTCTAGACTCCACAGGGGGGATATTCCATCCTACTCTGGCTGCATCCATCTACCCCTGCTGATCATGACGTCATAATCAAGCTGACGTCATGATGGAGTCTAATCGCCAAAAATATATCTATGTGCCTACAGGCTCATGTATCTAACATCTAATAAATCATTGTCATTCTAGAAATGTGTCTCTCTGATTGAATTAGTGATTAGCCCTCCTGGATACACCTGTGCATCACAGGGAGCTTGCAATCATTCACAAATAATGCTAGATACATTATGTTTATATAAAGAAGGACAATTTAATAAATTGACCAGGAGCCTTTCAAATCCAATGTGCGGACTCTATTTGTTTTTCTATATAAAGAAGGAAACATAATAAAGTTAAAAACAATTGGGTACCCAATAAATGAAGAAAATGAAAAAAAACATTGAACAAATAGGTAGAATGCAAAAAATAAATAAACTGCAGGTGGGACCAATGTCATGCAATGCCCACAGACTACAGGGAATTGGAGGAATAACACTCCAACCTGACAGGAGGAACTAAACTAAGTACCAGCAACAATTGTGCAGCCTACACATTTGAGGCCATAGAGACCTCCCAGGAAGCTACAGGATGAGGAACCAAATAAATTTAACTGAGCAAAATATCTCAATAACAAAAAAAATGTCTGACTCAGAGAAATGGAGAGAAATCAATATCATCATTCAAACCAGGGAAGGTGGTTGCTTTTAGCGTTACAATCTAAAAAGTTTCTCTTTGGAGGAGATGTTTGAGTCTATCCCCTCCTCTGGCAGATTTGGGGATGACTTCTATTGCCATGAAATGCCATGCATTTCAGTGTTGGGCCTCTACCCTGATGAAGGCTCTCTGTAGCTGAAACGCGTTGGTCTTTTTAATTGTGTAAGATTTAGCCATGCCACAATAAAGGCTTTTTAACTTTTCTACCTGAAACAGAGTGGCCTTGGATTTTTCAAGTTTTTCCTGTACTCTACTCCATTTTTTTACTTTTACAAGGATCCAACTTGAACTTTTTCTCATGCTTCTCTCCACCCTCACCAAAGAGCACCTGTTTCAGTGATTTTACTAAGGACCCACGCAGCGCTTCCTCATCCCTTCTGTTAAATAAAGTTTGACTGAGCTCCAGCTAAATTGTCAAGTATTGCAGTCTGCTTGCCACCCAGGCACTTATATAGCCTACTTAATTTATATGATATACTGTAAATGTAACCAAACAGGTCGGCTTTGTGCACACAGGATAAGTAGGTTAATTTTCTTTTGGAGAGAGATCCTTTATTGATTTGTTTGGGAAGAGGGTTTACTCTGAACAAATTTGAGAACTGAACTGAATTGAAGAAACTGAATTTCTACCTTTTGCTGTACAGTACCTCCAATACACTGGATATTGGGTTTGCATTCTCACTCTGATTATGTAAGGGTTAATGCACGACGAGGTGTCCATTATCAGAAATTATTGGACGACGTGGAGATGTAAACCGTCCGAGGCGAAGCCGCGAAGTCCAATAATTTCTGATAATGGACACTTCGAAGTGCATTAACCCGCTTATACCATGGTCACTTGCCAAAGAAACAAAACAAGACCATTCATTTATATTTCCATGCATTTTGCAATCAAAATCTAGTTTTCATAACCTTGAATATGAGTTGAGAACCGGCGAGACAAAATAGTCCCCTCGGCTGCTCAAGATTAGGCTATCATTGGAGTCAAGCTAACTAATAATTTAGCCAATTGTATGTAACATACGAAATAAAAGCAAACGGCAATGTCTAAGAATGCAACGCCATGTAACTGGCTCGTTAATTCTCGCATTCAAGGGAATTACATTAACGTCTGCGGGTCTTATAGACGTAAATGGCTCGCGCTGCGCTCGGAGGAGACTGAAAACCATCAGCTTTCTATGTTGGAGTCCAGGTATGTTTTGTGCAAGGACGTCTCTCAGTGTGTTGCTGTTAACTGCCCATTTCGTTGTTTTCTTTTTGTTGATCTCGTCTTTTTCCTCTTCGACTTGATTTGTATCAGTGATAAGAGGCAGCGCGCGCTCTCCCAGAGCGCCTGGCTGCTGCTTGCTGCAAGTTGTAAACAGAGGGTTTGACAGTTGCTGAGAGCCCGGCTTCTGTCAGCTGACCAGAACAAAAATCAGATTTCTGAATAGCCGTTATTTTAATAAACTGAGCACTCAGGGGTAATGTAAATAGTTACTTTGACCGACTATTTCTTTTTCTAAACTTATAAAAGTGCCATATTAAGCATTAACGGTGGTATAGAGCTCAAACGGCTCTGTCGTGGTCATAATCCTGGCGCATTGATATGAACGGTGAACAGACCATTTACCGTAGCTAGGTGTATATTATCACTGTACATTATCACAAATTAGTGGACACCTTGCAGCCAATCAGAATCGAGTATTCACCCAGACCATGGTATAATGCTTGTTAACATTCTGCTTGGTGGTTCAAAAAGTGGCCCCCGGGCAAAGCCAGTTGAGTATCCCGGCTTTAGCCCATAGCACACCAATCAAACATTCCCCAACAACTGCCAGCATTGTTGTTGTGCTTTAACCTGATCAACAGATGACCATTTACATCGTGCTTTACATACAGATTACTATCATTTACATCCTGCTTTACATACAGATTACTATCATTTACATCCTGCTTTACATACAGATTACTATCATTTACCTCCTGCTTTACATACAGATTACTATCATTTACATCCTGCTTTACATACAGATTACTGTCAGCAGACAAACACCTGTGGGTGATTTTCTCTGTCCATGTATTTTTTTAAACCAGGTGTGATACCAACATTTAGCCCTTCATAGCCCCTCTGAATGACTTTCCATGAGGGCATTTCATTCTTTCCTCTCTGTGCTGCCTCAGTTTTTGAAACCTGAAAAAGTAGAAAGGACTTCTAATATTCTGTCAGACAGTGAGTAGGGAACTCTCAAACTGCAGCACATAACCACAGAGCTGACCAGCCAACTGTATGAGGTAGTAACCGTTTTAGCACAACTAATTTCACAGTAGGCTACCAATCAAATCTGACATGGATTCATTTGTGTGTGTGTGTGTGTGTGTGTGTGTGTGTGTGTGTGTGTGTGTGTGTGTGTGTGTGTGTGTGTGTGTGTGTGTGTGTGTGTGTGTGTGCAGTTTGTCATTCTGTCTGCTTACAGAGGAAGGCTGTGCTTCTCTGGCCTCAGCTCTGAGCTCCAACCCCTCCCATCTGAGAGAGCTGGACCTGAGCTACAATCATCCAGGAGGCCCAGGAGTGGAGCTGATCTCTGCTGGACTGGAGGATCCACACTGGAGACTGGACTCTCTCAGGTATATATTTAAAAAGCATCACCCTCCCCTATTTCCTCCAGTGACCCCTTCCATAAATAACGAACGGTCCCTATTATATGGAAAACCCTTCATAGGGAAGGTTTTGTTTCTGTCCTCAAATAGAATACTCTGGTCTGACTTTGTTTGCCCCACAGTGTGGACCATGGTGGAGTCCAGAGGTTGAAACCAGGAGTGAGGAAGAGGAAGTGTAAGTGTGTATCTCCTTAATAAATGCACGACTGTCTGTCTGTATGTTCTCTGTTTATCACACATCTCCAGAGCCGTTTGTCCGATCGACTTCAAACTTGCCGAGTGTGTTTCTGAGACACTGAGAAAATGCAGTGTTGAATAGTGCAAATTAGACATGTGACATGTTCAATATTAATACTTTTAGACAAGATGTTTACTATAAGCACCGCCCCACTGGGATGCGCTGGCGAGCAACCAGCGAGCCGGAAGCTGTGTGGCGCTGGCGAAGCTTAATAATATATGTGAAATTTGTGGACCTATAGGAGGTAAATCTGTGCATGGATTTTATTTTCTCCAGCGGATATCTTAAAGGACGGCTTTACCGTGGGGAATATGAATATATATCAATCTCACGCCCCTAAGGTTTTAGAATCCGTTTAAATATTTTGAAATTGGAGCTTCACTGCCTGACCTATCAGGCATCTCTCACATTTTTAGGGAAGCCGGATGACGCGTTACGCGTCACCCGGCTTCCCTCCCCGCTTGCGGAACTCGAGCGCCTATGAACTACAAGTCTTGTGAGCCATGGTCCCGCCTCTAGAGGTCCTCCACGCCCCTTCAGAGCTCTCGACGAAAAGCAAAAGGCAGCCATCTTGTTCACCCGCATAGCATACTGTAGCTAGGTTAGCTTTCCATAGCTCCTTGCCAAGAGACCATATCTCTGGAACGGAAGCACCAAAAGACACGGGACTGGCGGCATTGGAAAGTTCGTCAAATTTTACATCTAGTAGTAGGTGAGTTGAAGTAACGAAATCAACGCTGAGCAATGTACCCATTTTTACCAATTTTTACAGAAAATAGTTACAACATCAGATGCGCGTAACTCCTACGAAAATGCCTTAAAATGCATAAAAATTTTTTTATGAAGACATCTCCCGACATATATACTACCGTTTACATTTGGTGCAATTTGGAGGCAATTTTATTTTCAATTTATTTCTTCTTCTTTGTATCTTTTATTGTCGAAGCCTTCTTCTTCTTCTTCTTCTTTGAGTTTTATGGCGGTTGCATATATACATATATGTGCATTACCGCCACCTACTGGAGTTTGATATCAGCCAAATGCCTGATGGGTGGGCATGAAAACGAAGGCCACGCGAGCCCAGTGCATTGTGGGAAATGTAGTATTTCGGGTCCCCGCACCCGCCCCTCCCCTCCACCACCCCCACCAATGTTTTAACGGAGTCCATTCCGACAACGAGGGGTGGCAATGTGCCAAGAATGAGCCTTTCCGCCTTTGTTAGGCTACATAAAGCCGCCCAGTCAAAATAGTGGTTGGACCGTCGTCAATCACTGTGGGTGATTTATTTTACAAGTGGCATTCAAGTCATATCTGACTAGTTTTCAATGTATTTCTCCCCACAAAAGTTAGGCTTTTTCTGACATGGGAGCAAGCAAGCAGCGCAGCAGTAAGCGTCCCTCCTGATGCACTGGACCTATCTACCTGCCTGCATAGCTGAAGCGCGTTTGGATCCCTCGACCAAACAATTCAAGACGTTTTTGCAGCACTTGAGGAAACCGTGAGTTTGCTCGTTTAATTCGTTGATATAAGCGATTGCCCGAACGATTCATTAATTAATAAACTACCGTGAAGTGCCAACACCCGCCCACATAACAGCTAGCCTACATGATCAGGATCATGACTTGCCAGAGTTAAACAGAAGCTGCTTTTGCGCTAATCCGGATCTAACACCGGCGAGCTAGATGAATATGATATGGACTTGCGGGAGTGCGTAGGCCGGCTAATTGTTGTTTAACATGCAGGCCAACCGACTAGGAGCGGGTTATAATACGGATTCCACTGCATGTTAAAGGAACACTCTGCCCATTTTCAACCAGCTTTGTATCATTAGAACATCAGTAGTATATCAGAAAACTGTGAACTGTTTTGAAGTCTGTCATTTAATTTGACAGTTATTGAGTGTTAAAGTGTGGACCATTGACATCACTGGTCCACACTAACTCAAATTAATAACTCATTAACTCAAATCAACTCTCAATAACTGTCAAACTATTCATCATTCATCTAGTTTGACAGTTATTGAGAGTTGATTTGAGTTAATGAGTTATTAACTCATTGAGTGCCATGGACGATTATGTTCGTCATTTCGTTTAGTAACGTAGAGTGCCAAGGACGAGTATGTTCGTCAATTGCGTTTTTTGACGGTGGGACGTGGATCAAAGCATCAGGCATCTCCTGTACAAATATGGGAGCTATTGAAGGTGTATAACCTATTTTACGGACTCATTAGGTGGCGACAGTGCTCTCCAGATTACAGAAAGGTCCGGAAAACTGCAGGAAAAAGCCGTGATCAAAGAGAAACCGATCCATGCTGCAGCCAGAGCCATATAGATTGCTCTGTCTGCAGCTGACGTTGGCTGCGAAGAGCAGTCAATCCGCACCCACAACTGAGCTCCTCTGCCTCTGTCTGTCTGTCTGCATATAGTTTCTCCACACGATTACCCGCCAGAAAGGCAGCACCCGACGCCGAAGGGCCAAACCTTTCCCTGCAGTCCCGTTTGGCATTTCCTTGTCGCGCTGGGAGCCGCCCGGGAGCCGCCCGGCGCAAAAACGGAGGCTCCGAAAATAGACTGGGTGCGTGTGGGGAGGAGTTTGCAGCTGAGGGGGGGAGAGGGGGGTGGGGCACGCAGGCTCCACAGAACTACACCACGTCACTACATCAGAAAATATTAGCTAGAGTCAGTGAATGTGTTTGAAATGCTTCATTTCACAAAAGGCTGAATATCTCAGCTTATAATTTGAAACCTGTCTTTTTGCTCAAAACAGCCTATCTTCTCCGGCTCATAACTAAAGAACGGAAAATGGTATCAATAAACTTTTTTTTGCAGATGATAGAAGAGAGTCTCCTCGTTCTTTGTGCGTGTTCGGTGTTTACATAGTCATAAATCACTGAAAACGCTCTGAAACTCTGGCACTGGGAGCTTCCGTTCTCCAAAAGTGGCTGGCAAAGTTAGTTTGACCAATGATGTCACTGGTCCACACTTTAACACTCAATAACTGTCAAATTAAATGACAGACTTCAAAACCGTTTACAGTTTTCTGATATACTACTGATGTTCTAATGATACAAAGCTGGTTGAAAATGGGCGGAGTGTTCCTTTAATAAGTGGCTAAAGTAAGCTCTTTGGCACAAATGGTGATGAGTGTTGTTACAGCGCGTGCACATGTACGTTTTCATAGAACATAAAAGGTGAAACAGGGAGGAGTAACTGACAGGAGGGGAGCTTTAAAACCCCCATCAGTAACTTTTTCACCTTAATATAACAGCTTTTTAGTCATTGAAGATGGTCCAGTGTATTCTAAAAGGGAGAATGACGCCTCTATTGGTCACACAGCGCCCTCCAAAGGCCTCTCCTGGCACTAAGCATTTTGTGCCTGCGTCCCGTAGACAGCATGAGCGGCATACCGCGCATGCGCTGTACAGCGGAAGCGCTGTGTTCAGTAAAACAAGGAAGTAACTCGGTGCGGATTTGATACGAAAATGACGTTTGGATTATTATTTCATCATGTGGTGAGTACCCAATGTCACATGTACATAGAGCTTTCTGGCGCTGTGTTTTGTTGACTTTGAATGGCGATACTGATACAGACTATTGCACCCAGAGGGCGCAGTTTCCCCAATAGCAAAACTTGGAAAAGTTGCTGAATGGGGCTTTAAAGTCGAGCTGATCCCAAAAATAACTTTTATTTTATTTTTGTTCAAATACCTGGGTATGCAGTGCACCTATGTATACCAAAAAAAATCACAAAAATCTAATTTCTTTAATTTTTCACACTTTTTCACATCAAAAGTTCATTTTTCAAGATTTCATTCATAACCGTAAACTAAAGTTTGCTGAAGTCACATAGTACTATAACATTTCTACCCCATTTCATCCAATCATATCACGACATGGCAGCTGTCAATCAAATCTTCATTTCAGCATAATTTTCTCTTCTAAATGGAGGAGAAAATGGCATCTAGTGCCTGTCATCTGGCAGAATTCCTATCCCATAAACTAACTACTAACTTGGCCATTTGTATGTTGATATACACAATAAAGAAAACGGTTATGCCTAAGAATGCAAAGAAATGTAACGTTATGTCGTTAAAACTCGCATTCCAGGAATATTGTATTTACCACAATAGCGTTAATGGCGCGTGCCTGAGAGCCTGGTTGTCAGGGGTCGCACCTCGGAGATTCCAGGCCGACGGGCTGCACTCTCCGCTCCGGCAGCTGGCTGCCTGCGGCTCGCTGAGCTCCACTCAGCCACTAACCTCGCGTCACCAGGCTCTTCCCGAGGAGAGCGCCACGACACGACTGAATCCCACTCGATTTGGGGGTGGAACACGCCAGGATTGGCCAAAGCCCAATCCAGTCCCCATAATTGTCAAATAAAATCATCGACATGCTACTATGACCCGCCTCTCAACCTGTCATCTCAGACAAGTTATGTTTTCAGTCTGAAACGGACTCCGACCCACGCGCCACTTGGCCTCCGAACGGGTTCGGGTTTAAGAGTCAGAGTCAGTCAGTTTATTTACCATTTGCAGTCAAAACTACATTGGAATTGGGGTGCAAGAGCTTAAAACATAGACACATATATGACAAATCATGACAACATAAAAGAGCATATAAAAAGACAAACAATAAAAAAGTTTAAAAAGTACCGGTAAGTAAGGTAAAATAAGAGAATAAAACAATAAAATAAGACAGGTACATCTGTGGATAAAGGCCCGAGTCATCCAGCTCACTTTTAAAGTGCAGGAATAAAGTGCACTCAATAATACAGCGATAAAAGTTAACAAGGATCTGGCTGTTGTGGGCGAACTCCTTAAGTCTTCTTAAGAAGAAAAGATGTTGCTGAGACTTTTTAACAATCGCTTTGGTATTTGAGTGCCAGCTAAGATCATCCGAAATAGTGACACCAAGAAATGTGATACTTTTTACCATCTCAACCTCTGTACCATTGATTATTATAGGATGGTGAGGTGCCTTTGTACGGCGGAAGTTGACGACGAGCTCCTTTGTCTTGGAGGCATTAAGAATGAGGTTGTTGGCCTCGCTCCACCTGACTAGTTTTTCTACCTCAGATCTGTAGTTAGACTCGTCATTTGAGCTAATGAGCCCAATGACAGTGGTGTCATCCGCGTATTTAACTATCAGGTTGTTGAGGTAGTGAGCGATACAGTCATGGGTAAAAAGAGTAAACAAGAAAGAGCTAAGAATGCATCCTTGCGGCAAGCCAGTGCTCAGAACAAGTATATCAGACAGATTATTTCTGATCCTGACTCTTTGAGGCCTCATGATTAAAAAGCTAAAAATCCATTCACAAAGAGCATCACACAGACCAAGATTTAGCAGTTTACAGATCAGAAGTGAGGGAATGATCGTATTAAAAGCAGAGCTATAGTCTATGAAAAGCATTCTGACATAAGCTTTACTTTTATCCAGATGTTCATATACAGAGTTCAAAGCTATAGAGACTGCATCCTCAACTGATCTGTTTTTCCTATAAGCAAACTGCCAAGGATCAAGAGTAGAAGGAATCTGACATTTAATGTAGTCCAGCACTAAACGCTCCAGACATTTCATAAACACTGATGTTAGTGCAATGGGTCTGTAATCATTGTGACATGTGACAGGAGATTTCTTTGGGACTGGGACTACAATGGACTCCTTGAAACTTTTTGGAACAATGCGACGCTGCAGTGACATATTAAAAATATCTGTCATCACAGGGGCAAGCTGCTCAGAGCAGGACCTGGCAACTCGGGGAGGAATGCCGTCCGGTCCAGCGGCCTTCCCCACCTTGGTCCTGGACAGAACCTTTCGAACCTCGTGTTCAGATACAGTTAGCCCAGACAGCACCACAGACGCACTGTCAACCCCTATAGGAATATTATAGGGATATTAACACCCTCAGGTCACAGACACACTGTCAACCCCTATAGGAATATTATAGGGATATTAACACCCTGAGGTCTAAGGGTATTTTTTTGGCACTGAACGTCACCAAAGTGACATCGGGCGATGTCACTTTCGTGACACAAAACTAAATCAAATCATGACTGACAGACACCACACGCCCGCCCATCCATCTAGGCAATTTTATTATAGGATATATAACATACCGGTACTTGATTATCAGGCCGCTGTGCGGCCTTCAAATCTAGTTTGCTGGTATTATGCTGTGTGTGTGTGTGTGTGTGTGTGTGTGTGTGCGTGCGTGCGTGCGTGTGTGTGTAAGGTATCGGTAGGTGGCACTATGCCGAATTGCATGAAATCCGGCACTGAAATCCGTGAGCTCCCCCTCAGCGCATTCCCCAAGTGTGAAGTCGATCCGCCGAATGGTTCTCGAGATAAACAAAATTTGTGTTGCCAGTAGGTGGCGCTATGCCAATTGCACGAAATTCAGCACTGCACCCTATCAGGTCCCCCTAAGCCACACATGGACAAAATACGGCCCACGCATGCGGTGTGGCCCACGATGGAATTGCATTTCTTTTCTTTTTCTTTTTTTCTTCTTTTTTTTTTACAGTGCACCTGAACACAACATACAAGATACCTGCTGAATAAGTGTCCAAATGTTCATGTCATTCTGGCCAATACTCCACTTCTGTTATAACATTTAATTTCTAGCGGGCCTGGGGCCAAATGGACTCAAAGAAAAACAAAACGACCCCCAAAAACTCAATAAAAGGCAGAATTATTAATGTTAATAAATCTCATCTGCTACAGCCATTGGATTTGTATCACTATTATATCAGGAGATTAACAAGAAATTACCAATCACAACAGGAGAGAGAGTTAAAAATAGGAAGACTCCCGTGAAAATCAGGAGTGTTGGCAGGTATGATCTCCAATATGTGGCCCTTCACTTACTTGATGTAAGCCAGTATGGCCCTCAGGAAAAACATGTTGCCCACACCTGCCCTAAGCGTTTTCCCCAAGTTTGAAGTTGATCGGACTAACTGTTATCGAGATAAAGTGCTTTCTGTGTTTGCCAGTAGGTGGTGCTATGCCGAATAGCATGAAACTTGGCGTAAGGTGTGTGTGTGGGGGGGGTGAGGTGTCTGTGTGTGTGGGGGGGTGAGGTGTCTGTGTGTGTGGGGGGTGAGGTGTGTGTGTGTGTGGGGGGGGGGGTGAGGTGTCTGTGTGTGTGGGGGGTGAGGTGTCTGTGTGTGTGGGGGGTGAGGTGTGTGTGTGTGGGGGGGGTGAGGTGTGTGTGTGTGTGTGTGTGTGGGGGGGGGGGGTGATGTGTGTGCGTGTGTGGGGGGGTGAGGTGTGTGTGTGTGTGGGGGGGTGAGGTGTCTGTGTGTGTGGGGGGGTGAGGTGTGTGTGTGTGTGGGGGGGGTGAGGTGTGTGCGTGTGTGGGGGGGTGAGGTGTGTGTGTGTGTGGGGGGGTGAGGTGTCTGTGTGTGTGTGGGGGGGGGTGAGGTGTCTGTGTGTGTGGGGGGGTGAGGTGTGTGTGTGTGGGGGGGGGGTGAGGTGTGTGTGGGGGGGGGGTGAGGTGTGTGTGTGTGTGTGTGGGGGGGTGAGGTGTGTGTGTGTGTGGGGGGGTGAGGTGTCTGTGTGTGTGGGGGGGTGAGGTGTGTGTGTGTGTGTGTGGGGGGGGGGGTGAGGTGTCTGTGTGTGTGTGTGTGTGTGTGTGTGTGTGTGTCTGTGTGTGTGTGTGTGTGTGTGTGTGTGTGTGTGTGTGTGTGTCTGTGTGGTGTGTGTGTGCGTGTGTGTGTGTGTGTGTGTGTGTGTGTGTGTATGGTGTGTCTGTGGTGTGTGTGTGTGTGTGTGTGTGTGTGTGTGTGTGTGTGTGTATGGTGTGTGTGTGGTGTGTGTGTGTGTGTGTGTGTGTGTGTGTGTGTGTGTGTGTGTGTGTGTGTGTGTGTGTGTGTGTGTGTGTGTGTGTGTGTGTGTGTGTCCTACTCTGGTATGAACATGAGAAAAGGCAGATTGAAGTAGAGTTTGGACTTGAACATGTTTGACTATATAAATGATATCAATGGTGTTAAAAGCAGTGTTATGCTTTGACAGAAACATCAGAATAGCCTCCTTTGTTTCAGCTAAATAAAGTATTAAACAGTCAACTGCTGACATGGAAAGTCCCTCACAGCAGCTTGTGACATCTCTTCATTCAGTCCTGCTGTGAATGAAGATGATGGCTGATAGAATGTGTCACCATGAAAGTGTGAAGAAATTAAAGGTCAAAGTGTTCATAAATCAACAGATAATAAACAGCTCTATTAGAATCAAAAGAGTTTCTGTATTGAGTCTTGTTCTCTCATCAGATGCCTGTGAACTCACACTGGACCCAAACACAGCAGGCAGACGCCTCCTCCTGTCTGAAGACAACAGAAAGGTGACGAGGGTGAGAGAGGAGCAGCCATATCCTGATCATCCAGAGAGATTTGACAGCAGGGCTCAGCTGCTGTGTAGAGATGGTTTGACTGGTCGCTGTTATTGGGAGGTGGAGAGGAAAGGAGTGGTTCTTATAGGAGTGACTTACAGAGGAATCAGCAGGAGAGGACAGGGTGATGACAGCTGGCTTGGAGGGAATGAAAAGTCCTGGTGTCTGTACTGCACTGATGCTGATTACAGAGCCCTGCACAATAACAGAGAAACACACATACCTCTCCCCTCCTCCTCTCACTCTAACAGAGTCGCAGTGTATCTTGACTGGCCTGCTGGCTCTCTGTCCTTCTACAACGTTTCCTCTGACAAACTGATTCATCTCCACACGTTCAACTCCACCTTCACTGAACCTCTGTACCCTGGGTTCTATCTGTGGCCTGATGCCTCAGTGTCTCTGTGTTAGATAGAGTGAGAGAGAAACACACTGTTACCAAACACAGCTGCTGACATGATGCTTCACTCTGTACAGGATCTCACACACACACACACACACACACACACACACACACTCACACACACACACACACACACACACACACACACACACACACACACACACACACACACACACACACACACAGTCTGTTGTTGATGATTGACAGGTTAAAATCTCTTTCTTTTGGGACCTTTGTTATGTTTGTATTTTATTCATGTCACCAAACTAAACATCTCTCATGTTTCCAACAATTTAAGGTTAAATTCACATTGTTTGATCGTGTTGCTTTCAAACATTTGATTCTATACTTTTTATATAACTTTGACTTAACATGTGATTACAATGTTCCTCAAATCAAATCATATCTTGTTGATATGAGGTCATGAAGAGATGAGTGTGTAGTGTGCATATAAGTATCAACATCTGCCATTAAACAAATCTGACCCATTCTGCTTATTTCACTATTATTTAATACAACACTTGTGTCTGTGTGTGTGTGTGTGTGTGTGTGTGTGTGTGTGTGTGTGTGTGTGTGTGTGTGTGTGTGTGTGTGTGTGTGTGTGTGTGTGTGTGTGTGTGCGCGCGCGCGTGCGTCTGCGCGTGCTCGTCTGTGTGTGTGTGCAGCTGTGGCTGAAATCATCCTGATTCATTTGCTGATTGTTGTGGTAAAAACTGTGAGTTTGATGATTTGAGGAGTCAAATGATTTCAGTTAACTTCCAACATGTTGCCACAGCACAGCAGAGCCTCTACACCTCATCTCTAACTGTTTCATATCAAGATTAGAGACACATTTACAACGTTTTGCAATGCGTCCATTCTTCTGTCTAGCGCTTGATATTCACGTGTGTGGTTGTTGATTGGTCAGATTTACAAGTGACCCACGTGGCCACCACACAACCCGCATTCTGATAGGCTGTTGACACCCCCCACCCCCGCAATGTGCGCCAAAGTGGTTTGGTCCATCCACTCTGTTTTTTTCCCACACTCGGCAGATTTATTAAACTGCAGCGCGCGACTCTCTATGGAGGTGTGTGTGTGTGTGTGTGTGTGTGTGTGTGTGTGTGTGTGTGTGTGTGTGTGTGTGTGTGTGTGTGTGTGTGTGTGTGTGTGTGTGTGTGTGTGTGTGTGTGTGTGTGTGTGTGTGTGTGTGTGTGTGTGTGTGTGTGAGAGAGCTCTCTAGGGAGGGAGAAGTGAAGCTGTGGGGTCATGTGACAATAACAATGGGCGTGGTAAACTATACACAGTTGGAATCAAAGTTTCCTGCATCTTGGTTTTGTATAAAGATCTAGTCAGTTGTTTCTCTGGACACATTGATGTACGTGTGTCTGTATTGAAGAGATAACAGAGAAACTGTCATCAAAACAGTCATTCTTCTACATCTATTTGTGTTCACTTCTTGGAAATTTAATTCATCAGTTTGCTTGGGACCACCTGGAACCTCCTCAAAGACCCCTGGTGGTCCCCCCGGACCTCACATTGAGAACCACTGATCTGGATTAAATTAAATTAAAAGAGAAACCTTAATTAGGGAAACTAAAATAACAACACATGACTACACAGTAAATGAGTAAATGTGTAGTTATGTGATGTCTGTCTGTCTGTCAGCATCACAGTCTCTCATCTTCTTCAACAGCTCTCTGGCTCCCTCTGCTGCTGACAACTGAGGAAACTTTATTTTTATTTCATATTTGATGTGCTCATATTCTGTTTTATTTCCCTGCTGAGTCCGAGCTGCAAAGGTCTAATTTTAACCGATAAATCTATAATTGATTATTTAGTTTGAAGACTTCACACTCAACACAAAGCAAGTCAGCAGATGAGGAATATGAAGAGTGTTGCTGTTAAAGAGCCACGATCAGCAAAACTTCCCTGCATGATTCAAAGTGATCAAAACAATACAAAGTGCTGAGTGTTCAGTTGATAAGTTAGTGCAAAAAGGTTGCACAGTAGCAATGAAGTGCTACGACTGCATCAACTAATCAAGCTGCTTTCTGCCTTCCCTCAGTCATATCTTGTCATGTCAAATATCATCTCAAGAAGTAACACATGGGCGTACACCGCATGCTTAGTGAGAAAGACAGTGGTGTTTGGCAATAATATAAATACATTAATAATTATGTTTTATTTCTTTAGCACTTTTGCAGGTAGAGTTATTAAGTGTTTGACAGGGAATAAAACAAGTCAAAGCTAACAGGAATGAATTGAAAACAGATTAAAGAAGGATCAAATTGCAAAATGCAAGAGAGCACCAGGTAGAAACAAATTGTTTATCAAATCTAAAATGAGTTGTGTGCATGGTTAGGCTCAAATTCATTTCAACCAGTGAAGTCAAGCTTCTGTCCATTGCTCAGTCATAGAGTCTTGATTCTCATTGATTTCTTTCAAGACAGCATGTATGAACCTTTTTCAAGATTTTGTTCTCAGTTTGTGGATTGAATCCAGCAGCTTAACTGGCTGAATAGAAAGTGAATTGACCCTTGACCCTGTGCCATGCTTCCAGGTTCAGCTCACCCTGACATCACTGTCTCCTGATTTCCCTCTAGATTACACAGTTTACACTCCTATGTTACAATGTGTGTGGGGGGCAGTGTTGGGGGTAACTCATTACAAAAGTAACATATTACATGTAATATATTACTTTTAGCAGTAACTCAGTAATATAACTTATTACTTATAGGATTTCAGTAATATTATACCAGTTACTTTCTCAAGTAACTCAAGTTACATATTGAGTTACATTTTATTAAATCAAAGCACATATTTAAAAAAGGTACTATCATTTCCTAATCAAACTTATTTGTTTTTATGCAAATAACCACTATAGATGACAATAACAAATGAAAAGAATAACATTTACATTTTGTTTTGTTTTGTTTGTTTACACTGACTTCAAGGCAGTTGAAATTATTTTTTGGGATGGTTCCGGGGCAGCAATGTCATTCTGCTGCTGCTTTTGTTTTGGTAAAAGTAATGCAAAAGTAGCATACTAAGTAACGAGTTACTCTACACAGAAAGTAATATTGTAAAGTAACGTATTACTTTCAAATGAAAGTAACTAGTAATATGTAGTATTATACATTTTGAAAGTAACTTGCCCAACACTGGTGGGGGGGGGGGGGGGGGGTGTAGACCTGAATGAGGGAGTTCAGGTAGGCAGGAATGTGTGTAGACCTGAATGAGGGAGTTCAGGTAGGCAGGAGGGGGTGTAGACCTGAATGAGGGAGTTCAGGTAGGCAGGAGGGGGTGTAGACCTGAATGAGGGAGTTCAGGTAGGCAGGAGGGGGTGTAGACCTGAATGAGGGTGCAAAGCACACTGGATTAGCAGCACATGCATGTGATGTTCTCATGTTGTTCCACGAGACGGCGCTCTCGGTTTGTTGTTGGGATATCAGTGGCCTGTCTTCTTCGTGGGTAGAAGGAGATCGGAAGAATCAGAGAGCCGGTGGCGATAGAATAAGTGACATGTGCCTCTAGCAAACTACAAGTTAACTAAAAGATTTATAACGCTACTCCCTTTGTGCTGTGGTCTCATTTTGAAACTTTACAGAGTCCAGTCATCAATGGTCAAACGTCGCCAAGTCGCAGATGATCACCAGTGTGATGTAATGGGCTTTTGTACCTCATGGGTATCCGTAGTTGATGACGCTGTACGTAACACGGAAGCAAACAGAACGTGATACTGTGCTGAACTGCATGAGCTGTATACTGAACTGCACGAGTAGCTACTAAATTATATATATAAATATATATAAAGTCGTTGTCAAGCCTCATTAATATTACAACCAGTGTCTTTTGCTAACAGCGACCAGAACAGAGGTATGTTTACTATTTGTTTTACATTCAAATGATCAAACAGAGGATTTCATACCTGGAAAAGATTATTACATATTGAAAGCATTTTGTCTACGACGTATAACAACACCACGCTCTATTTTTGGAGCATTTCATGTTGTCTCACACAAAAATATATGGTCTAGAGATCATTGACAGTATATTTTATTGTACTTACAGTGAAATGCTCTAACCTAGGTCAGGGGTTTTCAAAGTCTGAGACTGTGAGCCTCCCGCCAGACAAAGCTTGGAAAAAGGACCCCCCCCCCCTCTCGCTCAATTGCCTATGCCTATGGGATCATGATTATTTGAGTCCAGACACTCAACAATTGTGACAAGATAGCTTGATATTACTGTTTGACATATATCAGACGACACCAAATACATAGAAAGACCTGTCTGATGGAATTTATTTGTTCTGACTCTGGGAAAAACTCTCAAATTCCCCAAAACTACTGTATATCTGAACTACGGTATCTCTTTAACCAAATCACACTCATTTAGTCTATTCTATGTGACAAACTTTTAAAAACTAATGTACTATTTTTTCCACTTCCATTCACTGAGTCTCACCTGAAACCGCTTGGAGCCCTCCTGGGGAGGCCTGCCTCCCACTCACTTTGAAAACCTCTGATCTAGATCAAAAGCTACTGGGTTTAGACTGGTCCAACCTGGGCTGGAATTGTCAGTGATTGTTTTACTCTTTTCCAGAGGAGTTGTTTTCAGCCATGGCGCTGTACACGAGAGCTGCCGAGATCCTGGAGAAAGCTGAGCAGAAGCAGGGCGCCCTGAAGACTCTGGTGTACGACAGCGGCTTTGAGAACATCAAGCAGCTGTTCGCCCTGGTGTGCGAGACCCAGAAGTACTCGTCCATCCTGCAGGAAATCATCAGGTCCACCAAGCTGCTCAAACTGAGCCGGCTGAAGATGAGCCTGGCCAAAGTGCTGGTGTACGACCTGCTGCTGGGCCGGGGGCTGAAGTGCGGCGGCGCCTGGAAGGCAGTGATGATGAAGCACCGGTCCAGACTGCAGGCGGAGCTGGCCCGCATCAAGATCAAACACAAGGTCAGCAGGAACCAGGACCTGCTCCCTGCCACCGGCGTCCAGCCACCCGAGGCCGAGCAGCTGCCCAGGTATCAAGGGTATTAGAGTTAAAGGGATAGTTCGGTTTGTTTGAAGTGGGGTCCTATCAGCTAGTTCGATACACTAACTTAATTAGGTACAGTGTTCTGGAGGCTGGGCACATTGTGGAACGAGACCGCGCACTCAGCGCAGCAGCCAAACCAGCCTTTTCTCTGTAAGTACGGGGGGGTCAACAACTAAAACGTAATTTAGCCACCTAAAACAACGCCCACCTAAACAAATCGATATCCGTGTACATGCACGCTCTATTTTGACAATTTTCAGCGCTTTACTTTTCCGCAAAACAGCAGTTTCATTCGGCACTGCTTTTTCTCCCAACCGTACAACTACCGCATTCCTCCGCTAAAAGCCTGGATTACTCCGCAGTTATTTGGGGGTATTTTATTTCTCCCGGTTTGTTAGTGAAGACACAACAAATAGAATACACAAACGAAAATATTAGTGATTTTGATAGCGAGGATGATATGCCATTCACCTTGGTGACAAGAGGATACAATTATGAACCAGAGAGAATACAGAAGAGGAACTTTTGCAGAGAGTGAACAGGCAGAAAGAGAGATGCGCCTCCTGCCTAAATGCCGGGGTGCCCTGCAGACCTTTTTCACCATTCCCAGGATAAATTGTGGAAAACGTCCCAGACCAGAGAGGCCAGGTGACTTGTTGTCTCTAAAGTAAGTCAGTGTTTTGTCTCTTCTAAGCCTTCCTGTTTTGTAAACCGCGGCTCTGTGCTCTGTGCTGGCTTTTAGCGGAGGAATACGGTAGTACGGTTGGGAGAAAAAGCAGTGCCGAATGAAACTGCTGTTTTGCGGAAAAGTAAAGCGCTGAAAATTGTCAAAATAGAGCGTGCATGTACACGGATATCGATTTGTTTAGGTGGGCGTTGTTTTAGGTGGCTAAATTACGTTTTAGTTGTTGACCCCCCGTACTTACAGAGAAAAAGCTGGTTTGGGTGCTGCGCTGAGTGCGCGGTCTCGTTCCACAATGCGCCCAGCCTCCAGAACACTGTACCTAATTAAGTTAGTGTATCGAACTAGCTGATAGGACCCCACTTCAAACAAACCGAACTATCCCTTTAACTGAAGCTAAACAAACTGAAAATATATTGTGTTCTTAACTCATTGAGTGCCAGCCACTTTTGGAGAACGGACGCTCCCAGTGCCAGAGTTTCAGAGCGTTTTCAGTGATTTCTCGAGGCCCACAGAATATTGTGTGATATGACTATGTAAACACCGAACACGCACAAAGAACGATGAGACTCTCTTCTATCATCTGCAAAAAAAAGTTTATTGATCCCATTTTTGGGATGTCTACAAAACTCTGAGTGAATTTCACAGTGTTGTTGCCCTTGGCAAATAGCCCCACCACCACCCCATTATAAAAAAGAAAAGAAAAAAGCAAACCCACTCTGGAAACTAACTAACTAAACTGAATTGAAAACAAAAATCAAAAACAAAATAAAAACTTGATGACGAATACTAAACTCTAAATATCTCTGCCAGGTATGTGCGCGTGAACACCCTGAAGACCACGGTGGACGATGCCGTCGACTACCTGAAGAGGGACGGGTTCTCCTACCTGGGACAGGCCTGGAGGCTGGAGGACCTGAGCCTGAAGAAGAAAGCCTTTGTGAGGGATCTGCACCTCTCGGACCTGCTGGTCTTTGCTCCTAAGACGGACTTCCATGACCACTTCTTGTACAAGGCGGGTCACATCATCCTGCAGGACAAAGCCAGCTGCCTCCCTGCCCACCTCCTCGACCCGCCGCCCGGCAGCCACGTCCTCGACGCCTGCGCCGCCCCGGGCAACAAGACCAGCCACCTGGCGGCCATCTTGAAGAACAAGGGGAAGCTGTTTGCCTTTGATTTGGACGCCAAGCGTCTGTCCACCATGTCCACCCTCCTGCTGCGGGCGGGGGTCACGTGTCAGCAGCTGGCCAACCAGGACTTCCTGAAGGTGGACCCTGACAGCCCGCAGTATAAAGACGTGGAGTTTGTCCTGCTGGATCCCTCGTGCAGCGGATCAGGTAGGATTCAGTGTTTGATCTCATAGTTGGTGGTGCTGCTGCAGCGATGAAGCGCGAAGCAGGCGAGACCTCGAGCACGAAGCAAAGTACGAGGTACAGTAGAAATGAGCACGGTCAGCTGAGTGGGCGAGCGTGTGCATGTGAACTGCGTGCGCTGGAAATACTGGAAGCGTGCTCTATTTCTAGTATGCTATAACACACAGAAATAAATTCTCTAGTTGCTAGCAAAGAGAATAGACAGATCAAATTTGTACGTGAGGGAGAAAAGATTAGACCAATTAAGGTCAGGCACAAGTTAGGGCAGCTAAGTGTAGGTGGAGCCTGGGAAATGAGGGTTGACTTGAATGAACAGCTAGTCATCCCAGCATATATAGTTAGCACCCGGCTACGTCCGGACTTGTTACTGTGGTCTGAGGTAGAGAAGAGAGTTTATTTTATCGAACTCACAGTCCCGTGGGAAGATTGAGTTGAGGAGGCTTATGAGCGCAAGAAAGCTAGGTATGCTGAAATGGCAGCAGAGGCAGAGCAGCGAGGTTGGAGGGCTCGAGTGCGGCCTGTAGAGGTGGGCTGCCGTGGTTTTGTGGCAAAGTCCGTTATTGCCTTACTAACTGAGTTGGGCATTCGGGGACGGAGCCTGAAACTTGCGGTTAGCAACATGTCTCAGGCAGCAGAACGAGCAAGTGAATGGCTGTGGATAAGGAGGAAACATGCTAGCTGGGGAGCTCGCTAAGGTCAGATTGATTGTTTGTTGTTGGTCATGATTAACGGTCCGCATCAACAGGGCTGAATCATTGACAGTGGTGGTGTAGTTAGGGATTGTTTGTTGTTGGTCATGATTAACGGTCCGCATCAACAGGGCTGAATCATTGACGGTGGTGGTGTAGTTAGGGATTGTTTGTTGGTCATGATTAACGGTCCGCATCAACAGGGCTGAATCATTGACAGTGGTGGTGTAGTTAGGGATTGTTTGTTGGTGGTCATGATTAACGGTCTGCATCAACAGGGCTGAATCATTGACAGTGGTGGTGTAGTCAGGAATGTCATACCGAACCGACCTGGATAGCTAGGTTTAGATAGTGAGGTAATATGCAGTTGTGCGGTGGTAGCATGGAGGGGGGTGTTTCCAGGACGCTGGATTACACCGTTAAGCCTTCTTGAGGTGTCGTGGGCCTAACTTAACGAAACGTCGGTGAAGGAAGGTGCCCACTTGAAAACCCCAATGACATGCTTCATACTGCTGTTGGCTAGGGTAGGTAACTGGTGATTTGTGTCTTGTTTATTAGTTTGTTAGCCTGTTAGCTTGTTTTATTCTGGATTGGGCTTCTAAATGTGTTTTTCCTCGGATTTTGGCACAAGGGATAGTAACATCTTGTCCTGTGTATTAATTAATACTAATAATAATAATAACTAATAATCTAGTATGCTATAACACACGATCAGTAATACACACGATCAGTAACGCATGATCAGTAACGCCAGGTTTCGTTTACAACAGTCCTCCTGGATCAGATTTGTATTGCTTTCGGTCAGCCTGCACCTCATCAGTAACCTGACGCTGCCAGATGGTTTGTGTGTCGTGTGATCGTGATCTCATGATCTCACGTGAATCCAGCTGCCTCGCAAGGTTTCCTCATCAGTGATTGTGTGCATTTTCCCCTATCATATCATTTGCTTATGACGTGTGTGTGTGTGTGTATTTTGCACGTATGGTGTGTCTGCGTGACGACGCCTCCTCCACTGACAGGGAGAAGCAGCAAGCTCGTCTGGCCGCCCTGGCCTCCTTCCAGCTGCGCTGCCTGAACCACGGCCTGCGCTTCCCCCGCCTGCAGCGCCTGGTCTACTCCACCTGCTCCGTCCACAGCCAGGAGAATGAGGAGGTCGTCACCGCCTGTCTGCAGCAAAACCCCGGCTTCAGGTAGGTCTACTCCACCTGCTGCGGGCTAAAGAGGTGTCCTGCTGCAGCTGTCTATACTTTAAATTTAAACCATTTTATATTGCAATTACAGCGTTTCCGTTTTTGCAAGTGGACAGTGTTTGGGACCGCACTAACGTGCAGTTTGAAGATCTGGATTATGAACAGTAAATATTGAACCCTCCCCTGGACGTCTCTGTCTCCCCTCAGGCTGGTTCCTCTGCTGGCCCAGTGGCCGGAGCGTGGCCTGCAGCCGCTCAGCCAGTGCCTGCGTGCCAGCACCAGCACCACCCTCACACATGGCTTCTTTGTGGCTCTGCTGGAGAAACACTGTGAAGACCAGGAGCAAGCGCTGCACATCATGTAAATATTGTCCAGTGATTTAAAATTTAAATTATTGTGGAAATCATGATTTTTTTTATCCTGTGCAATCTGTACTCTGAATTTGTACAGTAAAACCTTTAGGGGAAACTGTCTATTCTATTCGAGCCAATTCCACCTAAAAGTCTTACTTTACAAATGCAATAGACTTTTGCATTTTGGACACTTCCCCTGATAATGCAAATTAATTAGAAGTAGTAATTTGTTTTTGGTGTGTGATTTCTTCTTCCAGACACCTTTCTGTCATCAAAGAAATCTAGGCAGGAGTGTAATCTATAAAGGAATGTTTTGAATGTATTTTCGCTGATAGACTCCCAGGTTGAGGACCACAAGAACAGTCAAGTTAGTCCGAACCATCTAAAACACCTGAACTGAATTCACAAGGTTTCCACACAACAGCATCAACATGTTTGCTTCCCTCCCTCTGCTCTCTTAACAGTGACCCCGGTCCAGAGGAGACACCCTGCCGCCCGTCTGTCTGTGAGGAGAAGCCTGCTGCCTCTCCAGGAGAGCCAGCAGCCAGCGAGGAGGAAATGGAGGCGACGGAGGACAAACCTGAAGTGCACGCCGTCGGTATGCCAGCCAAGAAGAAGAGGAAGAGGAAGAAGAAAAAGAAGGCAGCCAAAGCAGAGTGAAACTGGACATTTAAAATGGAGAGACTGCCACCGTGTTGTCTGGAGGGGAATGTCATGCACAGGGCCTATACCTTTCCAATGAAACATCTGGGGAATGGAACTGAAAATAAAGATTTTTTTTTACTCTATAACATTGCCTCTGTCTGTGCCCAGGGTTCCTACGAAAGTATGGAATTTGATTTGACTATTTTCCAGATCTGGAAAAGTATGGAAAAAGGAAGAGTATGGGAAAATATTTGTTTCCAGACTATTGTCTTTGACTATCTGACTATTCATTTTCTAAATATTCTTCTATATAAATTCTGAATTTATTCAAATATTGTTATAGATTTTTTCAAACAGACAAAAAACTCACAAAACGTAAACCCCCCTTTCCCACATTGAGACACAAAAATAAAATAAAAGACAAAACAAAACAGCAACATACGTATAACTGATGACCACTACCTCACACAGTTCCCATCACCACCTTATTATAGAAACATAAAAAAGTAGACAGAATATCATTTTACTCTATTGTAGCATATTGAGACTCAAAATAATTTAAAAATGGTTGCCAGACTTTAAAAAACTTTTGCACAGACCCTCGAATTGAGTATTTCAACTTTTCAAGTTTTAGATGAGCCATCACTTCTCCAACCCATTGTTTATGTCAGGGGTGGGCAACTATTTTTCATGGGGGGCCACATGAGAAATCCAGATTGTTGCCGGGGGCCGAACAAATATTGTCATGCCGTAATGGATGGGCAACTTTGATGATAGAGAGGGCCACAAAAAAAGTCCTCGCTACCAGATTTTGCTGAGGGCTGAACGGCGCCAGCGCGAAAAAATTGGGGCATTTGAAGCCAGGTTTAGAGGAATAACTAATTTTAAATTAACAGTTGTGATGTCATTATTCAGTCTTAACCACCAATATTTGATCCTTTTCTCACTCACTCCTATGTCACCACACTCTCCCTGCAGGGCTTGAAATTAACTTTTTTCACCACCTGCCAATATGGCTGCTAGATTTTAAAGTTACCAGGCAATTAGAATTTCCACTATCCAAAATGTTTTTCTTGAAATAAACCAGAATATGAGTGGGTTAATTTAAGCATAAGTATCAGTAAGTGGCCCGGGATTCTCAAAGCCTGTGTTGAGGGTCACACGAACATGCACTCTTGAAGCTAAATAAATCCAAAACCAACAAGTTAATTATTTAAATTTCTACCTCAATGTAGAACAGCCATTTCTTACACATGAGATTACTTTTGGCCTTTTAGTCATAAAGATTATTGAAAGATATTCCATATTCCAGACTGAAATGCTATAACAGAAGAATATTGGCCAGAATGACATGAACATTTGGACACTTATTCAGCGGGTATCTTGCATGTTGCGTTCAGGTGCACTGTAAAAAAAAAAAAATTGCAATTCCATCGCGGGCCACACAGGGGGCCGTATGTTGCCCATGTGTGCTTTATAGTAACGTTCAGTCATAACTCATTTATAATTAAGCCCATAGTTAATGAACTAATCATGTACAAAACACACACACAGTCACATATTTTATATACTGTATATGTTGTAAGCCTAATTTTTGCCATCACAGCTGCTTTTTACATGTATGGGATAATACAGGCTAATATACAAGGTGTCCCAAGCTCTGAGTCATTATAAACTCAATTAGCTACAGAAGCTAATGTTCACATTCAGTCCTTGTATATTTCTCTCATGTGTTCATCATTCCTTTCCTCCTCTGTGTGTGTGTGATTGAGAAATGAGATGCAGGTGGTGTTCATCCTAATTGGCCTGGTCAGGTGTCAGATTGCTGCTGGCTGATTGGCTGGTGGAGAGCATTTAAGCCAGCTGATGCCATCCTGTCACCCCTTGCTCTCCTCATTCGTAACGATGATGGCTGCTGTGCTGACTGCTGTGTTCTGTCAGGTAGGAACTGTGTGTAGACCTACTTTAGTAGTTCTGCAGAACTTTATTAAGATGTGTCTTTATCTTGGTAGACCTGTGCAGTCTAAACTGTAAATAGTTACCTTCCAGATCTACACTTTTGTACACTGTAAATAACACTTACCCAAGTAGCAGAAAGTAGGGGGAGAAGCCCTTTAGTTTTTTTTTAAACATTTTCTCATGTTTATTTTGTAGGAGCTTATAGGTAAGAGCTGTGTCTCTTATTTAATCCATCATTTTCTTTTCGTAGGTAAATTTAAGGTTGGGGATTAGTTTGATTGGTTAATTGTGTTGGGGCCATGCTGTGCTCTGAAACTAAACCTGCTACTTGTGAACTTGTGATGGTGGTTTGGCTGATCATCCTTGGGAGTGGGAAGAGTGGGGGCACTTTTGTGTTGTGGTCCGGTTCCCCGAGGCCGGTTCCTAACATAATTGGGTGCTCGTCTGCTTTTCTCATTCGTCAGCAGGTCGTCTGTGAGTGTGTGTATATATATATTTTATGTTTGTCTGGTGGGCAGTCTTTGTGCAGGTGGTAAATGGTGTTAGTCAAGGTGGCTTTGCATGGAGCTGAGGAAGCTCATGGTGGTAAAGCTGGTGGAGATGTTTGTTGGAGGAGGAGCCGGTCAGAGGGGACCAGTAAGACTGAGGAGGGGCGTGACAAGGCAGGGCCGTCGGTAGCACCGTTTCTCCTCTTTCTGTGTAGACTGCTACCCTACAAGTCTCCGTACATAGACTTGCCTGTCACTCTGACTCCCAAGCCGTCTAAATCAGCGATACAGATGTATTTACAAGTGTCACAGAAACATTTCAAAGCCACATATTGAGAAGAAGAGTTCATAGCTTCTCGACATTGCGGTTAGAAAGCTCGTCGCTGCTCATAAATGCCTCTTTTCATCTGAAGTCTGTGCTGGTGATATTTTTTACCGAGCGTTCGGCCAGAGTGGCGCTGTTGAGCGCTCTCACGGCTGGGAGCTCTAACCTGGAAAAAATATCACCAGCACAGACTTCAGATGAAAAGAGGCATTTATGAGCAGCGTCGAGCTTTCTAACCCCGACGTCGAGAAGCTATGAACTCTTCTCAATATGTGGCTTTGAAATGTTTCTGTGACACTTGTAAATACGTCTGTATCACTGATTTAGACGGCTTGGGAGTCAGTCACAGGCAAGTCTATGTACGGAGATGGGACTCTGGTAGGGTAGCATAGTCTACACAGAAAGAGGCGAAACGGTGCTACTGACGGCCCTGCCTTGTCACGCCCCTCCTCAGTCTTAC
Source organism: Poromitra crassiceps (assembly GCF_964638095.1). NCBI lineage: Eukaryota > Metazoa > Chordata > Actinopteri > Beryciformes > Melamphaidae > Poromitra > Poromitra crassiceps. Next base: position 7,182,591 of record NC_139637.1, on the reverse strand, counting down.
TGGTCCCCTCTGACCGGCTCCTCCTCCAGGTGCAGCAAAACCCGTTCGGGATTCGCGGACTGCATATTGGACTGACTGACAGACTGTAAGTGAGAAAAGCTATTCTTACTTGACAGGGTTTTGTGGATTCTTTGTTTTGGATTGTATTTAAAAGCTGAACTGAATTGAATTGCACTGAATGTAATTTCCTTGTTTCACCAGGGCTTTTTTGCTGGGAGCACATAACCTGTGAAAAGAAAACCTGTAAATGGAATGGATTACTTTTTGTGGTACTATGAACCATTGAACTGACTGGATGGGTCGGGTGTAAATCCTGGACTGGATTACCTGTGT
>NC_139637.1:7147258-7179758 GCF_964638095.1 Poromitra crassiceps | reverse complement strand
AGGCGCAGCAGTTGCAGAAAGAGGACTCATTGGGTTTGCATAGTAGCTGTCAGCAGTTAAAAGCGACGGTAAACATAAAAGTCTTTAGTCTATTTTTTAAAGTAAGTAAGGTTGGAGCAGATCTGAGGTCTTCAGGCAATTTGTTCCAGCTAGCAGAAGCATAGTGGGTAAATGCAGCCTTCCCGTGATTTGATTTGATCCTAGGGACAGTTAATAAGCTGGACCCTGTTGACCTAAGAGTTCTAGACGGTTCGTATCGTGGGAGCAATTCAGCTATGTATTTTGGGCCTAGGCCATTAAGTGATTTATAGACTAATAACAGTATTTTAAAATCTATTCTATGACACACTGGCAACCAGTGTAAGGACTTAAGAACTGGAGTGATATGATCAGCTTTCTTAGTCTTTGTTAGAACTCTAGCAGCAGCATTCTGAATGAGTTGAAGTTGCCTACGTTCTTTTTTGGAGAGACCAGAAAAAAGGCTATTGCAGTAGTCTAACCTACTATAAATGAAGGCGTGAATTAGTTTTTCTAGATCCTGTCTGGACATGTATCCCCTAATTCTTGCTATATTTTTAAGATGATAAAAAGCAGATTTTCTAATTGACTTAATGTGGGAGTTAAAGTTGAGATCGGAATCAATAATAACTCCAAGATTTTTGACTTGGTCCTTAGGCTTCAGGCATAGAGACTCAAGGCGTACAGTGATTTTAAGCCTTTGTTCTTTGGGGCCAAACACGATCACCTCACACACACACACACACACACACACACACACACACACACACACAGGATCTTTCTCATCTGCTTCAGTGTTTTTATGAACTTTTATGAAGTCTTTAAAATCCAGACGATTCCTTCTCTTCATTCCAGGGTTTGTGTTTCATCCGAACGAGCCGCCCAGAGAACAACATCCTCTACAGCAGCAGTGAGGACTTCCATGTTGGACAGGCGACGGTTTGTAAGAAACACCTCTTCACATAGTGTCGTTTTTAACATCATGTAAATGCTGTTTGAGACACGTTTCCATCCCGGTAAGGAAAGCTTGCCCCCGCCAATGTCTGCTAGAACACAGGACGCAGAGGAGATCTGACATCATTGATGATGTCATCGGGAAGGTCGCGATGACATCGTCATTGGTAGATGACCTCTGCATCTTACTAGAACACAGGACGCAGAAGAGATCTGACATCATTGAGGATGTCATCGGGAAGCTCGTGAGCCCACATCATTGGCTCGGTGACATCACAGTCTATTTGGCACATAGAGATGATGTCAGCGGCGACATCATGACATCGCTATGACATCATGATGCCGGGGGAGGTCCATGCCATCTTACGATGACATCCTGTGTTGGGTCGGTTGCGCACCATGCCGGAGTTGAGCCGGCAACCTCCCAGGATGAGATGACAGTTTTGTGAATTGCAACAGCTTTAGCCACTGTGCTACTGTCCCTCGTCCCTTTACTGTCCCTCATCCCTTTACTGTCCCTCATCGCTTTACTGTCCCTCGTCCCTTTACTGTCCCTCGTCCCTTTACTGTCCCTCGTCCCTTTACTTCGTCCCTTTACTGTCCCTCGTCCCTTTACTGTCCCTCGTCCCTTTACTGTCCCTCGTCCCTTTACTGTCCCTCGTCCCTTTACTGTCCCTCGTCCCTTTACTGTCCCTCGTCCCTTTACTGTCCCTCATCCCTTTACTGTCCCTCGTCCATCTGAGCACCTTGACCAGAACCTTCTTAACTTAAGTATTAACCTGATAATGCTGTAATACTTCTCATCTGGCGTTTCAAACTTTAATTTCACACTTTTCTTAATCCCTCATCATCATCATCATCATCATCAAAACTAACTGCTTGATTCATCTGGAAGTGGGGAAGTTATATTTGAGAATCTGTCCGTTCTCCCATCATGCAACCAGGTTGTGTACAAGACCAATGATGACCATGTGACTGTGATTGGAGCAGGAGTGACGCTGCACGAGGCTCTGGCTGCTGCTGAACAGCTGAAGAAAGGTAGGAAAGAAAGAAAGAAAGATTGATTATACCACATGATGGACATGATGCCCTCTTGTTACTGTACAGTGTGTCAGTAACATACAGAGCATCAGTTGGTCTAAGGTGCATCTACACTTCCTATGCTGCTGGCTTTAGAGTAATACTTTCCTCTCTCCTCCCTCAGAGAGAATCAACATCCGCGTGATCGACCCGTTCACCATCAAGCCCCTGGACTCCAAGACCATCATCGAGAACGCCAGGGCGACCAGAGGACGCATCATCACAGTGGAGGACCACTACTATGAAGGTGAGCCGTCACAGAGACAACAGCACTCAAATTAAGATTCCCCAAATAAAATTATTCTAAAAGAAAACAAAAAAGAAATGCCTGAAAGTATTGAATTACTTCCCAAAAATATCCTAAACCCTCTCTCTCTCTCTCTCTCTCTTAATTAACCTCTTAAGAGAGAGGTACCGTATCGATATCGATACGGTATCAATAGGGTATCGATACCGGATCGATACAGTATACGAACAAATGGCCACCCGAAAAAATAACCCCTTGGAAAATACGATACCGTATCGATATAGTATGGATATTGTATCGATATTGTATCGAAACCGTATTGCAGAAAAAAGTATCGCGATATATTGCCGTATCGATGTTATTGCACAGCCCTGGTTGTGACTGCTCTGTCTCGTCTGTCTCCTCAGGCGGGCTGGGCGAGGCCGTGTGCTCGGCGGTGGTGAACGAGTCTGGCTTCAGCGTGCGGCGCCTGGCCGTGTCCCACGTGCCCCGCAGCGGCAAGCCCAGCGAGCTGCTGCGCATCTTCGGCATCGACCGCGACGCCATCGCCCAGGCCGCACGCAAGCTGCTCAACAGCGCCACCAACGCCAAGTTTAGTTTAGTTTAGTTTAGTTTATTAGGATCCCCATTAGCCATTGCACAAGGCAACAGCTACTCTTCCTGGGGTCCACAGTCAAAACAAATAATACAGATACATTACAAATATGCAAAGTAAAAGACAAAACACATTTTAAAATCATAAATTTAAGACAAACAAGAGAAAACAAACAAAAACTCACTCAACCTGGTTCTAAATACAGCATATGTCCATCCAAATAACCATGTAACCTCCATCACAATATTCCTAAAATACTATACAATATATACAGGCATATAATACTATAATATAATACATCTACCTATAGCCTAACTAATACATTACTATCCGTTTAACAATCATTATCTATTATCTGTCCACCCATAGTACATCCTTATGTTATATAACGTCTAACTATATTACTACATTAATTACTATCACCTCTATACGATATCTAGGTGTATAATCACTATTTCTAATACCAGTTCCATTCATTGCGTATAATTAACTAGTTATGAAATTATAAAATGTACTTTTAGCTTCTTTTTAAGTCTATATCTACTTTCTATATTTATAATTGTAGGAGGTAGAGCATTCCATTCAGACATGGCTCGGTACATGACAGATTTTTTCATTGCATTTGTTCTAGGCCTAGGTAACGTGAAATGCTCCCTCGCAACCTGTCTGGTAGTGCGGGTATGTCTGTCACATGTATATTGAATATGATTATATAAACATTCTGGTTCCTTGCTACCACAGATCTTTCTGAAAAACAAAATTAGACTCACAAGCAGTCTTTGTTCCACCATCAGCCATGCTAGTTTTTTATGCATTAGCACTGCACTTGACCTGTAATTACATTTAAGTGCAATACGAGCTGCTTTGTTTTGACCAATTTGTAGTTTCCTTAGATCCTTTTTTGATGCACTGGACCATACAGCAGGACAGTAGTCAAGATGACACAAGACCAGTGCTTGTATAACCTGGACCACTGAATCAGATGTTAAATACTCAGCAGATCTTCTCATTAATGCTAACCCCTTCCCCATTTTCTTAGTTATGTGATCAATATGTGATGACCATGAAAGATGACTGTCCAATGTTACTCCCAGTAGCTTTGTTTCACTGACCTGTTCAATTTCTGTTCCATTCAGTATTAGATTTAACTTTGGATTAGATTGCAGCACACTCTGCGAACCAAATACTATGCATTTTGTCTTTGAACTATTTAACACCATTCTATTATCAGTTATCCATTTTAAGACCAACAGAATCTCTTTGTTGAGAGCCTCTGTCAGATCCTCCACTGACTCAGATGCCCAGTACATCGTAGTGTCATCTGCGTACATCGTCACATTGGCCTTTTCTAAGACCAATGGCAGATCGTTCGTGAATATAGTATATAGGAGAGGCCCAAGGCAACTCCCTTGAGGAATACCAAACTGTAAGTTTTTCATGTCTGACAATGAACCATTAAAAAACACTCTCTGTGTCCTACTGGACAAATAACTTTTTATCCAGGTAACAGCAGAGTCTTCAAAACCATATGCAATAAGTTTTTCCAATAGCAAACTATGGTCAATCACATCGAATGCTGCACTAAAATCCAATAGAACCGTACCCATCATTTTTTTCCCATCAATGTTTATAAAACAGTCATCTACTAATTGTGTTAATGCTGTGCAGGTAGAGTAGTCTTCCCTGTATGCGTGCTGAAAGTGTGTATTCAACTTGTTCTTAGTGAAGTAGCTCTGTATTTGTTTGAAAACAAGTAAGGAGCACCTGCAGCAACGTCGCGGTAACTCCGTGGCAACCGGCGGTCGCCGTGGAGACAACAAACAAACAGCCACAGAGGGAGGGGAAGCACTTCAGGCCCACGCACTCGCGTTCTCCGTCTTCATTTGGATAGAGAACGTTAACATGGTGTTTCTGTTTAATTGTCATTGATGTGGTTTTGACACCCAGGTACCCCCCACTCCACCCCACCCCACCCCACCCAGCCTTTCCCCCCTTCAGTTGCCTCTATTTGTGAATTCAGTAACTCCACCCTACATTCACCCCTGTCGGTTTCCTCCTCCTCCCTCCAAGAGAAACTCTACTGCTGCAGAGAAACTCTACTGCTGTAGTGTGTCAGTAAAAAGCAGTGAAGAGAAACTCTACTGCTGTAGAGAAACTCTACTGCTGTAGTGCGTCAGTAAAAAGCAGTGAAGAGAAACTCTACTGCTGTAGAGAAACTCTACTGCTGTAGTGTGTCAGTAAAAAGCAGTGAAGAGAAACTCTACTGCTGTAGAGAAACTCTACTGCTGTAGTGTGTCAGTAAAAAGCAGTGAAGAGAAACTCTACTGCTGTAGAGAAACTCTACTGCTGTAGTGTGTCAGTAAAAATCAGTGAACGTGGTTTGGAGTAAAGTGAAGGATTTTTTGTGTGACTTTTGCTTTATGTGGAACGGAACCATTTTCACTTTTTTGGACACGGCATCTCTTATGCCTGCACCCAGTACTACTGTTTTTGACCCCGCCCCCCAACCTCCCCACCACCACCTTTTTTCACCACTAGAGGCAGCAGGGTGTGGAGAAACTCTGGTTTTGGTCTGTTTGAGCACAGACTGTTTTCTAACCCTTTTTGACCCTGAGTTGGATGGTTCACACCAATAAAGGGATGGTTTCTTCACAAAACCTGTCTGATGTCTTTTTCTTTGAGGTTTTTACACTTGAAATGTGAATAAAAAGTAACGATGAAATGAAAAATGACTTTTTCACTGAAGAATAAAATTGAAAATAAAGACTATTACTAACTAGATTCCTACCAAGACCATAAACAGAGGTGTGAGCAACTTTACTCGAGTCACAAGTCAGTATTTGCATTTGAGAAAATCTTAATAAACAAAGTAAAAAATATATAAATTAATATTTAAATATTATTTAAATAAATAAATAAATATAATGTATAGCTTTAAACTAGAGGGAGGAACTAGTTTCCTTATAGCTTCAGCTCTTCCTGTAGCCATCCTGGAGGCTTTCTTAACTATTTCTGTCCAGGCTTTAGGAACAGTCAGCACAAACGACTCTTAGGACCTCAGACTGTTCTGTCCTCTTATATACGAATGTGCATTTCTGTATATAGCGCTGAGACACACCTACTCGTGTGTGTGTGTGTGTGTGTGTGAGAGAGAGATGTTTAAGTGCCTGGGTGAGCACTGAAAGCCTACTGGAGCATGCAAGCCCAGATCGTCCACATGTTGTGCATCTTTCATGTGTGTTAATAATTGAAAAGCCTATTAAAAGATTCAAACTGCCTGCAGCACGTGTGCTTATATGGCTGTTTGTGAGAGAGTATATTATATATATATATATATATATAATATATAATATATATAATAGTATAGTATATTAGATACTTCTGTGTCTAATTACAAGGCCTCCTTATACCAGATTAACATAATTTACTAAATGCTGGGCAATAATTCAAGATGATCATTCGTTCATTCATAAAAAAAATCATCCTATCGTGATCGGAGTAATTGTATCAAATTATCTTGACACAATTACGTTGTCTAAACGAATGATGAAAAGCAAATACTAATCAAAATCTCTCACAATATGAGATGTGGGACAAAGGGAAACTTGTTTGGAAATTACAGCATTTTATTTGAAGATCAATGTGATTATTTTGTGATTTTTGCATGTTGTCGCTGTGGTGTGAAAGCCTCATATCTCCAAAATGTCAACTTTTCAGAAACTCAGAAAAACAGTGTTGATGTTAGGTTGGCCACCTTCTTGTCTCTTTCAGTTGATCAAAAGCCGTTTTAAACCGGTTTCATCAGCCCAAGTCTGAACATTTCAAGTTAAAACATTAGAGGTTTCATGTCAACAGGCTCAGCAATTTGCTCAGCAGATATTGTCATATATCATATAGCTAGAACACTTTTCTATGATTATCCTGATATCAATATTGCTCTATACAGCCCTATAACCAAGTAACTCATCTGTCATAGTCGCCTATTTAACCCACTATATTTCTACATCTGATATTTTCTGTGATGGAACTTGAAGATTTGTGGCTCTATCCAGGGTTCAGTCACAGGTTAGCATGTTAGCACAGGTTAGCATGCTGTTCACTTTTCCTTCCCCTCTGATGTTCTGCATGGATCTGATGAACCTCGCTTCACATACAAATCAGCTTTAAGACATAGTTATATAAAAAAGTATCTTATTGAAAAGTGTATGAAATAGATTCATAAATGCAGCAATGAACATACATGTGCCAGTCAAAAGCAGGTGACCATTCTGAAGTGTGACTTTGTATGAATGCTATATAGTGAGAGTCACCATATACAGTACAGGATCCTCTTTGTCCCTGACTGTATCACCACAGCCCTTTGTCTCCGCTGTGCTGAACCCCAGCTGGCCCGGGGGTCACATGATGCAGGAGGTTTGATGTGATGTCTTTGGATGTGTTTGACGTTGACCACGGTCCTATAGCGCAGCAGGAGTCTGTCTGCTTTCTGAGCGTCAGCTGGGTGTGTGAGAGTGTGTGTGTGTGTGTGTGTGTGTGTGAGAGAGAGAGCAAAAACGACAGAATTGTGTGTTTATGGATTAGTGTCTAATGTATATTTCGTGGTGTTCTCATATCATCTGTCAGGCCAGACAGTGCTACAGGGCTGACAACTCCTTCCCCTTCACTGAGCCCCCGCCCCCTGACACACACACACACACACACACACACACACACACACACACACACACACATACACACACACAGCCAGGTTCACAGACACAAAGGAATATCAACTTAATTGTCTCATGCCATCAAGCTCAAGATTAGAACGAATAATAATTAATACGAATAATAACTACATTTATATAGCACCTTTAATAACAGATTTCACAAAGTGCTTTGACTGACAAAATAAAAGCAGAATACTCTCTTACTCTTAAAAATTATTCATTGAAAATACAGTAAATAACAGTAATAAACTGTAAAAGAAGAATAAAAGATAGAATTAAGAGATAGTTAAGATAAGACGTAAAAAGACAATAGAAAGATGATAAAAATGATAAAAAGCCAATGACACAATAAAAGCACAAACTTTATTTAAACAAATTAAAAGGTAAAAGGTTGGAAAATACCAAGAATATGTAATTCAACAAAAACAATAGAAGGAAATGAGGCTTAGGAAATGATTGTATTGCAAATACTGTAATACTGTACTGTAGCGTTTGCATATTGTACACACAATATAGAATACAATATTTGAGAATTGAGGAGATTCATTCACAAACTAATAGTTGTTTGAATGTTTTCTCTGAATTTTCTCGAACTAAAAAACACATTTTGACACCTTAATGTAAACAGCGAAGACGTTTGCTTGTGTCAGTGCAGACACACATGAAGACACACTGAAGCTTGTGTCAGTGCAGACACACATGAAGACACACTGAAGCAGAGTAAGCATGAGCTATAGGAGAGGCTGCATCAACATGTTTTACTGCATCTGTTATTTAGTCGGTAAGATAACTACACCGTGCAGCAGTCGCAGATGATCTTTAGAAACAAGTTAAAAAGTATTAATCATACATTTTGGCAATTTGTCTTATGTTATGATGTAGCACAGAGCAGCTCCAGCTTGTGTGTGGAAACTGATTTGAATCTAAATTGACAAACACAACATGTGGGACAAATTCCAAGTAAAAGAATGGAGCATAGGCATCAACTGTGTAGTTTTTCCCATGTTTTTTCCACTACAGCGTCAAGCAAGACGCACTGTTTCTGCTTCCTCTCTCCACCTTCCTCTCTTCCTCTCTCCACCTTCCTCTCGTCCTCCTCCTCCTCCTCCTCCCTCTTTCTGCCACATTCAGTAAGCCCCGCCCCCTCTTCCTCACTGTTTAGCGCCTGTACTCGTCCCCACAGTCCCCGATGAGCGCCATCAGGTCGCTGGAGCGCCGCGTCACGGCCTGCAGGGCGGCCAGGTCGTCCTCCGTCAGCCGGAGCTCGGGGCTGCAGCTGCGCAGGCTGTCTGCGATGTGTTGCCCCGCCCCCGCCACCCCCAGGCGACAGCCCACGATGACCCCGCCCACCGCCGGCCGGTCCAGGATGCAGCGCGTCGCCACAGACGCCATCGAGCAGCCGCGTCGCTTGGCGACCGTCTCCAAGGCGACGAGGAGCTCCTGGAAGAGGCTCCAGCCGCCCCACGCGTCCATCATCTTCTTGTACTTGGAGAGAGAGGAGGTGTCCAGCTCCGCCTCTGACTTAGGCTCCGCCTTCCCCAGATAACGCTCTGACAGCAGACCTCCAGCTGAGAGGAGAGAGGGGGAGAGAGGGGGAGGAGAGGGCAGGGAGAGAGAGGGAGGGGTTGAAAAAAAAATGGAGAGACAGAGTGAAGGAGTGAAGATGATGGGAGGGGGGGAGGGAGGGAGGGAGGGGGGGGCACGGAGACGGTATGTGTCGTCACCATTGGAGCGACTCCATCTTAGAAACCCACCATTTTACTTCTTTACCCCACTAACCCTAACTATAACCCAGCAGGATAACTATAACCCAGCAGGATAACTATAACCCAGCAGGACAACTATAACCCAGCAGGATAACTATAACCCAGCAGCATAACTATAACCCAGCAGGATAACTATAACCCAGCAGGACAACTATAACCCAGCAGGATAACTATAACCCAGCAGGATAACTATAACCCAGCAGGATAGTTCATATGCTCACTGCTTTTACATCATAAAACATCAAATCAACTTCTTCCTTGTAATTGTTCCACTTGAGTGACACATATGTATTTAATATGAGTAATACAACCGATGGGTAAATATAGTAGGGTCAAATATGATTGGCTTGAAGTCAATGTGCTGTATCTAACCCAGAGTATCTAACCCAGAGTGTATCTAACCCAGAGTATCTAACCCAGAGTGTATCTAACCCAGAGTGTATCTAACCAGAGTGTATCTAACCCAGAGTGTGTCTAACCCAGAGTGTATCTAACCAGAGTGTATCTAACCCAGAGTGTGTCTAACCCAGAGTGTGTCTAACCCAGAGTGTTATCTAACCCAGAGTATCTAACCCAGAGTGTATCTAACCCAGAGTGTATCTAACCCAGAGTGTATCTAACCCAGAGTGTGTCTAACCCAGAGTGTATCTAACCCAGAGTGTATCTAACCCAGAGTGTGTCTAACCCAGAGTGTATCTAACCCAGAGTGTGTCTAACCCAGAGTGTGTCTAACCCAGAGTGTATCTAACCCAGAGTGTATCTAACCCAGAGTGTGTCTAACCCAGAGTGTATCTAACCCAGAGTGTATCTAACCCAGAGTGTATCTAACCCAGAGTCTAACCCAGAGTGTATCTAACCCAGAGTATCTAACCCAGAGTGTGTCTAACCCAGAGTGTGTCTAACCCAGAGTATCTAACCCAGAGTGTGTCTAACCCAGAGTGTATCTAACCCAGAGTATCTAACCCAGAGTGTATCTAACCCAGAGTGTTATCTAACCCAGAGTGTATCTAACCCAGAGTGTATCTAACCCAGAGTGTGTCTAACCCAGAGTGTATCTAACCCAGAGTGTATCTAACCCAGAGTGTATCTAACCCAGAGTGTATCTAACCCAGAGTGTTATCTAACCCAGAGTGTATCTAACCCAGAGTGTGTCTAACCCAGAGTGTATCTAGTGTATCTAACCCAGAGTGTATCTAACCCAGAGTGTATCTAACCCAGAGTGTGTCTAACCCAGAGTGCCGTAGGTCAGGAGCTGGATATTGTTTGCCAGACAGAATTCCTCCATCCTCACTGCTGGTCGCTGGTCGATCAGGGAGTACTGGACCTGCAGGACAGACACAGACATGAGTACTGGACCTGCAGGACAGACACAGACATGAGTACTGGACCTGCAGGACAGACACAGCCATGTACACGGTCCATATATACAGTCATATGTGTGTTAGTGAGAGAATGAGAGAGAGAGAGAGAGACAGACAGAGATGGAGTCTATAGTAGTTAGTCTATTATAGTGTCTAAAGGAGGTATACAGCCTGAAGGTAGTGGTACCTGGTTGCTAGAGATGCGGATGCCTCTGCTGGTGATCTCCTCCAGTCTCTGAGTGTCAAAGTTGGTGAGGGCCAGCTCTCCTGACACAGGAACCAGATGGAAGATGGAAAAGTCTCAATAAAAACACTGATCTGGGATCATAGAACAGGTCACTTAGCCACTAGTCTCGCTGGCCAGCCTCCTCTCCCTTCCGAGGAGTCTGGCGCCGCAGGTCTCCATAGTGGGATTGCGATGGGCGGCGCTTAGCGGCAGTGCCCTTGGAAAATAGTTTCAAACAATCCAACTTGCCGCTTTCAGCGTGTAGCAACGAGCTAGCGTGTAGGTTTCTGCCGTTAGCTTGCTAGCTAGTTAGCGTTGTTGTTTTCCCTGAGGATGGCAGGGCACTATTTACAGCAACACACAGGGAGGAGGGAGCAGAAGCCGCTCTGATTGACATGGTCGGAGCCAATGACAGAGCTTCTGACATCCGGCTGCCACTGAAACCGATGCCTCCAATGGGAGAGCAGAGTAGAGCAGGGGAGGGTTTATCCCAGTTATGTGTGTGTGTGTGTGTGTGTGTGTGTGTGTGTGTGTGTGTGTGTGTGTGTGTGTGTGTGTGTGTGTGTGTATGCATGTATGCATGTATACAGGACAACACAGGTGTACAAAATACAAACACAGAAAAGATAGACATGTAAGCAGAATACAACATGTATACATGTGTGTTTACATTGTAAACATCCAAATGCATGTATGACCAAACCTACATGAACACTGAAGAATATGTCCATAGAGAGACCGAGGTCAGAAAGGTGTTGCGCTATCTTTTGTCTCTCTTTTGTTTAAGTGTGTGTGTGTGTGTGTGTGTGTGTGTGTGAACAGTGCAGTAAACATACGTATGAGTCCCTCCTGCTGCAGGTCAGACAGGTGTCCCAGAACGTCCAGGTATCTCTTGTCTCCATACTTCCACCAGTGGAACTGAAGACAGTCCAGACTGTCCACCTGCATGCGAGCCATGGAGCGCCGCACAGCCGTCTCCACCACCTGAGCACAGAGGGACGCTTCAAGGCCTGCTGCACGGTTCAAACTCCAAGCTCAATTAAAGCTTTCAAAATAAAACCTTCAGTCAGACGTCCACAAAACACTTTGAAGCTTCTCAGAAATGAAATGATTTGATTTAAGAAGGTGGTGTAGTGAGTAGAGCCTCCTTCAGTCATAAGACCCAGATGAGGGAGGGCATCTTTAAAAATACCACACTGCTCTCTAGTGCAGTGGTTCTCAAATGGGGGTCCGCGGACCCCCAGGGGTCCGTGGCACTTTGCCAGGGGGTCCGCGAAAAGTTTTCAAGTAAATTTTTTTTTTTTTTTTTTTTTAATAAAATGCTACATGTTACTAACTACTTCCTACATGGTGCTAGTCTATCAAAATATCTTGGCTGTCATTGATTGTGTTGCATAGTGGTTTTCTGTACTGTTGACAAATTGTGATATTGTAAGTCGCTTTGGATAAAACAAAAGTGTCTGCTAAATGACGTAATGTAAATGTGATGTAATAAATAAATAAAAAATTTTTTTTTTTGCAAAATCTTCATAGTTCAACGAAAATAGTTTATGCTTTAAATCTAAAATGGTTCATGGATTACATTCTAATAACAAACCTATCAAATTAAAAGTCAAGCATGTTACCGTGGAAACAATTAAGCTTAGCCAAAAATCCCAAATCAGAATGAGGGGGTCCCCGGTATATTTTCTATCTTGTAAGGGGTCCTTGGCTGAAAAACATTTGAGAACCTCTGCTCTAGTGGATGGAAATATGTCCACCGTCCAAACATGACGGGGTTAAAACCTATTTCTCCCCAGCTCACCTTGCGATCCATCGGAAGCCATCCACCGGCTCTTGGCACCCATTTGGTCAGTCCCTGCAGAGCCGGGGTGGGACTCCCAGAGGATTTGGACTTCAGCTATGGATCAGACAAGGACTAGAACCAATTAGAAAGACTTTGAATGACATTGGCTCGTTTCTGATCGTTGCACTTTATTTTGACATCCACCAAGAAGGTTTTGACCCTGTTGTTCCTTAGTTTGCCTTTACATGTATTTCATCAGGATGTCTAAAAATGTATGAATAGATTTCCATGAAAAATGGTGGACAGATCGACCTTGGGCCAAGGAAGAATTTATTTGATTTGTCTGATGATCCGTATCTGGAATTTCCACCATTAGACATTTATCATTTTTGTAGTCACTATGACGATGAGATAAAGAAGTGATTCCAAATGCCGGGTGAAGAAATCAATTAAACTTGAAATATAAGTGATAGAAATTATGTATTTGGGTATAACAACAAGTACGAGAATTGTTCAGCATTGGCATTATTCAATTTGTAATGTTGATATGAGATTTAAACTTATTCTGCCATTTTTGTATGTCCCTGACTCCCTGGGTAAGTCAAGCAATCAATCAATAAGTCAATCAATTTAATATCTAAAATGTGAATGTATAATTGACTATGATGTTTTACAATACAATTTTTCAGTTAAAGGAACACTCCGCCCATTTTCAACCAGCTTTGTATCATTAGAACATCAGTAGTATATCAGAAAACTGTAAACGGTTTTGAAGTCTGTCATTTAATTTCACAGTTATTGAGTGTTAAAGTGTGGACCAGTGACATCACTGGTCCACACTAACTCAAATTAATAACTCATTAACTTAAATCAACTCTCAATAACTGTCAAACTAGATGAATGATGAATAGTTTGACAGTTATTGAGAGTTGATTTGAGCTAATGAGTTATTAATTTGAGTTAGTGTGGACCAGTGATGTCACTGCTCCACACTTTAACACTCAATAACTGTCAAATTAAATGACAGACTTCAAAACAGTTTACAGTTTTCTGATATACTACTGATGTTCTAATGATACAAAGCTGGTTGAAAGTGGGCGGAGTGTTCCTTTAAAGCTTGTGCAAAATCAAATGAGAGAGAGAGAGAGAGAGAGAGAGAGAGAGAGAGAGAGAGAGTGTGTGTGTGTGTGTGTGTGTGTGTGTGTGTGTGTGTGTGTGTGTGTGTGTGTGTGTGTGTGTGTGTGTGTGTGTGTGTGTGTGTGTGTGTGTGTGTGTGTGTGTGTGTGTGTTACTGTACCTGGCTGTTGAATTGTCCAAATATCTCCTCTGCAGGCCCATAATGGTCTGCCATGTCAAATGTGGTCAGGCCAGCATCTACATAGGCCTGCATGGCTTCAACTGGAGAGAGAGAGAGGGAGAGAGAGAGAGAGAGGGAGAGAGAGAGACCACATCAGGGAGATTCATCTAGTTTCACAGAAAACTATAACTTTCAAATATGTGTGCTTGTATCCTGTGTGTACTGTACAAACAGACATAATGAGTAAGGGACTATAGGCAGAAATGGCGTGTTGTATTAATTAGTCTTCTTTTGTGATGCTGTAATGTTTTAGTACTAGATAGCCAGATTGTATTATGAAACTACAGTATGTGTGGCGCAATGTCTATATTTAATGTACTGTATGTCTAAGAGCAAGGACCACAATGGAATTAAGTTTTTGTGTACTTTTTGTGTTATCCTTGATGCCTTTTTTTAGAATTGCATGTACATTTAATGTATGGCATTTTTTTAAACAGATCATCAAATAAATCTATCTATGAATGAACCTAGAGGATTCCCACAATGCATTGCCCTGGATATAAAATGCCAATATCAATGTGGAATGCTTTTCCTTCCTGCTGTAATGTTGCTTAATTGGATCACTGGATGTGAAGTGGCCATGATGGCCTCCTTCAGGACTGTGTTGTCACTGGTTACACACTGCTGGTGACAACACCTGAAAGAGACTATCAATATACATTGTATTAAACCATATGAAAAGCAACATAATGCTATAAATATGTCCAAAAAGCACAAGACATTCTGCTATGTTCCTGTAAAGTGATTCCTTAACTTCCACATTGTCTCCCCGGGCCCTGTCATTCTGTCTTGACTCTTGACTACACCTCTCTCAGTCTCAAATGTCCCTGATGATATGATATGATATGATATGGACCCGGAGCCCGGGGGTAAAGTCCTGTGTGTTGTGTCACCTGCTCTGGCCTCGTCCACCGCTCCGTGCCCCCCGGACACCTGCCACATGCCGTTCAGCACCCGGCAGATCTCCAGACCACCGGCCAGTGTGACTGTGGGCACCGCGGACATACTGGCTGCTGCCTGCCTGCAACAATAATAACAACAGACGTCTAGAGCTCCAAGAGCAGCACGTTTACTGGTTCATAAAGTAGAACAAGACATGCATGGAGTGTCAGTGTGGCACACAGTTATTCCTCATACAACATTGTAAACATAATTAATCGATTAAAAGGCACTTACTTCGCGCTCCGAATTTAATATTTAAATGGCAGTTTACACGTAACGCTACTAGTCACTCCAACAAAACTGTTACAAAACACTTTGCGTAAGGGCGTTTTACAAGAGCCACACATCTTGATATGACGTCCCTGAAGTAAACACTCGGGTGTCCTGTCCTCGCGTGCCCTCTGCTGGACAACAGCTGTCACTTCTCTTTAGGAACACAACCCGATCTGTCAGCTGTGATTGGTCGAACAAGGCTCACGTCAGACCAAAACACGGCAACTGGCAATTCCAGCGCTGATGTCTTGGGAAAATGTAATCATTTTGAGTGTCCGACTCTAGCCGACCAACTCAGCTGTTAAGCAATATAATAGGAAAGAAGTGTCGACCTCGGTCTTTTCCCCATGCAATGGGCAGGACCACCATTAGAAACATTATGAGATATAACAAGAAAATGTACAATATACAATATAAATAGAATTAAAAAAAATATATATAGAGAGAGAGGAAACACCCTAATAATACCTCCTCAGTCCTCATTGAGGCCTTTGGGATGTTCTGTATGCAGGGTGTGTATTCAAAAGGCTTCTCTTTGTAATTGGACCCTGTCCCCCCCTCTTTTCAAAGGTCCAACAGATTCGATGCCCTGGAACCTAAGAGAACAAACATCATGTCCCACTGAGTTAAAGTGCATCGCTACTGACGACTTTTCATCTTTGTTTCTAATGCTACTTTTGTGTTCAGAGATGCAGACGTTCAGCTCTCTTATGGGTTTTACCCACATAACAGAGACCACATTACAGAGACCACATAACAGACCACATAACAGAGACCACATGGGCATTTCAAAAGATAGACAACAAATGAGCTTTTACAAGAAATCATAATCTTGATTAAAACAAAAAAACAAAAACAAAATCCCAGTGGGGATCATCGAAAAAAATAAAATATGTCTATTTATACTTAATAAATATATTTATATATATATAGCTATATTTAAGAACTATATTTAATATATCTCAGTGGTGTGGATGTAGAAAAATACTCACCTCTGATCATAGCATTACAGTGAACACAATCAGAACAAGCAAAATTACCATTAGGTAAGTTAGACAGAAAATGTGAAGGGCGTGTCTAGCAGTCAGCTTTGACTAGCATGTCCCTTAACTTATAGTTCCCCGCTCGTTTGTGAGCAAAAATAGGGGGCTTCTCAAAGACATGACATACTTGAGGGTCACTTCAAAATGTGCCAAAAACACTCTTTTTAAAGACTAAACCTAGTTTTCTATTGGACCTTTGCACATGCACACGCACGCACGCGCACGCACACACGCACGCACGCACACACACACACACACACACACACACACACACACACACACACACACACACACACACACATTATAGGATTGCTCCGTCTCACAAAATTGTATGGAAGTCCGTTCATAAGTTTTATGGATAGCCTATCTTGCTGACAATTTTCAGCCAAATTCCCCCCCCTTTTTTTAAAGAGATATTCGCACATCCAATTCCCTCTGGTGCAGCAGGTTGGAAAGTATCAGTTGAGTCTTGAAGGAAGAAGATCCCGCACACTGCTCTTGCTCAGCATCACTTTTTTATTAAACAGACACAACGTTTCGTCCACTGGACCTTTGTCAAGTGTTTGACAGCATTTCTGCCACAATGATGTTAAAAAGACCATAATGCTCCACCCTTTACACCTCCTCCATCCATGTGTTCACAGGTGTAGCACAATCAGTCTCTTGTGGGAGTGTCTCTCAATCTAGACAGGAAGCATTTGTCACCTTGAAGAGACCCAAGACTAATTGAAATAAGTGCAACATCACAACAAATACACATCATTATGCCGACAGTAATTGACATATACTATATTTACACGAGTATTTACAAAATGGGCACAACAGATGAATGAAGATATCGGCCTAGTTGCAGCTTTCATAAATCATTCAAAAGTGTGCCACATTTATCTTGAATGCTGCAACCAACCAAGATATGGTACACCTGAAAACTCCTTAGAGCAGGACATGCCATGGGATCTCATCATTCAGTCCTTTAGGGGATAACGTTTGCAAGTTATAGATCCAGAACAATTCTCTTCTGTTCAGAATAGCATCAATGTGACCACCTCTCTCAGGCAGTCGCTTTCTCAATGCCTTGGAATCTGAATGATGTGATGTCATTCCTCCTTATGCTCTTGTGTTCACTAATTCTTTGTTTTAACTGACGTGATGTTTTACCCACATAGGCTAGCCCACACGGACATGTGATCAAATAAATAACATGGCAAGTGGAACATGTGATGACATCATTGATAGGATACTTTTTCCCAGTATGAGGATGAGAGAAGTAGTAACTTTTAACCATATTATTACATTGAGCACAACGTCTGCATTTATAACACCCATTTGGAAGAGGTACTTTGAACAAGGTCTGTGTGCTCTTTTTTATTGATTGTAAATTAGCATGCACAAGGCTATCTCTCAGATTGCGTCCTCTTCGATAGACTATTAATGGTGGTTCTTTAAAATCCATGGGTAATGCTGCATCTGATGCTATCTGATGATGTTTTTAACAATATAGCTCAGTTTCTGACAGTTGGGGTAGGTTGTGCTAAACATGATTGAGTATTTGTTTTTAATTGGAGATTTTTTTTCATTTCTTGGTTTCCGTAAAGTTTGATAGGCTTTCTCCACACAGTCACCTGGATTCCCCCCTAGCAAAAACCTTTGTTTAATTTCTACTGATTTTTCAATGAAATCCTCTGTAGTATGGCATATTCGTCTAAGTCTGAAGAACGGACTTTTTGGTACCTCGTTTTAGGGGTGTGGGATGATAGCTGTTTGCCAGCAGTAAGCTGTTGTGATCGGTGTCTTTTCAGTATAGAGTAATCATGCTCAAGTGTTGGATCATTCTGGGTGATTTCTTCAGCTGAATCAGCATCTGGGCACGCTTCCTGTTTTTACCAACTTTTGCTGAGGCCAGTGTCTTCAGTTCTCCCTGTGGTTGGTTGCTACAGGGGAAGTCTCACTTCTGAAAATAATTTAGTCAAATGTAGAAGAATGACTGTTGTGATCATAGTTTCTCTGTGATCTCTCTAGCTACAGTCATGGGACTCTGGACAAATTGGACAAAATCAGAAATATTCTGATTTTGGTTTGAGAATCACTGGCCTATAGGGGACCTCTCTCTCTCTCTTTCTCTCTCTCTCTCTCTCTCTCTCTCTCTCTCTCTCTAAATAATGACATATAGGCCTACATTAAGTAGGCCTATAAATAACCAAACCTGAACATGTGTCCTTATACTTTTGTGGTAATTCAATAGCCGACACAATTCGATTTTGATTTGAGGCAATTTATAATTCAAAACCAGAGAGATCATCATCCTACAATGTGTTGCATGTAAAACCTGCATCAGTGCAGATGGATTCATCAACAGTGAAGACCAGGCGCGGACTGCATAATCGGGCACGTCGGGCAAATGCCCGGTGGCCTGGCCTGGCCTGGCCTGGCCTGGCCTGGCCTGGCCTCGCCTGGCCTGGCCTCGCCTGGCCTGGCCTGCATTTTTTTTTTTTTTTTTTTTTTTGTGCCCGCAGTCAGGCCACTCACTGAAGAGCAGGCCAGGCGCCGCCTACTGGTTTACTAGTGGTTTTATTACTTTATTCAGGGTTAAAGTGGGTGCATCTCATTGTAAAATTGGACTCGGCCCAAATTGGACTTCAAACGGCCCAAATTGGGCTTCAAACGGCCCAAATCTGGCTTCAAACGGCCCAAATTGGGCTTCAAATAGCCCAAATCTGGCTTCAAACAACCCAAATTGGGCTTCAAACGGCCCAAATCTGGCGTTAAACGGCCCAAATTGGGCTTCAAACGGCCCAAATTTTTTGCCGTCGGCCCGTATCGGCCTGGCCTGCTTGGTATCTAATGCCCGGCCTGAATTATGATCCCAGTCCGCCCCTGGTGAAGACCCTAACCTGGTCTTTTATATCTGTGCTTCTGTGGTGATATAATAGTGATATGACCATCTAGAGTGTTTTCCAGCCTAGCTAAACTGGAGCTTTACAGATTGCGAGCGGCTCGCTGTACCCAGTGTGAACAACCTGATCCACTAACATGGGTGCTGGGTCCACACACACAGACACGCACACACCCACGTACACACGCACGCACACACGCAAGCGCGCCACGCATGCACGCATACGCACGCACACGCGCACACACACGCACACACACACACACACACACACACACACACACACACACACACACACACACACACACACCACACACACACCTTCCCCTGCAGTTATCCACCCGGTATTTGTGAAACAAAATCACTGAAGTTAAAGTTCTGCCACAAAACTATATTGTTATGTAAAAAAAATTAAGGATCCAACTGCGCTTCAGCTGTAGGAACTGGCAGGTCCGGTGCATCACAGGAGGGACGCATAAATACTTAAAGGAATAAGTCTGGAGCAGCTCGGATCAATTGATGCCTTTTATTTAAGGTGCATAATATCAGACAACGTTTCGACGTGCATACTTCTTCATCAGGTCTAACAGAATAACAGGCAAGGAGAGCATTTAACAGGTAGGAAAAAGGGGCAGAGCTTGCAATTAGCCAATGGCTCAGTCCTGCCTATTATTCAAATAGCCTCAAACAGAGCCTTTGCAATCAGTAATTATACAGTGAGCATAGTGAGGAGGCAAAAATAAAAGCCTGGAGTAAGGTTAAAATGTACAGTGCATTATAGGAGGGGAGGGGAGATAGGCTATAAAAACAAGGTACAGCAGTTTATTAATGAAAAGCCCAAACAGGCCTAATATAAGATTACAATGTACAGTGCATTATAGGTGGGGGGAAGGAGGTAAGAGGAGGGGGGGGGGGGGGGGCTATAAAAACAGAATACAACAATATCAAAACCCAGGTAAAGGCCTAATAGAGGATGTACAGTGCATTATAGGGGGGAGGGGAGGAAGTGGATAAGGCTATAAAAACAAAGTACAACAATAAAGGAGTAAAAACAAGACCAAGAAATGAAAGGCAGCCGATAAATTAAAGGAGACCGTCTAAAGGAAGGGGGAGAGGGAGAGTTCTTCATTGAGGCCTGCAGGCTCCAGTGTCTCCAGTGTGTGAATCCAAAAAGCTTCTCTGCATAAGAGTTTTTTAATAATGTTACCACCCCTAGGAGACATTGACACTTTTTCAATTCCACAGAACCTGAGGGTTGCTGGGGAGCCATGGTTGGCTTGACTATAATGTCTGGCCATAGCGTTGTCCATGTTTTTAGTGCGTATTGCAGTTTTGTGTTCTGAGATTCTGATTTTAAGAGGTCTCTTTCTTTGGCCTATGTACGCCAAAGAGCATGGACAAATAAGTAGATAAATAACATGGGTGCTGTTGCAGTTTATGAATGAGCGTATGCCAAATTTTTTACCATTGTGGGGGTGGGTGAAAGTTTTAGAATTTGCAGAGTTGGAGCACTGGGCGCAGTTGCCACATCTGAAGAAGCCCTGGGGGGGTTTGGAGGGGAGCCAGGTGGAGGGGGAAGGAGGGGTCATGTCCGAGTAGACTAGACGGTCTCTTAGGCTGCGGGAACGTCTAAAAGCAAAGAGAGGAGGATTAATACAAAATTCAGCAAGACGTGGATCACTTTTTAAAATATGCCAGTGTTTCAAAATGGTGTGCTTAATTCTGCCTGCTGCTGGAGTATACTGAGTAGAAAAACAAAGACGAGCAGGTGATTGTTTGGATATTTTACTGAGTAAAGATGTTCTATCAGTGTTAAGTGCTCTTTGGTATGCTTTATCTAAGTCAGCACTGATGTAACCTCTTTCCAGAAAGCGAGTAGTTAGCTCTGTGGCTTTTAATTTGAAATTAGGAAGTGAGCTGCAGTTTCTTCTGAGGCGCAAAAATTGACCTACCGGGATATTGCGGATAAGGTGATGGGAATGGTTGCTGTCTGCTCTAAGCAGAGTATTCCTGCTGAGGGGTTTTCGATATATAGTGGTTTCCAGCATACCATCGTCTCCCTTGTAAATGGAGAGGTCTAAGAAGTTGATCTGGTTGATGTCAAACTCCAGAGTAAAAGAAAGGTAATTGGTGGTTGAATTAACATATTGAAGGAAAGCATTAAGCGCTTCAACAGTACCTTTCCAGATTAGTAAAACATCATCAATATATCTACGCCATAAAGAGATCTTTGAGTGAAAGATGTTATTAAGTGGGTTGAAGATAAATGTTTCTTCCCAACGACCCATGACCAAACAGGCATAGGAGGGAGCAAAGGCGCTACCCATGGCTGTACCTTGGGTTTGGAGGTAATAGTTACCTGTATATTTAAAAAAGTTATTAGATCAAATTATTTCAGCTATATCCACTAAAAAGGCAGAAGGAGTAAGACACCAGCTGGATGTTTGTCTAAATAATAGGTCAGAGCCTCAAGACCCACTTTGTGGGGGATACATGTATACAAGCTTTGTACGTCAAGTGAGGCTAAAATATCACCATGTTCACATTTGACATTTTTAATGATATTCAGGACATCAGCAGTATCACCAAGGTAAGGTGGCAGCTCATGGACATATTTTCTCAAAAAATAGTCAACATATTTTGACAAAGGCTCAGTAAGGCTGCCAATGGAAGATACAATGGGACGAAGAGGAGGGTCAACACTACATTTGTGGACTTTGGGTACACCATAAAACTTTTTATGGTGGTACCCAAAGTCCACAAATGGTGCCAAAGCAAGAGTGCAACAAAACAAAAAGTAACACAATTATAACCGAAAGGTTAGCACAAAACTATAATAGTAACGATAATAACAATAATATAAACTATAATGTTAGCCTGTTATAATACAGAGATATGTAAACATTTCGGTCTTGCAAACAAATATGTACATAGGCTAGGTGACAAAGTTTAAAAGTTTAAAAATAGGATAAAAGGAGTTGAAGATATCTGTACAGTAGGCTATGTGTCTATGTACAAGATGTGCAGAGGGCGGACCCTAAGCTTTAGAGTGGTTGTGTCCCATTTATCCTTTTCCTGTCACAACAGCTCACAAACCTTGCTGCTGTGTTAGCACACTGTTGTAATTCGCCCAGCAGATATGGAAGTTTTTTGGTATCACTCGTGTTCTCAAAGTCCTTATGAGTGTTTGTTATCTGAGGGAAGTACGTGTCTCTGATGTCCTGGTACAGATTGCACGAGGTTAGAAAGTGCAACTCAGTTTCCACTTCCTGTTGGGTGCAGTGGGTGCACAGTCTTTCTTCCCTTGGGAGCCAGGTCTGCCTGTGGCGGCCTCTCTCAATGGCCAGGTTGTGCTCACTGAGTCTGTACATAGTCAGGGTTTTCCTAAGTTTGGGGTCAGTCACAGTGCTAAGGTATTCTGCTACTCTGTAGTCTTTGTCTAGGGCCAGGTAGCATTCCAGTTTGCTCTGCTTTTTGGTTGACTCTTTCCAGTGTGTCAGATATTTTTCTTTTTGATTTCTTATAATTTGGTTTAATCTATAGGGGTGTCGTCTGTCTGGTGACTCTGCTTGTGAGCGGAGCCCCAGGACCAGCTGGCTGAGAGGGCATCTTCCTAGGCTCTCCCTGTGGGTGAGGGCTTTGTTATGGAGCGTATCAGGGGCACTTTTTTTAAGGTGGTCGTAAAATTTAGACGCTCTCTTCTGAATCTTGATGATTAGTGGGTATCGTCCTAATTCTGCTCTGCATGCATTGTTTGGTGTTTTTCGTTGGACGCAGAGAATGGATTTGCAGAATTCTGCATGCAGAGTCTCAATTTTGTGTTTGTCCCAATTTGTGAATTCTTGGTTGGCAAGTGGACCCCAGACCTCACAACCATAGAGGGAGATGGGTTCTATGACAGAGTCCAGTATTTTAAGCCAGGTTTTAATCGGTATGTCCAATTTGATGTTCCTTTTGATAGCATAGAAAGCCCTTCTTGCCTTGTCTCTCAGATCGTTCACGGCTTTGTTGAAGTTACCTGTGGTGCTGATGTTTACACCGAGGTAGGTGTAGTGTTTTGTGTGTTCTAGGGGTGTTTTATCTAATAAGAATTTGTATTTATGATGCTGGGGGCTGGGCCCTTTTTGGAATATCATGATTTTTGTCTTGGATAGGTTAACTGTCAAGGCCCAGGTCTGCGAGAATTTGTGCAGAAGGTCGATTTGTTGTTGTAGCCCTTCTTTGGTTGGAGACAGCAGCACCAGGTCATCCGCAAACAGTAGACATTTAACTTCTGTGTCTGCTAGGGTGATGCCAGGTGCTGTGGACTGTTCTAATGTCTTTGCCAATTCGTTGATATAAATGTTGAAGAGGGTTGGACTCAGGCTGCATCCTTGTCTAACCCCCCGGTTTTGGGGAAAGAAGTCTGTGTGTTTTTCCCAATCTTGACAGCGCATTGGTTGTTGGTGTACATTGAGTTTATAATGTCAAAGGTTTTTCCTCCAATGCCACTTTCCAACAGTTTGTACAGTAGACCTTCGTGCCAAATTGAGTCAAAGGCTTTTTTGAAGTCAACAAAACAGGAGAATAGTTTGCTTTTGTTTTTGTTGATTTGGATGTCAATTAGAGTGCTGAGGGTGAAGATATGGTCTGTTGTACGGTAATTTGGTAAGAATCCAATTTGGGATTTGCTCAGGACTTTATTTTCAGTGAGGAAGTGAAGGAGTCTGTGGTTAATTATCATACAGAAGATTTTCCCGAGGTTGCTGTTTACACAGATTCCACGGTAGTTGTTTGGGTTGAGTTTGTCCCCACTTTTATGGAGCGGTGTTATCAGTCCTTGGTTCCAGATATTGGGGAAGATCCCGGAGCCGAGGACAATGTTAAAGAGTTTTAGTATGGCCAATTGGAATTTGGGGTCAGTGAATTTTAGCATTTCGTTTAGAATGCCATCAACACCACAGGCCTTCTTTGTTTCAAGTAATTGTATTTTGTCATGTAGTTCTTTTAATGTGATTGGGGAATCTAGTGGGTTCTGAAAGTCTTTTATTGTTGACTCTAGACTTTGCAGCTTGTCTTGTATGTGTTTTCGCTGTTCATTCTCCTCTATTGGGCCAAAAAGGTTTGAGAAGTGGTTTACCCATGTATCTCCATTTTGGATGGGTAGGTCCTTGTGTTTTTGTTTGTTTAGGGTGTTCCAGTTGTCCCAAAATTTGTTTGTTTTTATGGATTCCTCAATAACATGTAGTTGTTGTCTAACATGTTGTTCTCTTTTTGTTAAACCCATTTATTGTCTTGAGCTCTCTGGATAATCTGTTTCAACTCTTGCGTGTAATTCTTTGTGGGGTTCAAAAGTATTCTCTTGTATTGTTTAATATCGGTTAACACATAGCTTTAACCCTTTCACTGTACACATTTGTGTTCATTACTGAAATGCCACCCCCTTTATCACAAGGCTTTATGGTGATGTTCTTGTTTCTAGACAACTGGTCAACAGCTCTTCTCTCAGCTTGGGTACAGTTTTTTCTTTTACCATTAATGAACTGTTCCCTTTCCACATACTGACTCCCCACCTCATCCTCTACCATTCTACAAAAGGTGTTAATAGAATGATTGTTGACTACAGGGTTGAAGGTACTCTTAGGTTTAAACACCTTGACATCACCAGGTAAGACACTAGATTCAGAGTTAGCAAAGAAACCTTTAAGTTTGATGTTTCTAAAAAATCTGAACATTTCTTTTTTCACGGTGAAGGAATCGGTCAGAGGTGTTGGGACGAATGACAGTCCCTTGGAAAGTACCTGTTTTTCTGTGTCTGTGAGTACATGGGAAGATAGGTTGAAGATGAGGTTGTCAGGTGGTGGTGTCACCACCGTGCGTGCCAAACCCTCCCTCTTCCTCCCCCTCCCCCTCTTGCCCCGTCGGGGGCCCTGGCCCTGAGACCTGGCCCTGAGACAGTTCGCTGTCGGAGGTGTTCGACCAGTCGCTGGGTGGTTGGTGTCTCATGGGGCGGAGGCACGGTCCGCGCATGAGCCACGGATAGACCCTTTCGTTCTTATAATCCGTGCTGTCTCTCCTGAACTTGGAGAGCTTCATCTCCAGCAGGTCTTGCTTGTATTTGTCGAGCTGGGTCTGGAGGTCTTGTACGAGGTTGTCGTAGTCAGCTGTGTTGAAGGCATTCTTGGATTTATCAAGCTGTTTTTCAATTGAGCTTTTCACAGTGAGAAATAATATTCAACCACATCATGACACAGAAATAGCCTATGTACTGTAGAAGTACAGGCCATAGCAACTTAAGCAAAATGCATTTTATTACTGTAGTCTTTAGGCCTGTCCATCAGTGGCGTATTTATAGCGCTGCAGTCTCTAACTCTCCTAAGACTTGATGTGATGACATTGAACATGTCACGGTACGTACAACTGGATTCCGTGAAGGCTCAGTCCGCAAGTCCAGAGGCTGGACATGTGGATTTGGCATTCCTTCTCCTGCCGGTCCTGATCTGTCTCTCCTCCCTTCTTCCCTTCTTCCTCATTCCTCTTTTCAGCCCGGCTCCTTAGGGACAGCAGCAGTGTGTTAGAGGGAGCGTTCCCCTATCACAGCATCACTTGTGATCGACCGGGCAAAGAACCAACCAAATCTGACACAGCACACACACGTCTGTGCAGTCTCTGCAGAACCAACCCAATCTGACACAGCACATGATGGTCTGTGCAGTCTCTGAAGAACCAACCCAATGTGACACAGCACATGATGGTCTGTGCAGTCTCTGAAGAACCAACCCAATGTGACACAGCACATGATGGTCTGTGCAGTCTCTGAAGAACCAACCCAATGTGACACAGCACATGATGGTCTGTGCAGTCTCTGAAGAACCAACCCAATGTGACACAGCACACACACGTCTGTGCAGTCTCTGAAGAACCAACCCAATGTGACACAGCACATGATGGTCTGTTCAGTCTCTGAAGAACCAACCCAATGTGACACAGCACACACACGTCTGTGCAGTCTCTGAAAAACCAACCCAATGTGTCACAGCACACACACGTCTGTGCCAGAGCCGTGTAGATAGAAGAGTCCCGGCATCTCCATTCACTCCAATGGACCAGTTTTTTACTCTCAAGAGTTCATCATCATCATCATCAACCTTTATTTAACCAGGCAAGTCTGTAAGAACAAATTATTATCCAGTGTGACAGCCTGGTAGGAGGCAAAAGACCTCCTATACTGTGTTTTTATACTGTTTTAATGTTTCGCCATAATGGAGGCGTGTGTTCTGGTTGTCTGGGTCTCTATGTTTTTGGTTTGATAAGTCCCTTAATTTCTTCCTGAGGTTTTTGCATTCGTTATCAAACCATTTGTCATTGTTGTTAATGTTGTTTTTGTGTTTTGTGTTTTTGACTTTTAGGTTTGACAAAGAGGCAGAAAGGTCAAATATATTATTGAGGCTTTTTACTGCCATGTTTACCCCTACATTGTTGCATTTGAATGGTTTTTCCATGAACTGGTCTAGAAGTGATTGGACTTGTTGTTGCCTAATAGTTTTTTGGTATGTATCTGCACTGTCTTCCTTCCATTTGTAGTGTTTCTTAATGGTTTGTAGTTTGATTTGCTGTGGTACTACCTGGTTGGGTGTTGATCTGTTCAGATAGATTGTGGTTTTGCTGTGGTCTGAAAGGGGTGTGAGAGGCCTGACCGTGAACGCTCTGAGAGACACCAGGCTAAGGTCAGTGATGAAATAGTCCACTGTACTATTACCCAGAGATGAGCTGTATGTGTACATACCATAGGAGTCACCTCTGAACCTGCCGTTGACTATGTACAGGCCCAGCGAACGACAGAGTTGTAGGAGTTGTGTCCCGTGTTTGTTTGTGGCTTTGTCGTAGTTGTGTCTGGGGGGGCATCTTGGGGAGGCAATGTCTCTAGCTCCTGGTATGTGTTTATGTCCCTGGGTGCTGAGAGTGTCCGATTCTTGCCCTGTTCTGGCATTGAGATCTCCACAAACTACGATGTGGCCGCAGCTCTGAAAGTGGTTTATTTGCTCCTCTAGTGTGGAGTACATGTTGTCATTAAAGTAGGGTGATTCAATCGGTGGGATGTAGGTAGCACACAGCAGGACATGTTTCTCGGTTGAGGTGAGCTCTTTATCTATTTCTAACCATATGTAGAAGGTTCCTATTTTGATTTGTTTAATGAAGTGGACTAGTTCTGATTTGTACCATATTAGCATACCTCCTGAGTCTCTTCCCTGTTTGACTCCTGTCAGTTTGGTGGATGGCACAACTGTAGTTCACAACTGTAGTTGACAGGACAGCCAGTTGGTCCATCTCCTCTGTACCATGTCTCCTGTAGGATAATGATATCTGTGTCTTCTGTTTCTTTGATGAAGTCTGGGTTTCTGCTCTTGAGACCAAAAGCGCTCGACCTCAGACCTTGGATATTCCAGGATGAGATAGTGAGAGATTTGTATCCCATTGTTAAAGGTGTTGTTTTTCTAGTGGTTTTTCTGCTCAACACGGTTGTAGTAACTCCATTTTATTTTGAAATTCAGTTGACTTTGCCATTTCCCACGGATATTGTCGTGTTTTTCTTTCATGGCTTGACAGAAAAGCCTGCCTGCACACGCCTAGTCGGCTTGAAAATAGAACTCTCGCCTGAACGATAAAATCGGCAAGGCACAGGCAAGGCGTGGGTACACGCAGGGTTCACGCTCAGGCGCCCGGTTTACACAGCCTCGTTGACTAAAACGGACGCCTATTTAAAAGCGTGGGTAAAGGCAAGGCATAGGCAAGGCTTGGGTCGCCGGTGTGAACCCAGCCTGACGCTGAAGCCGTGAAGCCGTGAGGCATGAAGTCAAATGGGAGTTGTGGGCGGGTTCAAGGCGCAAGAGTCGGCACTGAGAGGAAAAGAGAAGGCGTCTTGTGTGAACAGTAAGGCGTACGTTCAGCTTGTGCTGCTTCAAGCTTCAGTTCTGCTTACGTTCGGCGTCCTGTGTGAACGAGGGCTACACCACTGATTGTGTCTGAATTCGGCATTAAGGTGTCAGAGGAGTGTCGTTTACTCAGTGCACAGCACTGCCCCCTGGCTATACCATTACATATTGTAACACAAAACTCATATCTCAATCAACTATTTACCACACTGCTCCTTGCTACTTCTGACAAAAGTGCAAAAGTGCAGCCTTTTAACATTTTCCAAAATGCAACATTATGTAAAGGAGTTAAATTCCTCTTGAACAGTTTTGTCGTGTGCTGTTGTCTCAGAGGAGAGAGGAGAGTGTCCTCTCCAGGACACCTGGAAAGTGCGCTCAGAAAGATAAGAAGAGAACCAGGAAAGTGCAGTGCCGGTAATAGCCAAGTCGGAGAGAGTGGAAAGCAGATGGTTGATGGTGTCGAAAGCAGCGGATAGGTCAAGGAGTATAAGAACAGAGGAGAGGGATGAAGCTTTGGGCGTTGGTGACCAAGAGGAGAGCAGTTTCGGTGGAGTGAGCAGGTTTGAAGCCGGATTGTAGGGGATCGGAAAGGTTGTTGTTGGAGAGATGGATAGATAGTTGATCGGAGGCTGCGCGTTACGCAACAAGACGCACACCTACACACACACACACACACACACACACACACACACACACACACACACACACACAACAAGACGCACACCCACACACACAACAAGACGCACACCTACACACACACACACACACACACACACACACACACACACACACACACACACACACACACAACAAG
Source organism: Poromitra crassiceps (assembly GCF_964638095.1). Classification (NCBI taxonomy): domain Eukaryota; kingdom Metazoa; phylum Chordata; class Actinopteri; order Beryciformes; family Melamphaidae; genus Poromitra; species Poromitra crassiceps. The sequence continues at coordinate 7,150,785 of NC_139637.1, read as the reverse complement.
ACGCACACCTACACACACACACACACACACACACACACACACAATGTTCAGCCAATTTCCCCCATACAACATTTCAAAGGAAATTAGTTGATTGTGGTTTAAGCTCAGTCTGAAGCGGCTGTTGATGGATTTCTATGAGTTTGCTGCTGTCAGTGTATGACGTGTCTGACAGTGACAGGATAAGCCCCTCCCCCCCCTCTCTCTCTCTCTCTCTCTCTCTCTCTCTCACGCGCTCTCTCTCAGTTCATCATTTCCTTCTTCGGTGTGGCGCAGATTATGTTCTCCAGCTAAAGGTATTGTAACAGCACTTTACTGACAAATTAACTCTATGGACTCTTTAATTAGACCGTTATTAGCTTATTTAGACTAAGAAGAGGAACCCAGCTGTTAAGGTTTTGTCTGTGTGAAAACCCCAGATTCAAAACAACTCAACGCTCTTTTACATTTTAATTTTAATAGTGTTAATGTTCAAATCGTCTAAAAGTAGAAGTAGTTAGTAACAGTGTTGCGGGTAACTCATTACAAAAGTAACATTAATATGTTACTTTATTACAAAAGTAATATATGTAATATATTACTTTTAGCAGTAATATAACTTATTACCAATAGGATTTCAGTAATATTATACCAGTTACTTTGTCAAGTAACAAGTTAGAAATTCAACAATCATTAATATTGTGGAAACGATATTTTAATGTTTTATATTTACTTACCGTACTTAACTAGGTTTCACTGACTTCCTGTTTTCAACTAGTTTAGACCTAAGAAATGAGGAAGCCAGTAAGTTATTATAACCAACACCATGAAGCACTATGTTCAAATACAATAAATGACAAAATAAAGTGCAAAGTAAAACTATGTAATCACAGGACAGTAACAGTTGCTATAGTCAAATGGAAGAGTTAACTCACAAGTTGCTCTTCAGTCAGTCAGAAACGTTTTTGATATTGCAGACTGTGACGTCAGACAGATTTTAGATGTAGACTCTCATTCTCACTCTGTCATCGAATTTTAAAGCCATATAAATTACTCCTCCATGCATTACATCTGTGTGAGTGCTGCTCTGCTGTTTACTTCAATGTAGATGGTTAATGTCTCTATCTAGTGGACAGACGGTAGTACTCCACTCCATCACCTGAGCTGTGGTTACTCTGCCTCAGACCTGTTTTCAGGTTATCGCTTGATGTCAGACTAGACTAGACTTGTTTACCCTGAAGTTATGAGGCCACATCACCCTCATATCAAATGAACACAGAACTGACAGAGGAGAATAAGCTGCGTCTGTCTTCTCTCTCTCTCTCTCTCTCTCTCTCTTTCTCTCTCTCTCTCTCTCTCTCTCTCTCTCTCTCTCTCTCTCTCTCTCTCTCTCTCTCTCTCTCTCTCTCTCTCTCTCGATGAAGGCAGAACGTATCTGACTTGATCTGGATGGTGTGAATTTACCAGGAATACATCTTCCAAGGTACTGGTGACTACATTTGTCTTTGTTTGATTGTTTGTTGTCTGGCAACGTGTGAAAGAAACTTCTGTCTTTATATACCTGGTCTGTTGACTGTTGGCAACAAGTCTCTCTTGAAAAAGGATGTTTTCTGTATCTCAATAAGACAGGACTTCCTCGTTAAATAGAGGGAAACAGTGTGAGCAATTAAAAATATATATATTGGGGGTAACTTTTGCCCACATGGTTTAAAACATGGGGGCATTAACAACATTTTGGGGGCACTTTAAAAAATAGTAAATAATTAGTGCATAAAGTTGCTAAAGTGTAGTGTGAACAACAGCGCTGTTTGTGTCAGTGTGTTCTTCCTCGTTGTCTTCTGGCAACCAGCTTGCAGGTGCTGAGTGTGTTAGAAATGGAAATTAAATGTATTGAATGAAAATACAAAATATCAAAATATTTGGGGCAATTTTTGCCCCTGGATCATGGTTTTTAGGGGCATTGATCTGATATTTCTTGGGGGTATTTTTGCCCTTGCCCCTGGCTATGTGTTTGCCAGTGTACGAAACACTGGCAAACACATTATTAGATAAATACATAGCTGACATTATGTTATCACTGTAATGCTGACTTCTGCAAGACGAGCTGCTAGTCTTTGTAATCATGAACCTGCTATTTGCAGATGGCGTTCATAGTGTCATAATATCCAACATTTGTTCTCTTAGTGGCCAGAACATTGTTTTATTTGTGACTTTTAGTGGAAGCCTGATAAACTCTAGTTATGTTGTAATCTCAGTTCTCTGCATTGGTGAAATATGCAGGACGTGTCAGAACTAGTCTGTAAGCTCAGATACATGTTGTGTTTCTGTTGATACACTGTGAACAAAACAGTATACAACACAGCAGAACTACATCACCTCATCTGTCATCAGAGGGTACCTGCTCTGACCTGGTTTCTGGAATAGCATCGGTATCGATATCGCCGTTCAAAGTACAAAAAAACCCACAGCACCAGAAAGCTCTATGTACATGTTGTGACATCGGGTACTCACCACGTGATGAAATAATAATCCATAGTTGCGTGAAACGCCATTTTCGTAGCAAATCTGCACCGAGTTACTTCCTTGTTTTCCTGAAGACAACGCTTCTGCTGTATGTGTGCATGCTGCTGCTGTATATTTCATACTAATTATAAGTATGACTATGTGAAATATAGTTATTGTGCTCATTTGACTGGGAAAGGCCAGAAGTGATTGGAATGTTTCCCATTCTGGGGGATCTGTTCTCAGTAATCTGAGCAGAGTCTAGAGGGTCAGGAAGGTCAAGTAGGATGTCAGGCAGGATAGGAGTCCAGTGTGTGGTGGATGGTTCCCAGATGGTATTTGTTATTTGTAAGTAAGATGATGTGATTGATGAGGATGAAGCTGTCATTATCGGCGCCAGGACCAAAAGTCAGACGTATGGGCACATATGGACTACTAGTTAGTTAAGGAAAGGTTTTAAGGTGACCCCAAGGTTTCAAGGGGCTCCTTTGGAGTGGAATGCAAGGAGATGGTCATGTTACAGGGTGAATATTCAAACACTATTCTAATGAGGGTATAAAGCCTTTGTCTCTTGGTTCTGAGAGCCAGAACGACATTTGGCTGCTCCGTTCTCCAGGGACTGCAGGCCCTGTAATACCATTTGCTGTACTTGAATAAATGCTTCTGTTCAAAAGCGTGGTATGGCCGACCTCATCATTCCGTTCCAAAACTCAGCTGAATTAACTACATTATGGCGATCACGAACTCGGACTGGAAATGCGCGATGCACTAGCGTGAGGCTCTCCCGGCTTGCTGCGCCCGCTTCAAGGGCCCAGAGGTGAGTTACCTCATTTGAACCGGGCGCTGTGTGTCTGTGGGTTTCTCCCGCTGTGCTGGTCCGCACCTGAAAAGTGCCTTTTTGCGGGGGGGGGGGGCTGAGTTTCGGGATGTTTTGGTGGGCTCTGGTTTAAATTTGAGACAGATGGGGGTGTTCAATTTTTAGGAAATGGCTGGCACAGAACTGACTGATTATTAATAGCCACTGAGTCTCTCAGATGGAGAGTCCAGTC
>NC_139637.1:7049758-7144758 GCF_964638095.1 Poromitra crassiceps | reverse complement strand
GGAACTTTAAGGTGAAAAAGTGACTGATTGGGGCTTTAATAGTGAAGTTCTGAGGACATGGCCCCACCCTCATATCAAATGTTTACAGATGTTTATAGACTTTAATAGTGAAGTTATGAGGACATGACTGCACCCTCATATCAAATGTTTACAGATGTTTATAGACTTTAATAGTGAAGTTATGAGGACATGACTGCACCCTCATATCAAATGTTTACAGATGTTTATAGACTTTAATAGTGAAGTTATGAGGACATGACTGCACCCTCATATCAAATGTTTACAGATGTTTATTCACCTTATGTTCAGACCTTACAGTGGACCAAATTCTTCCGGGTCCGTCTAACACTTCCGGCGGTCACGGCGCAAAATAAGAGAGTTGTTTTTGGAGCGGGCAGTGAAGGGGTAAAATAAATAACGTAGCCTACTACTTTGAGCGGGTACACAGCAAGCAAGCGAGTATCCACTGTTAGCCAGGTCAGATAACGTTATTGTCGACAATGACGAGCACTTTCTTGTAAAACATACCTGGACTCCAACAAAGAAAGCTTCAGATAGTTGTCTCTCCTCCGAGGCAGCGCGATAGCAGCGCGAGCCATTAACGTCAAAAAAGACGCGCAGACGTTAACGTAATTCCCTGGAATGCGAGACTTAACGAGCCAGTTACATGGCGTTGCATTCTTAGACATTGCCATTTGCTTTTATTTGGTATGTTACATACAATTGGCTAAATTATTAGTTAATTCAGAGTTAGATGATATTGGAGCAGCGCAGCCATTTTTTATTTTATTTTATTATTATTTTTAGCCGGAAGTTTTGGGACGGCCACACAACCAGGTCAAATGGGCGTGGCTACATAAGGTGACATGGCCGCACCCTCATATCAAATGTTTACAGACACCAAGAACTGACAGTGGAGAATAAGCAGCGTCTTCTCTGTGTCAAGTCAAGTTTATTTGTATAGCTCTAATTCACAAGCATGTCTCAGCCTAACCTAAACCACTCTGACCTACTGGTATCCCTCAGCCATAAGGAGAGCCCCGGCACCCTCCACCCAAGTCCTCACTCCCACTCCCACAAAGATATGATGGTGGAGCCCAGGCAGAGAAATACCCCCCAACCCCACAACCCCTGAAAACCTTTCCACCTGTGAATGTATAGCCCCTGGATTGCCTCACCTTAAAGGAGAGGAGGAACCTTGTGAGGGCCGATGCAGCTTAGAGGCCAAACATAGACCCCAACTGGGGACCCTCCTCCAGGACAGGCTGAGATGCAATCGATGCTCGGCTAAACATTTGACTGTTGCAAATATGGAGATGAAATTGCCACAAAATAGTTGAGAAGGTAAATAAAGATAGTACAGTGGATAACCACAATCATTTTGCACTGTTTTTTTTAGAGAAGCATGACATTTCTCACATAGTTATTGAATACCATAATGCTTATTTTCAGATGTGGAGGGAAGGGAAGTCAGATTTGACTTCAAATCCAAGATGGCCGCTGATCCCATGGGTCTAATGTTCAAATGTGCTCATAACAGTTGTGCACTTTTTGAGAAAAGCATGACATTTCTCACATAGTGAGTGAATATCCTACCATAAGGTTTATTTACAGATGTGGAGGGAAGTCAGATTTGACCTCAAATCCAAGATGGCTGCCAATCCCCCGAGTCTAATATCGCATTCAAGACAACTTGGAACACTGGAAAAATTAGTTTTGACCTGTAAAAAATTATTTTAACGCTTGTCGAGGTCGGAATTACATGTCAGAAATTCGGGTATCATTTCAGATCTCCAGTTTGTCCGAGTTGACATCATCAAAGTGTTTGTTGACTTAATTTGAGGTGCAATTATGCAATATGTGTTTATATTGTTTATATTTCGCTCTGATTATAGCAATATGTTGAATTCAACAGCTATTTTACCAATGAAATTAGCTAGTTGAAGTTAGCTGTGTATGTTTTTGTAAATGTATCCTGTAATAAAAGCTTGTAGTAATGACTGAGTGCAGCTAACAGCATGTTGGTGTGTTTTTATGAAGGTGTTGTTGGCTCCACTATGAGTCAGTGTGAGGAGAGAGAGGAGGGGCTCTCTCTGTCTGAGGAACATGACAGCCGGACCAAAGCTAAGAGGTAAGATGAGATAACTGTTCTCTATCTCACAGCTCAGCAGTGACATCATTACAGCACAGCAGTGACATCATTACAGCTCAGCAGTGACATCATTACAGCTCAGCAGTGACATCATTACAGCTTAGCAGTGACATCATTACAGCTTAGCAGTGACATCATTACAGCTTAGCAGTGACATCATTACAGCTCAGCAGTGACATCATTACAGCTCAGCAGTGACATCATTACAACTCAGCAGTGACATCATTACAGCTTAGCAGTGACATCATTACAGCTCAGCAGTGACATCATTACAGCTCAGCAGTGACATCATTGCAGCTCAGTTACAGCTTAGCAGTGACACCATTACAGCTTAGCAGTGACATCATTACAACTCAGCAGTGACATCATTACAGCTTAGCAGTGACATCATTACAACTCAGCAGTGACATCATTACAGCTCAGCAGTGACATCATTACAGCTCAGCAGTGACATCATTACATCTCAACAGTGACATCAATACAGCTCAGCAGTGACATCATTAACCCTTCATTATCCAGAGTCAAAGCTCTGTCTGTCTCTGTTGTGTTGAAGGCCAGTCCAGCAGGAGAGAGCAGACTCCCCTGTACCCAGCTGTGTGTCCATGAAGAGTGACTTTTCTATGGATCCTCCTCTTCACTTCAAACATGGACAGCAGTCTACTGAGCAAAGGTAAGAATGGAAAGCAGATGAGTTTATTTGATTCTACTGAACAGAGGAAAGAAGTCATGATACTCTGTTGATTTAGTTTCTTCTTTTATTACAATTAACTATCCAGATTCCAGAAGGGTTTTGCTTAAAGTCCCTGGAAACCAGAAATATCTTTTTATTATTTAGCATTTTGAGTTCATCACATCACAGGAACCTATGTTAATAAGCCACCAGCCAAATTTGAACGATGATGAACGTCGCAAAGTATATAAATTTAGGTTTGACAGTCATGGCAAAAGTCATGAGAATCAATTACATTTTAGAGTGTATTTTCTCCCGCAGACTGTGTAGGCGTGTCCCGTCTGCAGCAGGTATTTTCCTCTCTCTCTCAGAGGAGACTGCTCGGAGGAGACCTCTCTCTCCGTTAACGGAGAGCGAGAGAGAGAGAAGGAGAGAGAGAGAGAAGGAAAGAGAGATGGAGTGTGTGTGTGTGTGTGTGTGTGTGTGTGTGTGTGTGTGTGTGTGTGGGTGTGTTCGCTCGTTGCTCGGCGAACACACTCCCCGCTGCGCTGCGAGTGCACAGCGCTACTGTGTGTGTGTCAGTGTGTGTGTGTGTGCGCGTGCGTGCATGCGTGTGTGTGATTTGATTCAATCTTATGACGTGATAAGATCATGCATTTTAGCACCGCGCGCTCCGCTCTCTTCAATGAGGAAATGGAAATCCAGACCTTGTAGAAAAGTGTCAATTTTTGGTGCTAGGGTTGAAAGTAATTCTCTCTCTTTTCAGAGGCACACAATTACTCACATAAGACCCTAAATTTAATAGTTAGAAGGTTTTTGTGTATTTTGGTTTCCAGGGACTTTAACATATTTTCTTTTGCAGCATTGCTCTGCCTCACATCTATAGTTGCATATATTCATACCAGAGCTGCTCAGTACAACAACAGCCTTCTGCTGTTGGTCACTGAGCAGCTACCAGAACAGTCTGGGGGTTGAGATCTTTGCTCAAGGTCTAATTGTTGGTAGTTTCACAGGGTGGAGAAAACCCTGCTTCTCTAACATGTTCACTGCCACCATCCTGTTTGATCAATCCTTAGCAGGATCCAGCAGAAAAGAGCAGACTCCCCTGTACCCAGCTGTGTGTCCATGAAGAGTGACTTTTCTATGGGTCTTCCTATGAATTTCAAAGATGGACAGCAGTCTACTGAGCAAAGGTAAGAACTGAAAACAGATGAGTTTATTTCATTCTACTGAACAGAAGAAAGAAGTCATGATACTCTGTTGATTTAAGTAAGCAGGGGTGCAAACTTGTCACCTTTCGGCGAAATTCGCAGAGTTTTTGAAATTGGGGTGGGGGGGGGGGGGGGATGTGCCGGCCGCTGTCTGGCGCTGACTTCTGAGTTGTCAAAAATAGATTCACACTGATCACGCTATGACTGAGTGTGTGTGCCACAGCGTGCTGTCAATCTCTCCCCCCGCATCATGCACACACAGAAAGGGAGGGAAATAGCAAAATAAAATGTTTTCAATGGCTTCTGTGTGCTTTATACTTGTGCATAATCGTTTTATTTGGAAAATATCCAACTGGACGTCGTATTGTTATTATCGCAAACTAACACAGGAGTGCAGCCGGTCAGTGCGGTCTGCGTCTCTGCTTCGTGAGCTGGATTAGCTCGCTGGCATAACCAGACGGACCAGACTCCAAAACAGATGAGATTAAAATGTGTCAGACACTGGTTTTGTATGCAGGAGACAAGGCTACAGCTGCAGGATCAAATGGACAAAAAGACTGCAACACCACAAACACGACCAGAGCTCAGAAAACAACTAACGATAAAGCTCTATCCAGTGGCAGTATGGCCGCCTGTCACTCAACCGGGCTACGCCCATAATTATGCATAACTTTAAACCTTTATTATCACGTTGAGTGCCAAAGACGAGATATCTCGGCTTACATAAAAAAAAAAAAATTTTGACGGTGGGACATCGATCAACCCCTTTTACGTCTCCTATACCAATATTGGAGGAAGAGAATGTGTATAATCTATTTTACCGACCAGCTAAGTGGCGACAGTGCTCTCCAGACAGAGAGAAAGCCGAGCAAAAACAGCCGCGGGTCCGCGGGAGAAAGCCATTCTCAAGGAAATAGCTGGGCGAAAACGCTTTCGATTTCACACACACACACACACACACACACACACACACACACACACACACACACACACACACACGCGCGCGCACACACACACACTCGAGTACCTTTGAGCATAAATAAGACCAGAATCGCAAAAGCTTCTTCAAAGCTCCCAGCCGACACCTCAAGAAACGAACGAGCCCGTTTTACAGTAATCCAGACTGCCCGAGAGCGGCCGCGGAGCCAGCAGCAGCAGCACAGACGGAGGGAGGAGTTTGGAGACACACACACACACACACACACACACACACACACACACACACACACACACACACACACACAATACAGTATACAGACTTGCCCAAGGGCACCCATAATCACAGGCACGTGAGGTGGTTCTAAAAATCCATTTATCTCAAAACTCTCTGAAAATCTCTGAAACCATGCTGTACTCAACGGCTAATATCTACATAACTACTAACTCTACAAACTAACTCTTTTAGACAGAGAAAGCACACATTCTATTAGTTCTTTTTAGATGATTGGTGTTCACGAAGTCTTAACAGAAAAGAATCCTCGGCTCTTGTAAAATGAGCCAGAATCCTCAAAAAAAAACCTGGCAGAACCTACCTACAGCATTGAAAAAAGGGCTGGCAGTCAATGTGTTAAATGTAAACGGCTGAGTTGTGCAAAAATTGACCCCCCTACAGTTGTTATGAAAAGGTGAAATTAGCTATATAGACCAAAACCGTGTTTCATTCCAGGCTGTAAAGATGTTTAATTACTGTTGGGGCATTTTAACAGGAACGACGGGACTTCTGAGTCCTGCCTCAAGTGGCCATTCGAGGAATTACAGCTTAAACAAAGACTTCCACATCTTCAGGGGAAAGGTGGTGGGCTTGCCCCTTGGTCAAACCCTGAGCTAGCCCCCTGGTGGTCACTGAGCAGCTACCAGATCCGTCTGGGGGTTGAGATCTTTGCTCAAGGTCAAGTGGTGGTAGTTGCACAGGGTGGAGAAAGAATCATTCACTCTGACTTTGAAAGTTGGTACTGGGATTCAAACTGGCAACCTACTGGTCAAAACCCTGCTTCTCTAACATGTTTACTGCCACCACCCTGTTTTATCAATCCTTAGCAGGATCCAGCAGGAGAGAGCAGCCTCCCCTGTACCCAGCTGTGTGTCCATGAAGAGTGACTGGTCTATGCGTCATCCTATTAGTTTCAAAGATGGACAGCAGCCTACTGAGCAAAGGTAAGAACTGAAAACAGATGAGTTTATTTGATTCTACTGAACAGAGGAAAGAAGTCATGATACTCTGTTGATTTAGTTTCTTCTCTCAAAACATCACATCCAATAATTACATCCAGCAATTACAGTAGGAATGCACCATATTTAACGGACCGATACATTATCATCCAATATGGCCATTTTGCATGAGCTCGAGACGTCACAGCTGCACCTGGTGCCAGGCGCACTAGAGCCAAACATGGCTGCTGGCAGTGTGGCTGTTCCACAGTTTCAGATGATAACAACTAGGTCTGTCAAACGATTAATTTTCTTAATCGCGATTAATCTTGCGATTAACTATAGTTAATCGCGATTAATCGCATCTTTGTATCGCATATTTAAAATGCCATTATTTTGCATTTCAAAGCATTTTTAATTAGATATTAATAATTCTTACCAGTGTGTCGTGTTTGGGAATCAAATGAATGCAAATAAATGTACTTTGTGATCTTGAATTTTAGATTTATTTTCAATCAAATAGAAGTGCAATGTAGACAGGAGGTAACAATATCTACAAAATATATATTGAATAGAAAATAAATGGACAATTGTAAACAGTGCAGTACACGCTCCAGAACCGATACTTCCTGCGGCGGCGCTGTGGAGCAGTCGAAACCCAAAATGACACAGCCGAAGAAGGGTGTGTCTGAGCTAAAAACTTTGGCACTTCCATGTGAATAATGGCTCGGTATTGGAAACTGTGTATTGATAACGTGTATATTGCGTGAAGCCATTGGAGCCGACCTCCCAGTGGTTAGTGGACCCGCGCATCCGAGACTCTGAAGAAGGAATGAGTGATGAGTCTCGCGCTAGCTAGTTGGCTGCTAGCTGGCCGCAAGCTGCTCTGGTATGCTTAGCTTTTAGGCGGTAGCTCAAACTCGATGTACTTCGGTGATATTTTAATTCCGTTTTACACAAGGTGAAAACTCCTGTTGACTTGTCCACTGTGCCATTTGGGAGTTTTTTTAAGTAAAATGAGCGTATTGCTGTCTTTATCCTCCATGCCTGCACAGGCAGGAGACAGGAAACGGCTGCGACCAGCTTGACTACAAGTACGGGTGCGACGAAGGGACAAAATAGCGGCAGGCGATTAACGCGATTAAAAAAAAAAACTCGTTATGGTCGGCCCTTAATCGCATCGCGATTAACGCGTTAACGCTGACAGCCCTAATAACATCACTATTGCACTATTGAGGGGAAACATCTGAGCTGGCATTACGTTAAACCAAAAAGTATTGGAGGCAGTCGCGCACATCCAAAAAACGTAAAGCAGGTGCAGGAACCAAAAAACAGTACAAAGTGAAACACTGGAGCTCCAATTACCCTTTTATTTAGCCATCCAACATTGACGTTTCGAGCTACTGCTCTTCCTCAGACATAAAAATTGTTACAAAGACGCCATGTACTTTAAATACACCCGTCATGTGATCCAGAAAAGAAACATAAAAGTTACATAAAAGCCACAGATGCACAACAACAGACACACAGTAGACAAATATGTTTACATAACTATCAAGTATATATACAGGGTAAAAATACATATAGATCAGACCCTTAGGGCCCTATCGTTGTACGGCGCTATCGTTTGCGCTGCGTTTGCGCGCCTCTTATTGCTATCTTCCCAGCGTCTTAAGCTATCGTCTGCCTCCACCGTCCAGTTTTGCGCTGTGATGACACAGGTGTAGGCGTGGCCCGGGCGTGTCGGTGGGCCTCTAGCCTATCATGTGTCTCGCACAAGTGTCATTTAGCGCTGTGGGGAAGATACCGTCGGTATGTGCCGAGCGCAAAGAGAGGTTTGGGAGTTGCCCGTTCCAAAATAGGCGTTACAGAAAATGTTGGTGTTGGTGTTAGAAAAAAATTGCATTACATTATGTAGCGCCTCCTAGTGTTAACCGATGATAAAACAATGAGTGGCACTTACATTCACCTAGGTTCGTAAAGCAGATACCTTGAATATATATTTTTGGAATGACTCACCAGAAGAGAGTTGGTATGAAGTTGAACAGTTGACAATATTTATTGCCTCAACAATGATATAGCAACGCTGGAACTTGCATAGAAATATAAAATGAAAATACAAACTAGAGCTCTTCAAAAACAATTAATAAAAATAAATAAAAGGTTCAGAGAAAAGAGTGCTTCGTTTTCTGTGCAATACTCCTTTAAGAAGGAGTTCAGAGTTCAGTTCCTTTGGATTGGGGATACTCCGTTAGGGACCACGGCATGTGTTCAAGTCGTGTGGATGAAGTACTTTCGATCTGGTTCTCACACTATTCCTACTACCCGGGTAGCTAACTAGGGGTTGTGTTCTTATCTGGTCCTGAAAGAATGGAGTGAAGTGAGTCGGTCCGATGTCATCTGGGGCGGATCCTACGGCTGGCCACACCGTGTTATGGGTCCGTCCAGTCTTTATCGTCTCTGGGCTTCGGCTCGCCACTGAACCCTCCAGGGTTCAGAATGAATCAATCTGGTCAAAAACCAATCTACACACATAGTGCAGAATATATCAATTACTATTTATCATCTTTTTCCATTGATCATGAGACCTAATTTACTTATTTCCATATTTCAGAATATCTTATTTTATGTAATCCAATAGCTAAGGAGGTACAGTACTTCATCATCATGAAATGTATCACAACAAAGGTTTCTTTAGTGCAAAACAAAATAATTATCCTACATTACAATTGGTATTTTAAAATAAACAAATGAAATTATTTATCTTTTTAAACCACTATTTATCCTTTTAAACCTCTTTTTTAAATGTACATATTCCCTTTTAAACATACATCTTTCTAATATATTTCACCAATTAAATAATCACCTAATGGTTTTAAATGAACTAAATTATCATTTCTATTTTACTAAACATTCTGTATTTTAATAACCCAAATGAAATCAAATAGAATGTATTTATATCATAAACATCATAGTGACTGTAACCAACTGTTTCAGTCTCAGCATAACATCACAGTGAATGTAACCAACTGTTTCAGCAGAGAGTGGGGTGCAATGCACCTTTAACTGCACCACGCCAACTTGGCATAGCCACAGTGCTAACACAGTGCTGCTAGTCAGCTAACAATGCCATCTATTAACATTGCAACTAACGTTAGCTTCCATTGTCCGCGGCGGCTAACGTTAGCTTCCATAGAACGTCTTAATCACTCTTGAGTGTTTACAATGATGCAAGCTGCACCACTGTAGTGTTAAACATTAGACATTTCCATATCTCCGATTGGTTTTATGAAAGTATCTCAGGTGTGTTGTAGGAAAGCTACCGCCATTAACTAAGGTGGGCTTTAACATGCTACCAATAGCTGCTGCTTACCGGAGATCATAACGAAAGGGCCCACTTGGCAGAAGCGGCTCCTCACGTTCAGTTTCTGTACAAGATTGGGTCCTGAATAAACAACAACGTATTAGTAGTTGAGGTGATTGGATTAATCAAGGAATTATGGCTTTTATGTATCATTTCCTACCGGAGGTTCTTAGTTGGGTCGAGACGTGCGTTCAAGACGGATCTCAGATCAAAAAGGAAGTTGGAAAACGGAAGTCGCACATAAGAGCGTCTTTGACCTGAGAGATACAGCGAGTGCGCCGCCTTGTGGTAGAAAGACCAAATTACACCCCTAAACTACATATACAGGTTTAGTAACCATATATTTCATGTGGGTTACACCCTCCCGCCTTGAATCAGCATGAGTCCCTTCATGAGGTCTGGGGTTAACAGGGGAACTATCATAGTCACCAATTGTATCAATTGCTTGATTAAAGCTTTGTAGGATACTCTGCGCAAAGGAGATTAAGGGTTTCCCTAATTGGATGTAGTGAAAACGGTCAGGGGGTTGTCGTGATCTTTCGGATCTACGCGTGGGGTCATTTGTGTCTACATTGGTTTCAGTTTCACTTTCCTTCTCTCTATCAGTTGTTTCGGAAGTTGATGCATTGTTCTGCTCAGTGTCCTGTTGAACTTCCACAGTTTCTCCATCTGCAGGATCCTCCATATTAATAGAAGATGCATCCTTTCCATCATCAGCGAGAGCTGGATCTTCATTTGTCATGTCCGGTTGATTTTCATTTGTCATATCCTGTTCATTTTCATTTGTCATATCCTGTTCATTTTCATTTGTCATGTCCGGTTGATTTTCATTTGTCATATCCTGTTCATTTTCATTTGTCATGTCCGGTTGATTGTCATTTGTCATATCCTGTTCATTTTCATTTGTCATGTCCGGTTGATTGTCATTGAGTTGCTGTCTCTTTGGGATTTCATACACTGTAACAAATCTTTCCTCAGGAATGACAGACAACTGGGTAGGATAGATAAATGAATCATCCTCAGACTCTGAGTGTTCCTCTAAGAGTTGAGGGTGACTTTGTCTGGTTCTTGGCCGGCGGACCCTGGGGTTGGCCGGTTCAGTTTCCTCTGCTTCGGATAGGTCACCACAAGGAAGTAGGAGGTCCCTATGTAGAGTTCGAGTGGGGCCATCTCCACTGATGGGCTGTACTTTGTACACAGGTAGGTCTCCCATTCGTTCCAGAACTTTGTACATAGTTGACTCCCACTTATCCGCAAGCTTGTGTTTATTCCGCAGCCGCAGGTTTCTCACTAACACTTGATCTCCTTCCTCTAGTGTTGATTCTCTTACTGCTTTGTCAAAGCGACGTTTGTTCCGATCAGCAACTTTTTTTGAATTCCTGGTGGCGATCTGATAACTCTCCTCTAAGCGTGCTTTCAGATTTTTCACGTATTGGGAGTGAAATTTAGGAGAGCCATCTTTTACGGGTAACCGGAACGCAATGTCTATTGGCAGGCGAGGCTGACGGCCAAACATTAACTCATAAGGGCTGAACCCTGTGACGTCATTCTTGGTGCAGTTATAGGCATGAGTTAGTGGTTTTACGAAATCACGCCAGTGAGTTTTCTCCTTTTCTTTCAAGGTTCCTAACAGGCCTAAAAGGGTCCTATTATAGCGCTCTACGGGGTTTCCCCTTGGGTGGTATGGACTTGTGCGCACTTTAGTGATACCAGCTAGGGCACAGAGTTCTTTGATCAGTTGGGACTCGAAATCCCGGCCCTGATCACTTAGCAGGCGCTCTGGAAACCCGTAGTGCACAAAGAATTGTTCCCAAAGACTCTTTGCGACCGTTGTAGCCTTTTGATCTTTTGTTGGAATGGCTACGGCGTACTTCGTAAAATGATCGGTTATGACCAAGATGTCTTTGGTATTGTGACTGTCAGGCTCTAGAGATAAATAATCCATGCACACCAGTTCCATAGGATGAGATGTTTGGATATTCACAAGAGGTGCTGACTTTTCAGGTGGTGTTTTCCTTCGGACGCAACGTCCGCATGACTTGATCTTCTTCTCCACATCCGCAGCCATTTTAGGCCAATAGAATCTTGACCTGACCAAGTCCAGGGTTCTCTCCAAACCCATATGCCCCATTTCGTCGTGCAGGCACGTGAGAATGGCAGATCTGAGAGACTTGGGGGCAACGAACTGGTATGTTATGTCCTCTTCTGCTTGACGGGCTCTATAGAGAAGGCCATCTCTCAACTCCAACTTTTTCCATTCCCTGAGCATCAGCTTGTATTCTAATGAGTTGGGAATGAGATCAGGGTTGGCTTCATCTCCAGCCTCCAAGACTTCAACAACCTGTCCAATGACTGGGTCAGACCTCTGATGTTGTTGGAGTTCTGCCTGGCTGTAGGTAGGTATGGTAGAACAGCCTAGGGCTTCGTCATCTCCATAGATGTCTGGGACGGCATCAGGATGGAGAGCGAGGGATTCCACCAAGGTGATAGAAGGTAGGTTGTCGTCAGCTTCACCCAGGAGATGGCGTTGACACAAGGCTGTGACTGTGTCTGCTGGTAGGTCTTGTTGGTCAGGAGATGAAGAGAGATGGTGTGAAGCGAATTGTTTGATTCGCTCCATTTCTTCAAGAGAAGCATCGTCATCGGCCAAAGTGTCATGAGGCCGTCTGGAAAGGCCGTCTGCATCTTGGTTGCTTTTTCCAGCACGATACTTAATGTTAAAGTCGAAGGTGGAAAGAGCGGCCAGCCAGCGATAACTAGCTGCGTCGAGTTTAGCTGACTTCAGAACGTACGTCAATGGATTGTTATCAGTTATGACCAGAAATGCGTTTCCATAGAGATAGTCTTGAAATTTCTCCACGATAGACCACTTCAGCGCTAGGAATTCTAGTTTATGGGCTGGGTACCGCTTTTCACTGGAGGAAAGCCCTCTGCTAGCGTAGGCGATAACTCGCATTTCGCCATCCTGTTCTTGGTACAGGGCAGCGCCTAAACCATGAGTGCTTGCGTCGGTGTGGAGAACATACGGCAATTTCGGGTCGGCAAATCCGAGGACGGGTGAGGAAGTGAGTTTTTCTATGACGGTCTCAAAGGCTTTTTGGCATTTAATTGTCCACCGCTCGTTAAAGGGTTCTTTGGGGTTGAAGTACCCTCCGATGCAAGGTGTTTTATGGCCCTTCCTATAAGGTGGGTAGCCCCCGGTAAGGTCATTTAATGGTTTGATTATTTTAGAATAATCTCTGACGAAGCGGCGGTAATAGCCTGCGAAACCTAAGAAAGACTTAAGCTCACTGAGGGTTTGGGGTCTAGGCCAAGTGCGTAGAGCACTGACCTTGTCAGGATCAGTCTCTACTCCTTTGCATGAGACTATGTGGCCTAAATAGCGCACTGAGCTTTGAACGAAGTGGCATTTTGTTGGGGAGAGTTTCAAGCCATTTTCTCTGAGTTGCTGGAGGACATGCTTAAGCCTATTTTCGTGTTCTTCTAATGTGCTTGAAAACACAATAATGTCATCTAAGAAAACCAGTACTTCTTTTAGATTAACGCTCCCCATGACTCTCTCCATTAATCGTTGGAAAGTACTGGGGGCGTTGGTGATGCCCTGGGGCATGCGATTGAATTCGTAAAACCCCAACGGACATACGAAGGCGGTTTTAGGCTTATCGCGCTCCTCCATCTCTATCTGGTAATACCCAGATTTTAAATCCATTACGGAAAACCACTTGGATCCGGCAAGGGCTGAGAACGCTTCTTCTAGGTTTGGAAGTGCGTATGCGTCTCGGATTGTCAGCGCATTCAGTTTGCGATAATCGATGCAAAGACGGATCTCTCCATTTTTTTTACGAACTACGACGATTGGCGAAGCGTAAGGGGATTCTGATTCACGAATCACTCCTGCATCAAGGAGTGTTCGCAGATGTTTTCTCACAGCTTCATAGTCGTTTGGGTGGATTGGTCGGGACCTTTGCTTGAATGGTGTTTCGTCTTTTAGATTTATATGATGTTTTACTTTGGACGCGTGTCCAAAATCCAGATCGCTTTGGGCGAAAACGTCACTATAATCATTTAGACTCTGTGTTATTCTATCCTTCCACTCTTCTGAGAGAGGAGACTCACCAAAGTCAAATGTAAGATCTGACTTGGCAGGTTCCTTTGCTGATTGAGGAGTAACAGCGCAACATTTTACAGTGTCTGTGTCTTTATTTGTATCTGGTAAGTTGTCATATATCTTATCAGGAGTATGAAGCTCAGCTATGACACAATTTGACGGAAGTGTTACATCATGCTCAGTTTCGTTTCTCACCCACACAGATAATTTGTGTGGACGTTGCTCGGGCAGGGTGATTAGACAACTCTCTACAAATATTCCACCGGGCAATGCCGATGATTCAGGCTGTTCGACTATTGCACATTCGCCGGTGGTATTTGCTTTGACGTAGCCTTCAAGGCAGACTCTCTCTTGTGCAGGAATTACCTGCTGCACTTTACCCCTAAGGGTTGTTAAGCCTATTCTCCCTGTGGAGTTCACTTTGTTCCTGAGCTTGAGTATACGAATAATCTGCCTATAGCCATAGACAGAGGACTCTGTTGGGTTTTTATCATTACAGTGTTCCTCATACAAGACGTCGAGCGCATTTGTTCCTATGAGCACGGGTAAGTCAGAATTACTGCGCAAGTCTGGAACTACTAAAGCTAAAGCAGAAACTTCAGGCTCTGTTTCAACAAATTCCTTTGGGAACTTGAGGCTAATGGGTACATAGCCTAAGTACGGAACGTTCTGACCATTTGCACCTTCAACATCTAGGGCTGTGAAGGGTTGGATGGGGTGCTCTGACAGATGGCGGTTATAGAAAGAGGCAGATACTGTGGTCACTTGAGACCCAGAGTCGAGGAGACAATTACAGTCGACTCCTGATACACCGATATTAGCTATACATTTCTGTCCTACAAGTCTCTTAGGTAGCTTAATTGGGTGTTCTACTGCATGGGATTGAATTGATGCTTTAGTCTTAGTTTTTTGTTTGGGACATTCGTGTTCAGTTTCAGTTCCTGGTAGTCCCTCGACAGGAACTGCATTCAGTTTAAATTCTGTTCCCAGGCTGCTTGCTTTTGCTTCAACTCTTTGCGCTTCTTCTCGACTAGTTCAGGGTTCGCCTCATTACTGCAGGAAGGTACGATATGGCCGTCCTCGCCACACTTGAAACAATACCATGGTCGAGGCTTCTTTGAGAGTTTTGACTCTGCAGGGTGTGATGGTTTCTCCTCAGTGAAGGCTTTGGGCTTAAACTTTGGTTTCTTATTTGGCTTAGCAGACGCTTGGCCTGACTCATTACTCAATGATGCTTTTAGAGAAGCCATTTGGGCTTGTAGCTTTGCCATTTGTTTTTCTAGCCTCTGTGAGTCACTGGGGAATGGCTTGTTTACAGCTGTTGATGAGTCCATATCAGTGGGATATTCTTCCACTGTGAGTGAGTTTGACTGGGCTCTTGATTTGGTAGCCCCTAAGTACTGTTTCATTCGGCTGGACTTAGCAGCTTGCCGGTCCTCTTCAGTACGTAGCAAGAGAAGTAACTCGGAAAAGGAGGGCGGGTTATCCTTCTTTTGCTCAAGCTGGAGACTGGTAATTAAGCCATTGTTCCAGCAGCCTCTACAGAATTGCTTAAGCAGCTGGCGTTTTGAATCAATGGCAGCAAGGCCACCTCTTTTGACAACTTTAATCAAGGCTGTTTGTAAGCGTTGCAAATAGCCAGAAGGCTTTTCACCAGGGTCTTGGTTCGTGTTTAAGAATTTTGCAAAAAGTTCATCCCCGTCATCAACAATACCATACGCAGAGTCGAGTAGGCTAACATATTCATGGGGGGTGGAGTTGGGCGTAAGATGCTTGACAAAGTTGGTGGCGGGTGGAAGAAGGCTCTCTACTATTTTTCTGGTGGTATGTTTGTCAGACACAGTAGGGTCTGCGAGCTTGAACTCAACGTTACTGCGCCAGGTGTCATAATCAGACTCTGAATTTGGACATGGGATTTTCCCTGAGAAGGGTCTGATCTTGGTGTGGCCATGATAATGGGAAGACAAGTCACTGTTCTTAATGACATGTTCAACCACTACTTTTTGCACTTCAGGAGTGGTGAGGTGTTCAGACGGTATGTAGATACCTTGCTTCCTAGTCAAGGATGAGGCTTCTGCACCTATATCGAGACGGAGTGAGTCACGTTCAGGGGGGTGGGTCAGATCACTATTTATTTTTATAGGACTTGCATTAGATGCTGGGTCAGCTGTAGGTGCGGGGCTAACTTTAGATGTATCTGGTTCGGTGGTCTGAGTTTTGGTGGACGCCTGAATCCTAACCAGTTCATCTAACAGAACCTTCTCAAAGTCTGCCCCACTTAATTTAGCAACAGCTTTCAGTTCAGTTAAGAAAGTCTGGGTTATGGTAGACCCTCTGTCGGCTGTGTACAGCTCAGACAGAAGCTGAAGATGGTGGGTGATGTCTGGGTTACTGGTGGGTCTGTCGCAGGGTAGGCTATCCCTCATGAGCTCAATAGCTTCACCTGATTTAAATTCCACTATGGCTGTGTTGTTGAACCTATCATCACCACTGGTTACTTTAATTATCCTTTCAATTTTACCAAACTGCTCTAAGTGCTGGATGAGTTCATCATCTACATCGTCACCAGTTATACCTTTGACTAGAAGAGAATTAGGCACTTTAACGTTTTCAGAGATAATTATATCCATGTTTGTATTGTTACCACAGACTTATTGTAGATAAGCAGTATCAGTGTTCACAAATGAATGCAATAAAAATGTCAACTGTTCAACCTTCATAAGACAAGGACTTAAACTAGCTCCTGGCTGGCTCGCCAAGTTTTATGTAGCACCTCCTAGTGTTAACCGATGATAAAACAATGAGTGGCACTTACATTCACCTAGGTTCGTAAAGCAGATACCTTGAATATATATTTTTGGAATGACTCACCAGAAGAGAGTTGGTATGAAGTTGAACAGTTGACAATATTTATTGCCTCAACAATGATATAGCAACGCTGGAACTTGCATAGAAATATAAAATGAAAATACAAACTAGAGCTCTTCAAAAACAATTAATAAAAATAAATAAAAGGTTCAGAGAAAAGAGTGCTTCGTTTTCTGTGCAATACTCCTTTAAGAAGGAGTTCAGAGTTCAGTTCCTTTGGATTGGGGATACTCCGTTAGGGAGCACGGCATGTGTTCAAGTCGTGTGGATGAAGTACTTTCGATCTGGTTCTCACACTATTCCTACTACCCGGGTAGCTAACTAGGGGTTGTGTTCTTATCTGGTCCTGAAAGAATGGAGTGAAGTGAGTCGGTCCGATGTCATCTGGGGCGGATCCTACGGCTGGCCACACCGTGTTATGGGTCCGTCCAGTCTTTATCGTCTCTGGGCTTCGGCTCGCCACTGAACCCTCCAGGGTTCAGAATGAATCAATCTGGTCAAAAACCAATCTACACACATAGTGCAGAATATATCAATTACTATTTATCATCTTTTTCCATTGATCATGAGACCTAATTTACTTATTTCCATATTTCAGAATATCTTATTTTATGTAATCCAATAGCTAAGGAGGTACAGTACTTCATCATCATGAAATGTATAACAACAAAGGTTTCTTTAGTGCAAAACAAAATAATTATCCTACATTACAATTGGTATTTTAAAATAAACAAATGAAATTATTTATCTTTTTAAACCACTATTTATCCTTTTAAACCTCTTTTTTAAATGTACATATTCCCTTTTAAACATACATCTTTCTAATATATTTCACCAATTAAATAATCACCTAATGGTTTTAAATGAACTGAATTATCATTTCTATTTTACTAAACATTCTGTATTTTAATAACCCAAATGAAATCAAATAGAATGTATTTATATCATAAACATCATAGTGACTGTAACCAACTGTTTCAGTCTCAGCATAACATCACAGTGAATGTAACCAACTGTTTCAGCAGAGAGTGGGGTGCAATGCACCTTTAACTGCACCACGCCAACTTGGCATAGCCACAGTGCTAACACAGTGCTGCTAGTCAGCTAACAATGCCATCTATTAACATTGCAACTAACGTTAGCTTCCATTGTCCGCGGCGGCTAACGTTAGCTTCCATAGAACGTCTTAATCACTCTTGAGTGTTTACAATGATGCAAGCTGCACCACTGTAGTGTTAAACATTAGACATTTCCATATCTCCGATTGGTTTTATGAAAGTATCTCAGGTGTGTTGTAGGAAAGCTACCGCCATTAACTAAGGTGGGCTTTAACATGCTACCAATAGCTGCTGCTTACCGGAGATCATAACGAAAGGGCCCACTTGGCAGAAGCGGCTCCTCACGTTCAGTTTCTGTACAAGATTGGGTCCTGAATAAAAAACAACGTATTAGTAGTTGAGGTGATTGGATTAATCAAGGAATTATGGCTTTTATGTATCATTTCCTACCGGAGGTTCTTAGTTGGGTCGAGACGTGCGTTCAAGACGGATCTCAGATCAAAAAGGAAGTTGGAAAACGGAAGTCGCACATAAGAGCGTCTTTGACCTGAGAGATACAGCGAGTGCGCCGCCTTGTGGTAGAAAGACCAAATTACACCCCTAAACTACATATACAGGTTTAGTAACCATATATTTCATGTGGGTTACAATTACATTACATTACATTACGTCATTTGGCAGACGCTTTTATCCAAAGCGACTTACAATAACACCTATAAGAAATAAGAAATCGCCTTGGGTGCTCTCAATTTTAACGCCAGGAAATAGCTGGTCTTAGCGCAAATGCAGACGTACGCCTGAGCGCAGACAGTCTCTACATCTCCGTGCAGTGCAGGAAGTCCTTGCTTGGATACATTTACTCACGGCCTGGATGTCACTCTCCTCGCGCCTGCAGACACTCTTCTCTCCTCGGAATGCCACGTTGAGTTTCAACTATAGCCTGCATTCCAGAAAAAACACACCTTGATTTAAAAATAAGAATTCCTTTGTCATGGTTTTATTAGGCTACATAATTCCCGACCATACAGGTCTGTGGGGTAACATTAGATTACTTTAGGTAGGAGACCACATGCCACAGGCATTACCACACCTCCACAATACTTTTGGGCATAAACCCGCCTATACGGAGATGTGCGCGGAGATGACGTGAAGCGCAGCGAGCTTACACGCCCACAATTAGGGCTTTGCACAGCGCTATTCCAGCGCAAAACGGGCGCTAACGCAAAATTACCGCCGTCGGGAAGATGGAGCCCTTAAAGTACATAAGGAAAACAAGATCAGGCCAAAAGGCCATCATACCTTGGAAATGGTATGGTCTTAAGAGTGGCGCTTCTCAGGGGCGGAGCGACCCTATCAGCCCAGAGGGGGCGAAGCTTTTAGGGGGGCCCACGCCGCCGGCCGCGAAGAAAAATTTGCCTTTTTTGCATGTTTGAATCTGTTTTAGCCATATTTAGTGGAATATCTCATTTTAAACACACCAATGTTATTGTCTATTGATTGAATTCCTCTCACACTCACACCACTGACTTTATTAAATAAAGTCATTTTAAGTCTGTGAATATGGACTCTTCTTCTGGGGGCGTGGCCGCCTTTCAACTGCACAGCAGCGCCACGCCCCCAGAAGAAGAGTCTCTGAAAAGGGAAAGATACCGTTTCCGGCTACACAAATAAGCATCGTACTCGTAAACTGAAAGGTAACAAACATCGTTGCCAGACCGGAGTGAGGGAAGACACCCGTGGCTACGTGTGAGTACTTTTGTCTTTGTGATTCGTGCATGTTTGAAGCCAGCCGAGCTTGCTTTGGGTCTGACTTCCATGGAGAAGGGCAAGCCGTGCGCAACTCTAAAGGAGAATCCATTTAGAGTTGCGTGTCACGGCTAGTTGGACCCCATGGCCACTCCTGACACCTGAAGAAAGAAATCAGCACCATATAAACAATAATTAGATGTGAGCACACTGTACACACTCAATGAGATCCAAGATGCACTGGGTGCTACGGGTGTCCTCCTCCCTTGTGTATGAAGGGAGGGCTGTCACTAAGGGCTGAAGAGAATGATCCACAAAGGCCGAGATTCTTTCAGTGACAGAACCCATAGCAGCAATTATGGGGCGTCCAGGGGGTGTGTCCACAAATGATTTATGAATTTTAGGAAGAGTATAAAATACAGGTGTGATTGGATACTCAACTTTCATAAATGCGTGTTCAGGTTTCGTGATAAGTTTATTTTCAAGGAGCTGGTTGAGTAGACTGTGAACCTGTGTCTTAAAGACAGAAATGGGGTTGTGATCCAACTTTTAGAGTTGTTGAGTTGCTTTTGGATTTCCCTGTCATATGAGTCGTGGTTGAGGACCACGATAGCACCCCCCTTATCTGCACTCTGAACCACCAATGTTTTATCATCCCTTATAGCCTTAAGTTCATCCAGTTGTTCCTTAGATAGATTATTCCTCACTTTGTACTCCTTTCTTTTACTAAAGATAGTAGACGCATCCCTCTCAACCAGTCTACAATAAATGTCCAGAGATGGGTTTCTGTACTTGGGAGGTATAAAGTAGGATTTACCTCTAAACTTGCTAGAGGGTTTCAAAGGAGTGGGACTGCTGTTAGGATCATGTGGCTCTGTGTTCGTGGTGGGATGAAGCGGGACATCCTGTGTACTGCTGCTGCTGCTGCTGCTGCTGCTGCTGCTGAGGACAGAGTTAGTAACCTCATGTGTATGAGCAGTCTCAGAGTGGCCATTAATTTACGTTACGTTAAACCAAACCTGACGAGGATGCATTTGATTAGTGTTCATGTTAGCTGTTGTGGCTAGCGAACACTAGCTCAACTGGCGTGGCCTGCTCTCAGGCACTCAGGCTGATCAAACATCCCCGTATTCAAAGCACTTAAAACACACAATCCCTGGACGTTTCATTTCGGGTAAAGATGCTTCTATATGGTTTACTCCAGCTCTGGGAGTATGAACTCCAAAATCCAATCCACTAACATTATTAAGCTAACCAGGAGTCCCACTATAAACCAAATAGGGACTTTTGAATTGAGCTATATGCAGAACTGGACAGAGCCAGCATCTGTTTGGAGACCAATAATAAGGAAAAGAAACACACACATTACATAAAAAAAAATCTGTCAACATCACATATTGTCTTTTCTTTCATCTTTAATCTTTCCATGTCTTCCCCATTCACTTCAATAGAACTGGCCCCAATGCAAAATTCAAACAGATCAGTAACATGACAATAAAAGTCTAAATTACCTTTTGTCATTGTGTTTTATCTGCAGACTAAGCGGTTAAGTTCAATAAAAGCCTTTATTTTTTGTATTGTTTAATTGAGTGATACTTTACTAAAACAATCATATATATTATATAGGGATGCACCGATATGAAAATTTTGGCCGATGCCGATAACCGATATTAAGATTGCTGTTATGGCCGATAACCGATATTTACAGATGTCGATATGATCTGTATAAAAACACATTTCTATGATAATAAAATTTTGTACATACTGAAAAACACATGTAAACACTGAATTTTAAAAAGTTATACATTTCTTTATTTCAAAAACATTTGTAAAAGCTCATAAATCATAGATTTACTGCATTATTTCATCTCAATGTGAAGGATTTGGCTGATACCGATAACCGATATTAACACATTCACTGCCAGCCGTTTTTTCAATACTGTAGGTAGGTTCTGCCAAGTTTTTTTTTTGAGGATTCTGGCTCATCTTTCAAGAGCCGAGGATTATTTTCTGCTAAGATTTTGTGAACACAAATGATCTCAAAAGAACTAATAGAATGTGTGCTTTCTCTGTCTAAAAGAGTTAGTTTGTAGAGTTAGTAGTTATGTAGGCATTAGCAGTAGAATACAGCATGGTTTCAGCGTCTGAAAATTTATTCTGAGATAAATGGCTTTTTGTGAAATTCGATAGAACAGTCACTTTAACCATTTATTTTTGGCGTAAGACGTCAGACATCTAAACAATAGTTTTGAACAGTAATTTCCTCCATAGCAGCAGGAAACCCCCCTCTCCTTCAAACTCCTCCCTTCGTGGGTGTGTCTCTGGTGGCTTTGCAGCGTTTGTCACAAGCGAGGCTCTGCCTGTCTGTGCTGCCTGGCTGCTGGCGGCTGCTCTTTGGGCGAGTCTGCATGAGTCGTTTCGGTTGTGAGCTCAGCTGCAATGAAGCTGCGTGCGATTGTGGGCTTTCTGCCCGGTGTTTCAAAGTGTGTTGCACGCATAATCTATTATGCAAATTTGCAATCCCCCACCGCCAGCTCCCAGCGCGATAATGCGCGAAAGCGAAAGCGTTTTCGCCAATCCATTTTACAGTATGAGAATGGTTTCCTCGCGCGTTCCCCTGCAGTTTTGGCTCGGCTTTTTCTAGTCTGGAGAGCACTGTCGCCACTTAGTGGGTCGGTGGAATGGGTTGTACACGTTCGGTGGCTCCAATATTTTTATAGGAGACGTGGGGGGCGTTGATCCACGTCCCACCGTCAAATTTTTTTTTTTTTTTTTTTGACGACTCAACTCGTCATTGGCAGTCAACCGTTGGATTTTTTTTGACGACTCAACTCGTCATTGGCAGTGAACGTGTTAACAAAGCAACATCGGACCGATACCGATATGATTGCCGATATATCGTGCATCCCTAATATTATATCAGTAGTGCTCTTTGTTTTGTGTTCACAGTAGTGATGTCAGTTAGATTTGGTTAGGTTAGAGCTATGGAATAGTCTTTTAAATCATCCATCTTTGCTCAACACATCTGTCTTTTGTCACCCCAGGTGTGCATAAAATACAGGTTAAGAACTTATTTCTTTAAATACAAAGATGTGAAATAATTATCGGTTATTGTATCCGTTATAGGCCAGGAGAAGCAGATATTTATTGGTTATCGTATCGGCTGAAAAAAATCCATATCGTGCATCCCTAATTTACAGTGGATTTCACTGTGTGTGTGTGTGTGTGTGCCCGCGCGTCTGTGTGTGTTTGCGTGTGTGTGTGTGTGTGTGTGCATGCGCGTGCATCTGTGTGTGTGTGTGTGTGTGTGTGTGTGTGTGTGCGTGCGTGTGCGTCTGTGACATTATATGACCTAATACTTCATGTGTTCTCCAGAGTCCACCAGGAGGGGTCAGAGGTTCCCAGTGGTCAGTCTGTCCAGGAGCTTCAAACAGACCTAGACTCCATATTTATGGTGTGTAAATGTACAACACATTTTACTGCAGCTACTGAATTACAAAACAACTACTCTGGTCTTATAACAGTCTGTTGTTGTTGTTTCTCCTCTAGTCTCTCCCAAGACTCAAATATTATGTTGAATCCCTGCGCTCCGCATACTACACAAATTAGTCTGTGCCACTTCACAGCCACTGCTGGGGTTTGAGGGCGGGTCTAGGCGGGTTGAAATTGAATGAGTGACATAGGACCAATGAGAGAGCGGTTCAAAAAATGGGCTGCGCCTCCCGTGCAGAGCCATGTAGATAGAAGAGTCCCGACATCTCCATTCGCTCCAATGGACCAGTTTTTTACTCTCAAGAGTTCCAGGAATTAAGGTCCTGGATTAAGCAGCACTGCCGAGTTGCAGCAAAATAGACAGTTTGTGTTGTACTCTGAAAGTGTTTTCCCCCCCTTGAATCAAATTGTACATTATCAGCTTTATTTTAGCATGCAAAACTAGACCCATTCCTGGCTGTTCATTGGCTAATGAGTCTCACATGTTGGTCCTCCGCTGACGCCACTCTCTCTCTAGAGGACACTACTCCCGTGTCGTCTGATCGCAGATTTTGCAAAGTCGTTACTGAAGTGGTGGAGACTGAATCCACCACTGGCCAATCACTGGACAAGTGAACGGTTCACTTCCGTCCCCAGCTGGCTGAGGGGAGTGTACCAGACCCAGAGAGAGATCTGCAGCATGCAGTAATGTAGTGTATCAGCGTAAAGCCCAATTTATGCTTCGTCTGCCGACACTTTTGAAACGGTCGCAGACAGAAATGAGGACTTGAGTCGACACTTTCAAGTGTCTGCGAGCAGCGTCTGCTACCTGGTGAAATGTCTAGTGTCGCTGACTACGTCACATAATGTCGCGCAAGTCTGATTGGCTATATAGACGGGCACGCGCGACTTCCTTGTTTTAGTTTTCACTGAAATGAAATTAATGAGCGTGTCCCCGCCTGGCCGCCTCCCGTATTTTTATCAGCATGTCCTTGATGTATGACTTCGTGAAAATCACAAAGAACACCGTGACCAACTTCCCAGAGAGAGAGGAGGTGATTGTGTGGTTGTGTGTCGTTATATGCGGCTGCAGTTACATCTTGCCTCTTGGGTTCACTGACAGCATTCCCTCTCTTGCCTGTCTGCACTGCACTTCTCTGCCTCCCTCTGTCTCTAGCACCACGTGACCGTTGCGCCGCGGAGAGAAGCATAAATGCAGCAACATGAGCGACACTTTATTTTTCGTCTGCGACCATGTGCTGAGCGACACTTTCTAATAAGTATAAATTAAGCTTAACAACTCTCATGGGTCTGGCGTTGAGACTATTTCTCCCCAAACCCTGTTCCATCAGGATGTCTTTTGCCTACTTCCTGGTCACTATTGTAGATAAGAATTTGTTCTTAACTAACTTCTTGCCTGGTAAAATAAAGATTGTTGGTTGATGAGGTCTTCAAGCTGCACTCTTTAGACCAGTGGATCTGATGTTATTACAGTATTATTATTATTTTTCAGAATGTTCAATTCAAATGTTATTCTGTTGCAGCTGCTTGAGGAGAACATTGTCACTTTTGTGAAGAAGGAGCTGAAGAGAGTCCAGCTGGTTCTGAGTCCAGATTACCCAGAATGCTTAGAGAGTCCAAGGGAGGAGGAGGAGGCTTTTCTAAACATCACACTGCTCTTCCTGAGGAGAATGAAGCAGGAGGAGCTGGCTGACTCTCTGCAGAGCAGTAAGAGGCTTTAACAGCTTTAACATGATGGAGGGAGGAAGTGGTGGGAAAATGGGAGATATATGATTAGTTAAATATAGACATTTCTCAAGAAAGATTGATTCAATTCCAGATTGCAAAATAATATTCACAATCCTCATGAATCATCAGCTAAAATCATTGATTTATTCATGTGGGTGTATAATGCTGAACACAGTATTATTTAAGAACAAATGCCACCACAGATGCATTTCACATTGGGTAGCACACACAGTCAGGACCTGTTTGTCCACCAGTGATGAGCAGAATAGATGCCATGTGGTTAGGAAAAGTATGCATTCACAGATTAATATTTACACTTCTCATATTTACAGCAACATCCACTGATTGATGTAATTTGTACTTTCAGAAACTCTTGCTGGAGTGTGCCAACGTAATCACAAATCCAGTCTGAAGGAGAAGTTCCAGTGTCTGTTTGAGGGGATTGCTAAAGCAGGAAACCCAACACTTCTGAATCAGACCTACACAGAGCATTACCTCACAGAGGGAGGGAGTGGAGATGTCAATGATGAACATGAGGTGAGACAGATTGAAGCAGCATCCAGGAAACCAGTGAGACCGGAAACAATAATCAAAAGTGAAGACATCTTTAAACCCTTACCTGGAAGAGATGAACCAACCAGAACATTGATGACAAAGGGAGTGGCTGGCATTGGGAAAACAGTCTTAACACAGAAGTTCACTCTGGACTGGGCTGAAGACAAAGCCAACCAGGATATACAGTTCACATTTCCATTCACTTTCCGAGAGCTGAATCTGCTGAAAGGGAAAAAGTACAGCTTGGTGGAACTTCTTCATCACTTCTTTCCTGAGACCAAAGGAATCTTCAGATTTGACAAGTTCCAAGTTGTGTTCATCTTTGACGGTGTGGATGAGTGTCGACTTCCTCTGGACTTCCAGAACAACAGGATTGTGACTGATGTTACAGAGTCAACCTCGGTAGACGTGCTGCTGACAAATCTTATCAAGGGGAAACTGCTTCCCGCTGCTCACCTCTGGATGACCACACGACCGGCAGCAGCCAAGCAGATCCCTCCTGAGTGCATTGACATGGTAACAGAGGTGAGAGGCTTCACTGACTCACAGAAGGATGAGTACTTCAGTAAGAGATTCATAGATAAGGAGCAGGCCAGCAGAATCATTTCCCACATCAAGACTTCACGAACCCTCCACATCATGTGCCACATACCAGTGTTTTGTTGGATCACTGCTACAGTTCTGGAGCTTGTGTTGAAAACCAGAGAGAGAAGAGACATGCCCAAGACCCTGACTGAGATGTACATCCACTTCCTGCTGGTTCAGTCCAAACAGGCAGATGTCAAGTATCATGGGAGTGCTGAAACAGATCCAATCTGGAATACAGAGAAGATGATTCTCTCTCTGGGAAAACTGGCTTTTGAGGAGCTAGAGAGAGGCAACCTAATCTTCTATGAAGCTGACCTGAGAAAGTGTGACATTGATATCAGAGCAGCCTCAGTGTACTCAGGAGTGTTCACACAGATCTTTAAAGAGGAGCGTGGGCTGAACGAGGACACTGTGTTCTGCTTTGTCCATCTGAGCATTCAGGAGTTTCTGGCTGCAGTTTATGTCTTTCTGTCCTTCATCAACACTGGTGTCAATCTCCTGTCAGAAAGTCAATCAACATCCTGGTGGTCAACACTATCAAGAGACAAATCTAAACTAACACGCCTCTACCAGAGTGCTATGGACAAGGCCTTACAGAGTCCAAATGGACACCTGGACTTGTTCCTCCGCTTCCTCCTGGGTCTTTCACTAGAGACCAATCAGACTATCCTAAGAGGCCTGCTGACACAGACAGGAAGTAGTTTGAAGACTAATCAGAAAACGGTCCAGTACATCCAGGAGAAGATCAAGGTGAATCCCTCTTCAGAGAAAAGCATCAATCTGTTCCACTGTCTGAATGAGCTGAATGACCGTTCTCTAGTGGAGGAGATCCAACAGCACCTGAGTTCAGGAAGTCTCTCCACAGCCAGACTCTCCCCTGCTCAGTGGTCAGCTCTGGTCTTCATCTTACTGTCATCAGAAAAAGAGCTTGATGTGTTTGACCTGAAGAAATACTCTGCTTCAGAGGAGGCTCTCCTGTGGCTGCTGCCGCTGGTCAAAGCCTCCAATAAATCTCTGTAGGTGCATGCATAACTTGATGTCTTCAATATGAAATGCAATATACAGAAAAAACTATTTTCAAATTTCTTGTTCATGGCTAATTCTTCCCCAGGTTGAGTGGCTGTAAGCTGTCAAAGAGAAGCTGTGAAGCTCTGGCCTCAGTTCTCAGCTCCCAGTCCTCTAGTCTGCGAGAGCTGGACCTGAGTAACAACGACTTGGAAGATCCAGGTGTGAAGCTGCTCTCTGCGGGACTGAAGAGTCCACACTGTAGACTGGAGAGTCTCAGGTCAGTATCCCTTAAGCCCATGGTACACCAATCAAACCTCCAACAAACACAAACACAGATGTTTGTTTGGTGCCCCGTTGCTGGCTGTCGTTGTTTGGAATTGTTTGGAGATGTTTGGTCAGATTCAACATGTTCAATCCTTTATAGAGGTCTTCACAGGTCTACTCGGGTATTACACATAATGATAGAATAGATAGGGATAGAATCGGACCCGACCCGGACCCTAATTGATCATAACACCGGCACCGGTGACCCCTGTTTCAATCCACGGGGTCAGTGTGGACATCGTGGAGGACTACAAGTACCTTGGAGTGTACATTGACAATAAACTGGACTGGGCTAAGAACACTGAAGCACTCTACAAGAAGGAGCCAAAGCCGTCTCTACTTCCTGAGACGGCTGAGGTCCTTCAACGTCTGCCGGACCATGCTGAGGATGTTCTATGAGTCGGTGGTGGCCAGTGCCTTCCTGTATGCTATCGTGTGCTGGGGCAGCAGGCTGAAGGCAGCGGACGCCAACAGACTCAACAAACTGATCCGTAAGGCCAGGGACATTGTGGGGCTGGAGCTGAGCTCTCTGACAGCGGTGTCAGAGAAGAGAACGCTGACCAGGCTATGCTCCCTCATGAACAATGACTCTCACCCACTCCACGGCGTGCTGGTCAAACACAGGAGCACGTTCAGTGAGAGGCTGATCCCACAATCAATCAAACTTTATTGCACACTCCACCGTCCAAATAGACATACAATCACATATAGTAAATAGGGAAAAAGAAAAAAACATTATAAAAGGCGATATATCACATATTAAAAAAGTGCTTATGCAAATTCAGTAAAAGGCATCTAATAAATAAGAACAGTAAATGCCATTTAAAAGTGCTTATACACATTCTATAGAAGGCACAAATACCAGTGTGTCCACAGAAGTCCATACAAAGGACTTTGTATGGCACAGGAAATAATTTCTGCCTGTGAAGTAGCCGGCGTCCCGTGTTGTGCACAACCACGCTCTGACGTATGTGTGCGCGTCTGCGTGACAGGTCTACCTGAGATCGTGAGGATTACTTTTTCTTTTCTTCTCTTTTTACATAGAAAACACTGCATTCTGGCCCGGCAATGATCTAACGCAGTAACGCAGCCTTTCTTGGATTAGTAACTGTAATATAATTACTGTTTTGGAAATTGTAACGCCTTATATTACTTCGTTACTGAAAAAGTAAGTAATTACAGTAACACGCCCAACACTGTTTATATTTCATCGTGTGGTGAGTACACAAGTCACAACATGTACATGTGAGTGTTTCTGGCGCTGTTAGAATTTATATTTTGGGTGACTGAACGGCGATACCATAAGCCGCTTTCAGACATGCCTTGGAATTCGGGAGTTATCTAGAGGGCATCCAGATGGCGGTGTATGTATGTATGAACACATTTTGGTGAGCTATGCGAGCTCCCGTGACCCTCCTACTATCCGGAGGTAAGACAACCTCGAGCCCTTGTATCAGGGACAGAAGAGCTACGTGAAGTAGCCAGCTCAGTGAGTGCATGAGGAGAGGGAGGGAGACAGAAAGCCAGCGTGGCAGATTATTATTATACTGTATGTGAATGAGCGAGCAAAAATAACATCATGCCGTTTCAGTTTTTCCAAATGAAGCTCGAACCTGCTCCGTCTGTGTCAGCCAACAGGCTACATGTTGCTGGATTGAAATGCTCGTGGCTTTGATCTTATTTCATTTCTGCATAGCTTCGCACAGCACACACATTTAATGAGCATTTTTGGACGCAAGGGTCGTCCTGCTTCCCAGTATTGGACATTGCTAGGTAGGGTATCTGGATCTGGTTGCGTTCATGCCTTTGATTTAATGTTTACACAGCGTTTGTGAAGATTCACGTGCAGAACCGCAAATTCCAAGTAGCGTCAAGTCAGGCAGTATAAACGGAAACTTCAGGGTATAACCTTCGCAATAATGGCAATTAAATGAAGTAAATGCATGTGTAATTTTTTTTGTGTGTGTTATCCGAAAGATACAGAACAGAGATAAACTGGAAGAATATCTGCTCCCTTCGAAAAGTCAATTTTAACCCGTAGTGAGTCGACCGTTCTGATTTCTTGTTACTAAGCAATACAACATTGATTTCATTTTGAAGGTAAAAACGTCTAGCTTCCTGTATTCTGTATAATTCTAGTAGGGTTGACGCATTTTAGGACTGAACATAGCAAAGACCTGTTTTATTTTTAGCGCTTGAGACTCGAGGAAATCGATGCATCTGGGCGTGAGTTGTAGGGTTCAAATTCCCCCCACCCAATTCCCCCCACCCCCGCCCCCTCTCTACTTTACACCCTACTTTACATGCTCCACATGTATGAAAGCAACATGCCTCATGTCTGAAAGGGTACACTTCACATATCCCCCGGGTCAGGCTCAGGGCAAGCAATCCTGACCTGACCCGGAGTTCATGTCTGAAAGTGGCTATAGACTGCCATTGTAGTGCTATCTAACTAATGTTCACAGTGAGGACTGAGGAGTGAGTGCTTTCTAATCCACGCACAGTGAAGTGAAGATGTTGATGTATCCCTTTAACATTAGCCATGGCTTTTCAATCAGCAAGAAGTATAACAGAAAACATGGATTTATTTTTATTAGCATTACAATCTTTATTGGTAAGGATCATTGAATGAATTATGCATTATGTCACGGTCAGCCAGTGTCTGGCAGGAGCAACCAGGGGAGAACACATTAATGTTAGGTAAGAAAGATGCACAAAGTTTCATTTATACAACTTGTAATAGCAATTAGCATGCACCTTTGGCTTGGCACCGCTTAGTCTCTGCCTCTGTATTTCTTGGTTCTGTACCGGTCCGGTGTGGTTGGTTCTGTCCGGGTCCGGTTCTCAGGTTTCTAATAATAGACAGGTCCAATCCGGGTCCGGGCACAAATCTCCCGGGGCCATTAACTGGGTCTGTCATTTTGGACCCAGACCTCTAATCCTTTAGCCCAGTTATACTCAACTTGTGGCCCGGGGGCCAGATGCAGCCCCCTATAGGGTGCAGAGTGGCCCCCTGACCATTTTCTAATTCACAATGAAAACTAATGTTAAATAAAGTTTGAGAAAAAGTTCAAGTTGGATCCTTGTAAAACTCAAAAAATGGAGTAGAGTACAGGAAAAACTTGAAAAATCCAAGGCCACTCTGTTTCAGGTAGAACAGTTAAAAAGCCTTTATTGTGGCATGGCTAAATCTTACACAATTAAAAAGACCAACGCGTTTCAGCTACAGAGAGCCTTCATCAGGGTAGAGGCCCAACACTGAAATACATGTGCATATTGTAGCGAATCAGCATTACACATACAGGGGTGAGCATTGGTAGTGTCTCAACTACAGATAGGAACTGATGTGTGGGAGTGTTGTATTGGGGAACACTATGCTGTGGGGATACTTCCAGGGGAGACTGAGCATGCGCGTCAGTCTCCAGACACTGCTAGAGGGAAGGCTGCTAGCTATGAGCGTGACAACCGCTGAGAGTTGTAATATAACTAACTGAGAATAAAGAACCTTGTACCAACAAGAACCTCTGCCTCATGAGTTACCAGGAACGTTACACTGGCGTCAGAAGTTTAAACGGTGAATATTGCCTCCAGAATCGGCGGGATGGTTAATAAGTTCCTGAAGAAAGAGCGCAAACGACTCAAACGAGAGGCGGGAAAGGCAAGAGCCGGGGCAGACTACCAGGCATCCGAGGAGGAAGATGTCTGGGTAGACGCTGCCGCTACCACAGAGATCCAAGCGGGGAAAGCAGCAGAAAGCCTGGGGTTGGTGAAGATAAAATCCTCACGGCGCTATCACCGTAGCCACGGAAGCTATCCCGCGGCTCAAGGGAGCTAGCAGGCAAGCTAGCGAGGCGGGAGAAGGAGCGGAGGAACCGGGGCCGGTGAGGGTGAAGATCGAGCGGGTTGACATTGCCGCTGTAGCCATGGAGGCTGTGCCACAGCCCAGCGGAGCTAGCCTGCGGGCCGAGGACAAAGACGCGACACGGGTCGAGGCGACAAAGGACAGCGGGCGGCGAGGAAGAAAGGAAATCACCCCGCCAAAATTCAACGGTAAAGGCGAGTGGGAGCCATATTGCACAATGTTTAATGTAGCAGCGGACATGAATGGCTGGTCGAGGGAAGAGAGAGCCAGTCACTTGGTGATGTCGCTCGAGGGCGAAGCTATAACATGTGTGGCAGCAATGGCAGACACAAAAGACTTAGACATTGTGATGGCGGCCCTGAGGAGGCGGTTTGGACGGTGCAAAGAGGAAGGCATCATGGTCGCGGAACTGTGTAACAGGCGCAGGCGACCAGGGGAGTCGCTGCGAGCGCTGGCTACAGACATTGAGATCCTCAGCCGGCGTGTATACAGCCGGTTGCCGCCAGAAGCACTAGACGAGCTAGCACGAAATTACTTCATCCAGGCTATCGCGCCGCGAGGGCTAAGAGAGCAAGTAATGTTGCAACGGCCAAAGACACTAGAAGTGGCGCTGGAGGTGGCGTTTGAAAGAGAGACAGTAGAGGGCTGGGCCATGAACAGCGAAGAGGGGAGAGCTGCCCCCGTGGCGAGAATGGCAGCAGAAAGCCCGATACAAGAAGAGCCAGCGTGGAAGACGGCGTTGACAGAGCAAGGCAACAGGGTGAAAGAACTGTCCGAGTCAGTACAACAGCTGACAGAACAACTGCTCCGCAGAGCGACCCTGCAGCCCAACCCCGCTCGGCAGCCCACCCAGCGGAACAACAGCTGGGCCAGAGGGAGCATGATCTGCTGGGGATGTGGACGCCCCGGGCATCGGGAAGCAGACTGCCGCCGGAGAGCGTGGAACCAGGGAAACGGCACAGGGCCCGTCCAGATGGGGCGAGACGGGTCTACGATGCCACAGTCCCCGTAGCCACGTCGTCGCAGGAAGGAGCCCACCGACAGCAACGGGGAGGTGGGGCATCGCCGGGCCCCGAAGTAGACGACATCGCCGGAGCTGTCAACATGCAGAGCGGGCCGCGCGCGATGAACGGCTGCCATGTTCCAGTCTACCTACAGGGGAGATACTGCGCCGCCCTGGTGGACACGGGGTGTACGGCAACGCTGGTGAACGTCAACATGATGCCCGAGGGGACGCGCCTGGAGCAGCCAGCAGCACAGCTGCTAAGAACAGTATCCGGTGAGTTGATGCCAATGAGGGGGAGGGGACACGTAATGATAACAGTGGGGGGACAGACAGTGGACTTTCCGGTGTGGGTGGTAGAAATGGCGGGGCCCTGCATCCTGGGGGAAGACTACTTAACGCTGAACAGATGCACAGTAGACCTAGCAAAAAGCACATTGACATTTGCAGGGGGGCCAGTAGTCCAGATGGGCCACCCTCCCACCGTTCCAGGAGAGAGAGCTAATGTAAATAACATCACTGTATATCGCGTCACCGTAGAGCATGAGCCCCACCCAGCAGACCAAGCCCCTCCACAAAGCCACGCCCCTAGCCCACCTCCAAACACTTGCCCTCAGCCAGCGCAACAGGCAGAGGGGGAGAGAGAGAGGTTAGAGATGCTCAGGGGATTGCACCAACGCCAGAGCGAAGGGTTAGAACCCCAGCAGAGCGATGAACTGTGGAGGGTACTAGAGGAATATAAAGACATTTTCGCAATGTCGGATGATGAGCTAGGCTGTACCCACCTGGTGGAACACGAAATAGACACTGAGGGGGCGCGACCCGTCAGGTCATATCCCCGTCGGGTCCCCGCAGCGAGGAGAGAGATAGCGAACGAAGCTGTAGGCGGGGATCATTGAGCCATCAGACAGCCCGTGGGCATCAGGGGTAGTGCTGGTGAGAAAGAAGAATAGCCCCAAAATGCGATTTTGTGTAGACTATAGGGGGCTGAACAAAGTGACAAAAAAAGACGCATACCCGATGCCCATCATCGAGGAACTGTTAGACGCCGCGGGAGAGTCATCCTGGTTCTCATCCCTAGACCTCCGTAGCGGGTACTGGCAGGTGCCCCTCCGCGACGATGCCAAACAAAAGACCGCCTTCCGCACAGAGAAGGGGCTGTGGCAGTTTCGAGTACTCAGTTTCGGGCTGTGCAACGCACCAGCAACGTTCGAGAGGTTAATGGAGAAACTGCTGGGAGACATTCCCCGATCCGAATGCGTCGTGTATTTAGATGACATCTTGACACACGGGGGCACGTTCCAGGCAGCAGTGGGGGCGTTACGAAAGGTCCTGCAGAAGATAGCAGAGGCGGGTCTAAAGTTACACCCAGACAAGTGCCACTTCCTGAAGAGGAGGGTGGAGTTCTTAGGGCATGGCATCGGCGCGGGGGGCATTCGCACCCTGGAAGAGAAGACTCAGGCGGTCATGGAGTGGCCCACCCCCAGAAACAAAGGTGAACTCGAGAGCTTCGTAGGGCTAGCCGCATACTACAGGAAATTCGTAAACGGGTTTTCTAAAATAGCGGAACCACTGTTCAGGCTAAAAGAGAAGAACGCAGACTTCCACTGGACGACAGAATGCCACCTAGCCTTTAAAGCCCTCAAGAAAGCGCTGACCGAGTCTCCGGTGCTTAGAGCACCAGACCCCGCCCTGTCGTTCCTACTAGACACTGATGCCAGCAACGGGGGTATGGGGGCCGTGCTGTCCCAGGCGGGGCCGGACGGGGAGCGGGTGGTGGCGTACTACAGCAAGACTTTCGATAAAGCAGAACGTAACTACTGCGTCACCCGCCGGGAGCTCCTCGTCGTCGTAGAAGCACTACGACACTTTAGATATTACCTCCTGGGACAGCCGCGGTTCACCATACGGACCGACCACTCGGCGCTGCAGTGGCTGTGGTCCTTCCGAGAGCCGGAGGGGCAAGTGTGCCGCTGGTTAGAGAAAATGGCAGACTACAACTTCACGATAGAACACAGGGCAGGGGCGCGCCACATCAACGCAGACGCCCTGTCACGACGACCCTGCGCAGAGAGAGGGTGTACGTACTGCGAAAAGAGAGAAGGAAGAGAGAGAGAGCTCCAAGAGGAAGCTAGGATCTGCCCTAACCACACGGGGGATGGACCAGTGTGCAAGACGCTGCGGATGGCAGAGGCAGCAGATTGGAGGGGCCACCAAGAAAACGACAGGGAGCTGTCGCCAGTACTGCAATGGGTAGAAGAGGGCCAGAAGCCGCCCTGGGAAGAGGTGGCAGGGGCCACCGACACAACCAAAGGGCTGTGGGCAGGGTTCGACACCCTGAGATTGAGTAGCGGAGTGCTGATGAAGTCCTGGAAGGAGCCAGCGACAGGAGAACATAAGTGGCGGAAAGTAGTGCCGACGACGCTGAGGGAGGAGGTGTGCAGGAGCTGCCATGGAACTGTAGGGGCTGGGCACTTTGGGGTAAGCAAAACCCTCCGTCGCATCAGACAAGGCTTTTATTGGGGGAGGATGGGGAGAGACGTACAGGACTTCTGTCGACGCTGCGACCTCTGCGCAGCGTACAAAGGCCCGTTAGACCAGTCTCGCGCCCCGCTCCAACAGCTAGCAGCAGGAGCCCCCATGGAGAGGGTAGCAGTAGACGTGATGGGACCTTTCCCACGCTCAGACAGTGGAAATCGATACGTCCTGGTCGCCATGGACTATTTCACAAAATGGCCAGAGGCGTACGCACTGCCCGACCAGGAGGCGGGGACGGTGGTCGACGCACTAGTAACCGGCATGTTCAGTAGGTTCGGAGCACCAGAGACCCTACACAGTGACCAAGGGAGAAACTTTGAGTCACGAGTGTTCGCCACCATGTGCGAGAAACTGAACATTAAAAAGACACGGACCACAGCATTGCACCCCCAGAGCGATGGCCTTGTAGAAAGATTCAATCGAACGCTGAAAAAGCAGTTGGCCATCCTCACGGAGGAGCACCAGAAGGACTGGGACACGCACCTGCCTCTCATCCTCATGGCCTACAGATCTGCCACACAAGAGTCCACCTCCTGCACACCCGCTCTGCTCATGTTAGGTCGAGAACTGCGGACACCAGCAGAAATGCCGTTCAGCAAGCCACCAGATGCACTGGACGCTCCCCCGGGGCGAGAGTACGCCAGGAGGCTACAAGATCGCTTAGAGTCCGCTCACAATTTCGCTCGGGACCAGCTAGAGAAAGCAGGCATGAAACAAAAAAGGAACTATGATGTGAGGGCAAAGGGAAACCATTTCCAGGGGGGGGAGTTGGTCTGGGTGTACACACCCCGGAGAAAAAAAGGGCGTAGCCCTAAACTGGACTGTCACTGGACAGGCCCATGCAGGGTCATGGAGAGAATGGGGGAGGTGGTGTACCGAGTGCAGATGCCACTTGGTGGCAAGAAGGTACTCCACCGAGACAGGTTGGCCCCATACCGGGGGGGGTGCACCTTTCCCCCAGATCTCGGCCGCCCGGCGGTTTCACCTAGACAGGCTGAAAGAAGGACTCTGTTTCCACAGAGAGGGGCGTCCGGCCATGACCGGGCGGCCCCCACTCAGGGACTTGAAGGCCCAGAGACACTGCAGGTGGGATCAGCCCCGCAGGCAGATTCACAGAGACTAACACGGCCACGGAGAGAGCCAAGGGCTCCAGGACGCTTTAACAACTTTGAGTTG
Source organism: Poromitra crassiceps (assembly GCF_964638095.1). Classification (NCBI taxonomy): domain Eukaryota; kingdom Metazoa; phylum Chordata; class Actinopteri; order Beryciformes; family Melamphaidae; genus Poromitra; species Poromitra crassiceps. Next base: position 7,109,159 of record NC_139637.1, on the reverse strand, counting down.
TATAAAAAAAAAAAAAAAAAGAGGAGATGGTGGTTGGAAATGTTGAAATGTTGTAACAGAAAGTAAAGGATGTGCATGACATGAGATATTGTGGGGGAGGAGATGTGGGAAAGTCTGAGATTGAAACATAAAATGTGGTTGAAAAAACAAAGAAGCTGTTAAAAAAGATGCTGGGTGTGTTTTGGTACAAGGGGATGTGTGATGTGGTATCAATGTGGGCGTTGACCTTATTGTTGGGCGGGGAGTATGTAGCAAATCAGCATTACACATACAGGGGTGAGCATTGGTAGTGTCTCAACTACAGATAGGAACTGATGTGTGGGAGTGTTGTATTGGGGAACACTATGCTGTGGGGATACTTCCGGGGGAGACTGAGCATGCGCGTCAGTCTCCAGACACTGCTAGAGGGAAGGCTGCTAGCTATGAGCGTGACAACCGCTGAGAGTTGTAATATAACTAACTGAGAATAAAGAACCTTGTACCAACAAGAAGCCTCTGCCTCATGAGTTACCAGGAACGTTACAATATATAGTGACATCACTCAAGCAATTAGTGATTAGTCCTCCTGGATACACCTGTGCATCACAGGGAGCTTGCAATCATTCACAATAATTAAGCAATATCACACGAGAGAGAGTGCTGTTGTTGGCTAATATCGGCACTGCTGTGATTCGGTCGGAGGTAGAAGATAATCACAGCAGTGCCGATATTAGACAACAACAGCACGACCTCGAGTGTGATATTGCTTTTATACAACAGTTGTATTAAACAAAGCTGATTAAAAAAAGACAAAAAGTTGAGAAAATATATGATTTCTCTATTTATTCCTCCGCCAACAAAAATAGTTCCCTCAGCTTTCTGCTTTGCTGAAAATGTAGCCTAATCAGCCTAATTAACTGCAGGCTGTCTACTTTACTACTGTCTACTCTACAGCTGTGAAGCGTTTTGTTGATTAGCGCAGCTGTGAAGCGGAGTGATCTACACACAGTGAAGCGCCAGTGTGTTATCACGAAATATCGGCACTGGTAGGATCCCTCTTGTCCAATCAAATTGCCCAGCCGGAACTACCTGTTGCTAGATACATGATGTTTATATAAAGAAAAGTAAAGTTAAAAACAATTGGGTACCCAATAAATGAAGAAAATGAAAAAGATATTGAACAAATAGGTAGAATGCAAAAAATAAATAAACTGCAGGTGGGACCAATGTCATACAATGCCCACAGACTACAGGGAATTGGAGGAATAACACTCCAACCTGACAGGAGGAACTAAATACAGTACCAGCAACAATTGTGCAGCCTACAAAGTTGAGGCCATAGAGACCTCACAGGAAGCTACAGGATGAGGAACCAAATAAATTTAACTAAGCAAAATATCTCAATAACAAAAAACAATGTTTGACTCAGAGAAATGGAGAGAAATCAATATCATCATTCAAACCAGGGAAGGTGGTTGCTTTTAGGGTTACAATCCAAAAAGTTTCTCTTTGGAGGAGATGTTTGAGTCTATCCCCTCCTCTGGCAGATTTGGGGATGACTTCTATTGCCATGAAATGCCATGTATTCTGTGTTGGGCCTCTACCCTGATGAAGGCTCTCTGTAGCTGAAACGCGTTGGTCTTTTTAATTGTGTAAGATTTAGCCATGCCACAATAAAGGCTTTTTAACTGTTCTACCTGAAACAGAGTGGCCTTGGATTTTTCAAGTTTTTCCAGTACTCTACTCTATTTTTTGACTTTTACAAGGATCCAATTTGAACTTTTTCTCATGCTTCTCTCCACCCTCACCAAAGAGCACCTGTTTCAGTGATTTTACTAAGGACCCACGCAGCGCTTCCTCCTCCCTTCTGTTAAATAAAGTTTGACTGAGCTCCAGCTAAATTGTCAAGTATTGCAGCCTGCTTGCCACCCAGGCACTTACTATATGTAGCCTACTGAATTTATATGATATAAATGTAACCAAACAGGTCGGCTTTGTGCACACAGGATAAGTAGGTTAATTTTCTTTTGGAGAGAGATCCTTTATTGATTTGTTTGGGAAGAGGGTTTACTCTGAACAAATTTGAGAACTGAACTGAATTGAAGAAACTGAATTTCTACCTTTTGCTGTACAGTAGGGGAGAGTGGGGTGAGTTGTGCCAGTGGGGAAGTTGTGCCACCCCTTGTATCTAGAAAACCATAGAAGAAATTGGTCATGTGACCACACATTTTTGAAGAGGCATCCATTTTACTCACTCTGCAAAGAAGGGAGGCAGATTGCACAAGAGCTAAGCACATTTAAGTTCAAAAAACTGTTTTTTGCCTCTCAAAGTAAATTTTTTATGATCAAGGTTTATTGATTGTTGTGTCTGAACAATTATAGACAAGCTTGAAAACATTTCACACATGTGTTAGTGTTTTAGTAAGCTACAATATGAGGCTATACTGTTAGCATGATGTTAGCTCCAAACCAGCTATATGATACAAGTTTGTTAAAATGGTGGGGATGGGGTGATTTGTGCCAAAAGGCCTGGGTTAAGTTGTGCCAGTGCAGTTGCAGTTGATTTAGTGAAATTTTATTTCATTTTGTTCTTAAATGTTTAAATAGACCTTGTTGAAGAATATTGCAGTATTGGCAAGTGTAGCCTGGCTCTGTGATAGTTGATTTTGTTCATTTTGAACATAATTTTTATTTCTGAAAATGTTAAATATGTAGGTCAACTGCTGCTACCGTTTAGCCTTGTTTAACCCTGTTATAGTACACTGGACTTTAGTGTTATCTTTATTTTGTCTTGCTTTGATATAGCAAAACAGTATATGAGATGAAAATGTTCTGTTTTACTTCAGTAATCAATGGCACAATTTACCCCAACGTATTCTCTCCAAAGGCACAACTTACCCCGCACCGGGGGCAAGTTGTGCCAAGAGACCACTTTTTTAAGAATAGCCATATTTTTTTAACAGTTTATTTAAGATCCAAAGGGAGTGTTCCCAGTGGTGCACAACATCCTGAAATATATTTACATATTGTAGTTGGAGGCATTACTGTCATGCCCTCACTTTAAAGACACCTCAAGTAAAAAGTGGCACAACTCACCCCACTCTCCCCTACCTCCAATACACTGGATATTGGGTTTGCATTCTCACTCTGATTATGTAAGGGTTAATGCACGACGAGGTGTCCATTATCAGAAATTATTGGACGACGTGGAGGCGTAAACCGTCCGAGGCGAAGCCGCGAAGTCCAATAATTTCTGATAATGGACACCTCGAAGTGCATTAACCCGCTTATACCATGGTCACTTGCCAAAGAAACAAAACAAGACCACTCATTTATATTTCCATGCATTTTGCAATCAAAATCTAGTTTTCATCACCTTGAATATGAGTTGAGAACCGGCGAGACAAAATAGTCCCCTCGGCTGCTCAAGATTAGGCTATCATTGGATAAAATGGCCGCTTAGTGCCTGCACCTGGCACAATTCTAGAGTCAAGCTAACTAATAATTTAGCCAATTGTATGTAACATACAAAATAAAAGCAAACGGCAATGTCTAAGAATGCAACGCCATGTAACTGGATCGTTAATTATCGCATTCAAGGGAATTACATTAACGTCTGCGGGTCTTATAGACGTAAATGGCTCGCGCTGCGCTCGGAGGAGACTGAAAACCATCAGCTTTCTATGTTGGAGTCCAGGTATGTTTTGTGCAAGGACGTCTCTCAGTGTGTTGCTGTTAACTGCCAATTTCGTTGTTTTCTTTTTGTTGATCTCGTCTTTTTCCTCTTCAACTTGACTTGGTATCAGTGATAGAGGCAGCGGGCGCTCTCCAGAGCGCCTGGCTGCTGCTTGCTGCAAGTTGTAAACAGAGGGTTTGACAGTTGACAGCTGAGAGCCCGGCTTGTGTCAGCTGACCAGAACAAAAATCAGATTTCTAAATAGCCGTTATTTTAATAAACTGAGCACTCGGGGGTAATCTAAATAGTTACTTTGACCGACAATTTTTTTTTCTAAACTTATAAAAGTGCCATATTAAGCGTTAACGGTGGTATAGAGCTCAAACGGCTCTGTCGTGGTCGTAATCCTGGCGCATTGATATGAACGGTGAACAGACCATTTAGCTAGGTGTACATTATCACTGTACATTATCACAAATTAATGGACACCTTGCAGCCAATCAGAATCGAGAGAGGAGAGAGAAACTAGTTAGTTTCAAGAAGGGCCCAGATGGAGCCTGAAAAGGTGTGTCTTTAGTCTTTTCCGAAAGATCGGGAGTGATTCGTCCGTCCTGACCGAAGGTGGAAGCTCGTTCCACCATTGAGGTGCCAGGGACGAGAAGAGTCGCGAACGGGATGAGTGACTTTTGAGCCCCCGTAGTGGAGGAGGGGCGAGGCGTCCTGCACTGGTGGAGGAGCGGAGGGAACGGTGAGAGATTTGGAGCCTGACCATAGATTGTAAGTACAGAGGGGCTGTCTGGTGTACTGCCCTGTAGGCCAGAACCAGTGTTTTGAATTTAATGCGTGCCGAGATGGGAAGCCAGTGAAGGTCATGGAAGAGGGGAGTGACACGAGAGAATTTGGGTTGGTTGAACACCAGACGGGCTGCAGCGTTCTGAATGAGCTGAAGCGGTCGGATGTCAGAGGCAGATAGGCCGGCCAGAAGCACGTTGCAGTAGTCCAGGCGGGAGATGATAAGTGACTGGACCAGGAGTTGTGTCGCTTCCCTGGTGAGAAACGGGCGGATTTTGCGGATGTTGTACAGGGAGAACCTACAGGAGCGTGCTGTCCAGGCAATGTAGGGCGAGCAAGACAGCTGGTTGTCAATGACCACCCCAAGGTTCTTAGCTGCTTGGGAGGGAAGTACAGTGGTATTTTCAATGGAGATGGAGAGGTCTGCTAGAGGGATGTCTTTCCCTGGGAGGAAGAGTAACTCAGTCTTACCTATCAGTCTTAGTATCCCTGCTTTAGCCCATAGCACACCAATCAAACATTCCCCAACAACTGCCAGCATTGTTGTTGTGCTTTAACCAACCTGATCAACAGATGGCCATTTACATCCTGCTTTACATACAGATAAGATTACTATCAGCAGACAAACACCTGTGGGTGATTTTCTCTGTCCATGTATTTTTTAAACCAGGTGTGATACCAACATTTAGCCCTTCATAGCCCCTGTGAATGACTTTCCATGAGGGCATTTCATTCTTTCCTCTCTGTGCTGCCTCAGTTGTTGAAACCTGAAAAAGTAGAAAGGACTTCTAATATTCTGTCAGACAGTGAGTAGAGAACTCTCAAACTGCAGCACATAACCACAGAGCTGACCAGCCAACTGTATGAGGCAGTAACCGTTTTGCTAGAATTTGACGGCATTATCACAACTAATTTCACAGTAGGCTACTAATCAAATCTGACATGGATTCATTTGTGTGTGTGTGTGTGTGTGTGTGTGTGTGTGTGTGTGTGTGTGTGTGTGTGTGTGTGTGTGTGTGTGTGTGTGTGTGTGTGTGTGTGTGTGTGTGTGTGTGTGTGTGTGTGTGTGTGTGTGTGTGTGTGTGCGCGTGTGTGTAGTTTGTCAGGCTGTCAGCTTACAGAGGAAGGCTGTGCTTCTCTGGCCTCAGCTTTGAGCTCCAACCCCTCCCATCTGAGAGAGCTGGACCTGAGCTACAATCATCCAGGAGGCCCAGGAGTGGAGCTGCTCTCTGCTGGACTGGAGGATCCACACTGGAGACTGGACTCTCTCAGGTATATATTTAAAAAGCATCACCCTCCCCTATTTCCTCCAGTGACCCCTTCCATAAATAATGAACGTACTATATGGAAAACCCTTCATAGGGAAGGTTTTGTTTCTGTCCTCAAATAGAATACTCTGGTCAGACTTTGTTTGCCCCACAGTGTGGACCATGGTGGAGTCCAGAGGTTGAAACCAGGAGTGAGGAAGAGGAAGTGTAAGTGTGTATCTCCTTAATAAATGCACGACTGTCTGTCTGTATGTTCTCTGTTTATCACACATCTCCAGAGCCGTTCGTCCGATCGACTTCAAACTTGCCGAGTGTGTTTCTCAGACACTGAGAAAATGCAGTGTTGAATAGTGCAAATTAGACACGTGACATGTTCAATATTAATACTTTTAGACAAGATTTTTACTATAAGCACCGCCCCACTGGGATGCGCGGGCGAGCAACCAGTGAGCCGGAAGCTGTGTGGCGCTGGCGGAGCTTAATAATATATGTGAAATTTGTGGACCTATAGGAGGTAAATCTGTGCATGGATTTTATTTTCTCCAGCGGATATCTTAAGGCTGCAACACACCACCAAACTTCAAAAGACAAAGAATGCAGACTGTTGCATCACCTCACGTCTCCTGTGTCGCGGCCAAAAATGTGCACTTGAACACACTGCAAAGACAACAGTCAACTAGTATAGCACGTATGTTACTGTGACTGCATGAGACCATAGTCAAGTCAAGTTTATTTGTATAGGCCTAATTCACAAGCATGTCTCAGAGGACTTCACAGAAAATATGTCTAGCTAATTCTAGCTGACACAACAGTAGCAATTACAGTAGTAAGGAAAACACATTGAACAATCATATGATAGAGAAATATAGAAATATAGAATAGAAAGGGTGCCATGCTTTAGGGTAGAATGGGTGCTATGCTTTAGAATAGTGGGGGAGGAGAGATCAGGAAAGGGAGGAGGTGGGGAGGGAGAGCAGGGGGAGTATGAGAGAGAGTATGAGGAGAGAACAGGGAAAGGAGGGGATGCCATGCTTTAGAGTAGAATGAGTGGCATGCTTTAGAGTGTGAGAGAGGAGAGAGCAGGAAAAGGGGGGAGCAAATCACACAATCTGACTACTCTAGCCATTAACCAGAACTAACTAGAACACAGGGAATCTAGCTAATCTACAGCCTAGTCTGCCCTGTCCTATTCTGCTCTAGTCTGATTTTAGCCTGAACACTATAACAGGTCTACAGCCTACAGTTAGGCTGTAGCTAATCTATCGCCTAACCTAAGCTATTCTAACCTACCGGCATCCCTTGACCAGTGATTGAGAGCACCGATGCCCCCCACCCCGGCCCCCGCCCCCACACACATAAGGCATGGGAGAGAAGGCCAGGCCGGGACACAGCGCTCCTCCCCTCACCCCCAGTGCGCACCACATGGATTGCCTCAGTGACTTGTTGGCTGAGGAGGAACCTTGTGAGGGCCGATGTACTGTAGGGGCCCAACTATGGACCCCCTCTGGGGACCCTCCTCCGGGACAGGCCGAGAAGATGCCGGGCTAACCATTTACAGTTTCACATTGTAGAAATAAAATTGACAAAAAACAGAAAATTCAAAATGTAAATAGGAGTCCAACAAAAGCAATAGGAAAATGTAGTCTTTAAATGATCCTAAGATCAGGGAAGAAAGTTGAAAGTGTAAAAAGGTAGATTCCAAAAATAAATAGAAAATTGAGTCTTTAAGTGTTAGTAAGTTCAGGGAATACTAGCTAATTAGCTAGCTGAAAAGGGGGGAAATGATCAGGAGTTCCACAAGGGTGATCTGAGGGATCCATGAGTCTGCATTGGTGGCATCGACCGAGATGAGAGGAGGGGAGGATAGGGGTCGGTGGTGATGATGAGGCTGGGGAAGGGGGGAGGTGAAGGAGTAGTGGGTAGATGGGCCAGAGTGACAACAGGTGGCCTGCGGTGGCCTGCGGTGGCCGTCGACGGGCGGGCGGGGGTGCAAGTCAGGCCAGTGAAGGACACCTGAGGAGGGGAGAGCCAGTACGAAGGAATCTGCGCAGAGGTGGAACTAAGTTTGGCAACTAATAATTTCCTGCCTATACTGCTGGGACAACTGATACTATACTACAAAATCAAGTCTAGATTTATACTGATACTGCTGGCTTGAGACATCCCGCTCAGCAGTTCAGGACTAAGTTTATTCAGCGGATATTAGATATTCTGTCCATACTACTAGGATGACTAATACTATACTGCTAATTCAGGTCTAGGTAGTCTAGGTCTAAGTTTAGACTGATACTGCTGGCTTGAGATAGCCCGCTCAGCAATTCAGGATTATATATACTCAACAGCTAATAAATGTTTCCAGAGAATGACACCATCAAACACAACCATATGATTGGGAAAATAAATGGGTTTTGAGTGTAGTTTTGAAGATTTCAATAGAGCCAGCTTCCCTAACTGACCGTAGGACTGTGCATATAAACCAGATACATGAAACAAAGCAGTGTTTGCCAATATCTGATAAAAATAGTTGCAAATGGCACTGCTGTTGTCAGGCCTTGCCTGGTCTTTTGCTTGTGAAAGAAGAAAGGAAGAAGTAGATGTGTAAATATAAGGAGAAGCTGAACTAAATGTGTCATATCATACAGGCTCAAAGGGCTTTCCTGAAGCCCATGCTGTTGTGAACATTTCGAGTGACATCACTGATGATCAGAATCAGAATCAGAATCAGAAAGACTTTAATGATCCCCGGGGGGAAATTGGGACAAGTTACAGTTGCTCGTTCACATAACACAGATAGCATAAAATAAAATAAAATAAAATACACAGTAGTAATGCGATAGTAAAATAAGCAGAATGAGAAGAAGAAGGCCTGCCCCATACGTTACACGTGGCTCAGCCATGCACTTTTCCTGTTAGCCTATCTTTATTGCACACTGAAGTTATATTATTCGGCTTGCCCTATACGTTACACGTGACTCAGCCAGGCACTTTTCCAGTTAGCCTATCGGCTGGCTCAGTCTCAGGGAGACTGAGCGTCTCCGAGGTGCTCTTTTAAGAGAGGCATTAAATAGACCAATGGCCACAGGCAGGAATGACTTCCTGTGCCTCTCCGTGTTGCATCTGGGTGGAATCAGTCTCTCACTGAATGTACTCCTGTGTTTGACTAGCACGCCGTGGAGTGGGTGCGAGTCATTGCTCATGATGGAGCGTAGCCTGGATAACGTTCTCTTCTCTGACACCGCAGTCAGAGAGCCCAGGTCCAGCCCCACAATGTCCCTGGCTTTACGGATCAATTTGTTAAGTCTGTTGGCATCCGCTGCCTTCAGCCTGCTGCCCCAGCACACAATAGCATAGAGGAAGGCACTAGCCACTACCGACTCATAGAACATCCTCAGCATGGTCCGGCAGACGTTGAAGGACCTCAGCCGTCTCAGAAAGTAGAGACGGCTTTGCCCCTTCTTGTAGAGTGCATCAGAGTTCTTAGCCCAGTCTAGTTTTTTGTCAATGTACACGCCCAGGTACTTGTAATCCTCCACTATGTCAACACTGACCCCGTGGATTGAAACAGGGGTCACCGGAGCCTTGACCCTCCTCAGGTCCACCACCAGCTCCTTTGTCTTTGACACGTTGAGCTGCAGGTGGTTCTGCTCACACCATGTGACAAAGTTGGCCACCACATCCCGATACTCATCGTCATCGCCATCTTTGATACATCCCGCTATCGCAGAGTCATCAGATAACTTCTGAAGGTGGCAAGTCTCTGTCTGGTAGGTGAAGTCCGTGGTGTAGATGGTGAAGAAGAAGGGAGAGAAGACCGTCCCCTGTGGTGCTCCCGTATTGCTGACCACTCTGTCTGACACGCAGTTCTGCAGGCGAACATACTGTGGTCTGCCAGACAGGTAGTCCACAATCCAGGCCACCAGGGGGGCATCCACTCGCATCGCCGTCAGCTTCTCACCCAGTATAGCCGGCCTGATGGTGTTGAACGCACTGGAGAAGTCAAAGAACATGACTCTCACAGTGCTGGCTGGGTTGTCAAGGTGGGCGTAGGCGCGGTTGGTCAAGTAGATGACCGCGTCCTCCACTCCCAGTCGGGGCTGGTAGGCGAACTGGAGGGGGTCAAGGGATGGTTTGACCATAGGCCTGAGCTGCTCCAGGACGAGTTTCTCCAGGGTCTTCATGATGTGGGACGTCAGAGCTACCGGCCTGTAGTCGTTGGAGCCACTGGGTCTAGGCTTTTTCGGTACAGGAACGATACAGGACATTTTCCACATCACGGGGACCTTTTGGAGACTCAGGCTCTTGTTGAAGATCAGCTGTAGCACATCACACAGCTGGGGGGCACAGGCTTTGAGCACCATGGGGCTGACGCCATCCGGGCCAGCTGCTTTTCTCGTGTTTAGTCTCCTCAGCTGATTCTTCACCTGGTCCGCTGTGATGGTCAGCGTGGGTGGGGGGGGAGTGGCATCATCAGCTCTGAAGCCCATCGGGGGGGGGGAGAGGGGGTGTGTGGCCTCGTCTCTGGGTGATGGGGTATGAGGGGGGGGGGGGAGGTGGGCCATCAGGGCCATCAGCCGGAGCCAGAGGGAGAGAGAGGGGGGGGGGAGAGCCGTGTGGCGGGGGCTGCTGTTGGAATGCTGCAGTCAGGAGAGTCGGGGGAGGGGGCTCCCGGGCCAGCTGCATCAAATCCGTTGAAAAACAGATTAAATTCATTGGCCCGATCAACCCCCCCCTCCACCCCCCCGCTGCCAGCTTTGTTAAAGCCAGTAATAGCTTTCACACCCCTCCACACCTCTCTCATATTGTTCTGCTGGAGCTTCACCTCTAGCTTCGACCTTTACATTCTTTCGCTATTCTGATGCTCCCTTTCAGCTCCACCTGGATGGCCCGGATCCCCTCTCTATCACCCGACCTTAACTCATTGAATGCCATGGACGTCCTTCGACGTCCAATTAAATAGTGACGTAGAGTGCCACGGACGTCCTTCGACGTCCAATGCGTTTTTTGACGGTGGGACGTCGATCAAAGCCTTCCGCAGCTCCTGTACAACTATAGTAGCTATTGGAGGTCTATAACCTATTTTACAGAACCCTTAGGTGGCGACAGTGCTCTCCAGATTACAGAAATGTCAGGAATACACAGCCTGAAATAGCCTTGATGAAAGAGAACCCGCTCATGCTGCAGTCTAGAGCCATGTAGATTGTTCTGGCTGCAACTGACGGTGCGTGCGAACACAGTCAATCCGCGCACACAACTGAGTCCTTCTGCCTCTGTCTGTCTGTCAGCATAGTTTCTCCACATGATTAGCCGCTAGAAAAGCAGCAGCGCGACACTGAAAAGCCAAACCTTTCACTGCAGTCCGCGTGTGGCTTCTCCATGTTGCGCTGCCTGGGAGGCGGCGCTTCCCAGGCTTCCTAGACGCTTGGTGCGAGGCTGTGTGTTACTAGTGTGGGGAGGAGTTTTCAGCTGAGGGGGGGGAGGGGGGGTGGGGCACGCAGGGCAGGACACAACTACACCACATCACTACATCAGAAAATATTACCGTATCTAGAGTCAGTGAATGTGCTTGAAATGCTGCATTTCACAAAAGGCTGAATATCTCAGCTTATAATTTGAAATGCCTGAAAACGCTGAAAACAACCTATCTTCTCCGGCTCATAACTAAAGAAGGGAAAATGGTATCAATAAACTTTTTTTTGCTGATGATACAATAGAGTCTCCTTGTTCTTTTTGCGTGTTCGGTGTTTACATAGTAATATCACACAATATTCTGTGGGCCTCGAGAAATCACTGAAAACGCTCTGAAAACTCTGGCACTGGGAGCGTCCGTTCTCCAAAAGTGGCTGGCACTCAATGAGTTAATGCTCTTTTCTTGGCGTTCAGGATGGCCTTGATGTCCTTAGTTACCCAGGTTTATTGTTCGGGAAACATTTTATTTCCTTTGTGGGTATGTTGCACTCCACACAGAAATTTATGTAGTCCGTAATGCACTCTGTGATCCTATCAATATCCTCGCCATGTGGGTCACAGAGTGCCTGCCAGTCAGTTACCTCAAAACAGGCTCTAAGAGCTAACTCAGGCCCACCTACTTAGCCATCACCACTGAGTGACATCACTGATGATATTACTCAGGCCCACCTACTTAGCCATCACCACTGAGTGACATCATAGTTGTCATAGCCAGCTTTTGTCCTATATCACTTGAAAGTTGCTCATTAAATAGACTCCTCGGACATAATAAACTTAACGACCTGATCTGTCAGAGGACCTATCGAGGACTGTTCTGCTTCTTTTACAACAGCGCCTCCAGTCATTATGTTGCAGTGGAACAAACTGTTAGGCTTTGCTAAGCTCTTTGGCACAAATGGTGATGTGTGTTGTTACAGCGTGTGCACATGTACGTTTTCATAGAACATAAAAGGTGAAACAGGGAGGAGTAACTGACAGGAGGGGAGCTTTAAAACCCCCATCAGTAACTTTTTCACCTTAATATAACAGCTTTTTAGTCATTGAAGATGGTCCAGTGTATTCTAAGAGGGAGAATGTCACCTCTATTGGTCACACAGCGCCCTCCAAAGGCCTCTCCTGGCACTAAGCATTTTGTGCCTGCGTCCCGTAGACAGCATGAGCGGCATACCGCGCATGCGCTGTACAGCGGAAGCGCTGTGTTCAGTAAAACAAGGAAGTAACTCGGTGCGGATTTGATACGAAAATGACGTTTGGATTATTATTTCATCATGTGGTGAGGGGGGCAACCTCCATTCCGACATACCCCTATTACGACAATCCTCTATTACTACATCCCCCTATTACGACATGCCTCTATTACGACATGCCCGACATGCCCCTATTACGACACATTTTAGTACCGCCATTCCGACAGTTTAGGTTCGCCAACATAGCCTACATGCCCGCAACGGGGTCTATGTTCCCCGGGTTCTATGTTCCCCGGGTCCTATGTTCCCCGCTCCCGAAAAAGGGACCTATGTTCCCCGGGTCCTATGTTCCCCGCTCCCGAAAAAGGGTCCTATGTTCCCCGCTCATGGGGCGAGTCGGCGAGTGCAAACAGCAAAATCTCGAGGTTGTGAGACTTCATTGAAAGACTGCATGAGGGAAAGCTCGAGTCTAATAGGCTCAGATATATGCACACATTCGAGTCTGACAGTAAAAATAAATTATAAGTTGGTGACTGCGCAGCGGCAGCAGCAGCAGCAACATATTAGTCTACATTTTTCAGAGAGAGAGAGAGAGAGAGAGAGAGTGAGATCAATATTTGCAACATTCACGCAGCACAAATCGCCTCTGCCTATATAACCCACAGCCATGCAGAAGTTCTGTAAAGCCATTCAAATATATTGTTTAATTTCGCTTGATATAGCCTAGCCGCAGGGAAAGTATAGACTAAGTAAGAACTGGTGAGAAGCTGCTGGCCGCCACCTATTAGCTGTCGGTGGAGGTGATTTCTCCGCTAAAGAAAGCCATTAATTAATTATTAATTATTAAAGCAGGCCTATTTGTTTTCGTTGCCTATATATTTTCGTTGTCATGTTAGGGTATCCGTTCCGTTCATTTTATGAAGTTAGAATTTAGCCTACAGTTAATGTGTTTTTGAGTTTGGTATTAGGCTATTGTATTTGATAAATAAGAGCCGCAAGCTAAAACAGACAGCCGGTGTAAAACAGTTTGACCTTTTTTTCTATCACAATCCAGTCATATAAATGGAAAAATAACACATACAAATATATAGTTAATTTCCTCTGCACCTGTCTGATGCGACTTGGATGTGCGTGTTTTTAACTGTTTTAGATCAAAACAGAACATGCGGAGGAACACTATGAATAGTTAGTGATCGCCCTAATCAAAATGACCTGACAGCTCCATGGTGCTGAAACAGTGCACCGCAAGCATAATGGGCGAAGAAAAAATAAAACGAAATAATAAGTGTTATATCACTACGTGGCCGACAGATGCTTCTCTAGCCTGTATAAATGTTACAAATTGCTATAGGGAAAACTTTCGTATTGTGGCTGTGCCAGGAAAACGTGATCCTCCCGTCTCAAATCAAAACGAGCCTTGATTGACTGGCTGCCCCTGTAAAATAATCAAATAGCCTATAGCCTATGGAAATCAGTGGTTATCAATTCAAGTCGCAGGCGAAAACTCGCAATGCAACTTGTGATGATAATAGCCTAGTAATGACATTTATATTAATTACCTCATGTCGGAATGGGGGAATGTTTGAAAAAAAAGTAAGGTGCCGCTACTGCGACGGAAAAAAAATTGTCGTAGTAGTGGCACGTTTGAAAAAAAATGGAAATGCCACCACTCCGACAATTAGACGTCAATGTCTAAGTAGAGGCATGTCGGAATAGCAGCATGTAACCATGTGGTGAGTACCCAATGTCACATGTACATAGAGCTGTGTTTTGTTGACTTTGAATGGCGATACTGATACAGACTATTGCACCCAGAGGGCGCAGTTTCCCCAATAGCAAAACTTGGAGAAGTTGCTGAATGGGGCTTTAAAGTCGAGCTGAACCCAAAAATGACTTTTATTTTATTTTAGTTCAAATACCTGGGTATGCAGTGCACCTATGTATGCCAAAAAAAATCACAAAAATCTAATTTCTTTAGTTTTTCACACTTTTTCACATCAAAAGTTCATTTTTCAAGATTTCATTCATAACCGTAAACTAAAGTTTGCTGAAGTCACATAGTACTATAACATTTCTACCCCATTTCATCCAATCATATCACGACATGGCAGCTGTCAATCAAATCTTCATTTCAGGATAATTTTCTCTTCTAAATGAAGGAGAAAATGGCGCCTAGTGCCTGTCATCTGGCAGAATTCCTATCCCATAAACTAACTACTAACTTGGCCATTTGTATGTTGATATACACAATAAAGAAAACGGTTATGCCTAAGAATGCAAAGAAATGTAACTGGCTCGTTAAAACTCGCATTCCAGGAATATTGTATTTACCACAATAGCGTTAATGGCTCGTGCCTGAGAGCCTGGTTGTCAGGGGTCGCACCTCGGAGATTCCAGGCCGACGGGCTGCTCTCTCCGCTCCGGCAGCTGGCTGCCTGCGGCTCGCTGAGCTCCACTCAACCACTAAACCTCGCGTCACCAGGCTCTTCCCGAGGAGAGCGCCACAACACCCTGAATCCCACTCGATTTGGGGGTGGAACACGCCAGGATTGGCCAAAGCCTAATCCAGTCCCCAGAATTGTCAAATAAAATCATTGACATGCTACTATGACCCGCCTCTCAACCTGTCATCTCAGACAAGTTATGTTTTCAGTCTGAAACGGACTCCGACCCACGCGCCACTTGGGCTCCGAACGGGTTTGGGTTTAAGCACCACAGACACACTGTCAACCCCTATAGGAATATTATAGATATTAACACCCTCAGGTCACAGACACACTGTCAACCCCTATAGGAATATTATAGATATTAACACCCTCAGGTCACAGACACACTGTCAACCCCTATAGGAATATTATATGGATATTAACACCCTCAGGTCACAGACACACTGTCAACCCCTATAGGAATATTATATGGATATTAACACCCTCAGGTCACAGACACACTGTCAACCCCTATAGGAATATTATAGGGATATTAACACCCTCAGGTCACAGACACACTGTCAACCCCTATAGGAATATTATATGGATATTAACACCCTCAGGTCACAGACACACTGTCAACCCCTATAGGAATATTATATGGATATTAACACCCTCAGGTCACAGACACACTGTCAACCCCTATAGGAATATTATAGGGATATTAACACCCTGGGGCCAGTTGCACCAACTGGTCTTACACTGGTCTTAAGCTAAGTTGGTCGTAACTTTACGACCTAACAGCTATGCCAGGCGTAACTCTTACGCCTGGTCAGGAGGAGGCGTAGCGCCTGCCTGTAACAGAGATCTCCGTGTCTTATCAGCGGAGACCTTTTTGAGTCCTTACCGTCATCGTCGTAACACAGCCAGTTCTCCGTCTTTTGAAGCATGATGTTAGATTACAACGAACTAGTTGCGTGGCTTAGCCTTCCCAAATGTTGCCGTTAATTTTTTAGAATTCAATACATAGAATTGGGAACGTTACATTCAATTTCATTCAGACTGTCTGTCTGGCTCAATCGCCGGCATTTTTCCCCCGGAGCGAGGGAGGGTGGGAGGAGTGTAGTGTAGTGATGCACTTACAGTAGTGGCTGAGAGAGCGTAGTGGCACAGTGACGCTCCAAGCAGGTCGCGAGGCACATTTTTGCAACATCATCCAATCAGGGTGCATTCCTTGGCAATTCACATGGACGCGCATTGCTACGACCAGCATAGTTAAGACCAGACGTAAGCCGTGTTGGTGCAACAGGCATAAATCCACTCTAAAGACTGGTCTTAACTAAGACCGACGTAGGAGTTACGACCAGGCATAGTTAAGACCACTTGGTGCAACCGGCCCCTGAGGTCTAAGGGTATTTTTTTGGCACTGAACGTCACCAAAGTTACATCGGGCGATGTCACTTTCGTGACACAAAACTAAATCAAATCGTGACTGACAGACACCACACGCCCGCCCATCCATCTAGGCAATTGTATTATAGGATATATAACATACTTGATTATCAGGTGGCCTGATAATCTAGTTTGCTGGTATTATGCTGTGTGTGTGTGTGTGTGTGTGTGTGTGTGTGTGTGTGTGTGTGTGTGTGTGGTAGGTGGCAAGGTATCGGTAGGTGGCACTATGCCGAATTGCATGAAATCTGGCACTGAAATCCGTGAGGTCCCCCTCAGCGCATTCCCCGAGTGTGAAGTCGATTCTCGAGATAAACAAAATTTGTGTTGCCAGTAGGTGGCGCTATGCCAATTGCACGAAATTCAGCACTGCACTCTATCAGGTCCCCCTAAGCCACACATGGGCAAAATACGGCCCACGCATGCGGTGTGGCCCATGATGGAATTGCATTTTTTTTCTTTTCTTTTTCTTTTTTTCTTTTTTACAGTGCACCTGAACACAACATGCAAGATACCTGCTGAATAAGTGTCCAAATGTTCATGTCATTCTGGCCAATACTCAAAGAAAAACAAAACCACCCCCAAAAACTCAATAAAAGGCAGAATTATGTTAATAAATCTCATCTGCTACAGCCATTGGATTTGTATCACTATTATATCAGAATAGGGAGACTGCTGTGAAAATCAGGAGTGTTGGCAGGTATGATCTCCAATGTGTGGCCCTTCACTTACTTGATGTAAGCCAGTATGGCCCTCAGGAAAAACATGTTGCCCACACCTGCCCTAAGCGCTTTCCCCAGGTTTGAAGTTGATCGGACTAACTGTTATCAAGATAAAGTGCTTTCTGTGTTTGCCAGTAGGTGGTGCTATGCAGAATAGCATGAAACTTGACGTAAGGTGTGTGTGTGGGGGGGTGAGGTGTGTGTGGGGGGGTGAGGTGTCTGTGTGTGTGTGGGGGGGTGAGGTGTCTGTGTGTGTGTGTGTGTGGGGTGAGGTGTCTGTGTGTGTGTGGGGGGGGGGTGAGCTGTCTGTGTGTGGGGGGGTGATGTGTGTGTGTGTGTGTGTGTGGGGGGGGGGGGGGTGAGGTGTGTGTGTGTGTGTGGGGGGGTGAGGTGTCTGTGTGGGGGGGGTGAGCTGTCTGTGTGTGTGTGGGGGGGGGGGGTGAGGTGTGTGTGTGGGGGGGGTGAGCTGTCTGTGTGTGTGGGGGGGGGGGGTGAGGTGTGTGGGGTGAGGTGAGGTGTATGTGTGTGTGTGGGGGGGGGTGAGGTGTGTGTGTGTGTGTGTGTGTGTGTCTGGGGGGGTGAGCTGTCTGTGTGTGTGTGTGTGTGTGTGTGTGTGTGTGTGGTGGGGAAGGTGAGGTGTGTGGGGTGAGGTGTCTGTGTGTGTGTGTGTGGGGGGGGGGTGAGGTGTCTGGGGGGGTGAGGTGTCTGTGTGTGTGTGTGTGGGGGGGGGTGAGGTGTGTGTGTGTGTCCTGGGGGGTGAGGTGTCTGTGTGTGTGTGTAGGGGGGGGGGGGGTGAGGTGTGTGTGTGGGGGGGGGGTGAGGTGTGTGTGTGTGTGTGTGTGGGGGGGGGGGGGGGGTGAGGTGTGTGTGTGTCTGGGGGGGTGAGGTGTCTGTGTGTGTGTGTGTGTGTGTGTGGGGGGGGGGGGGGTGTCTGGGGGGGTGAGGTGTCTGTGTGTGTGTGTGTGTGGGGGGGGGGGTGAGGTGTGTGTGTGTGTCTGGGGGGGTGAGGTGTCTGTGTGTGTGTGTCTGGGGGGGTGAGGTGTCTGTGTGTGTGTGTGGGGGGGGGGGTGAGGTGTGTGTGTGTCTGGGGGGGTGAGGTGTCTGTGTGTGTGTGGGGGGGGGGTGATGTGTGTGTGTGTGTGTGGGGGTGAGGTGTGTGTGTGTGGGGGGGGGGGGGAATGAGCTGTCTGTGCGTGTGGTGTGTGTGTGTGGTGTGTGTGTGTGTGTGTGTGTGTGTGGTGTGTGTGTGTGTGTGTGTGTGTGTGTGTGTGTGTGTGTGTGTGTGTGTGTGTGTGTGTGTGTGTGTGTGTGTGTGTGTGTGTGTGTGTGTGTGTGTGTGTGTGTGTGTGTGTCCTACTCTGGTATGAACATGAGAAAAGGCAGATTGAAGTAGAGTTTGGACTTGAACATGTTTGACTATATAAATGATATCAATGGTGTTAAAAGCAGTGTTATGCTTTGACAGAGACATCAGAATAGCCTCCTTTGTTTCAGCTAAATAAAGTATTAAACAGTCAACTGCTGACATGGAAAGTCCCTCACAGCAGCTTGTGACATCTCTTCATTCAGTCCTGCTGTGAATGAAGATGATGGCTGATAGAATGTGTCACCATGAAAGTGTTCATAAATCAACAGATAATAAACAGCTCTATTAGAATCAAAAGAGTTTCTGTATTGAGTCTTGTTCTCTCATCAGATGCCTGTAAACTCACACTGGATCCAAACACAGCAGAGAGACACCTCCTCCTGTCTGAAGACAACAGAAAGGTGACGAGGGTGTTTGGAGAGGTGCAGCCATATCCTGATCACACAGAGAGATTTGACAGCTGGCCTCAGCTGCTGTGTAGAGATGGTTTGACTGGTCGCTGTTATTGGGAGGTGGAGAGTAAAGGAGATGTTTTTATAGGAGTGACTTACAGAGGAATCAGCAGGAGAGGAAAGGGTGATGACAGCAGGCTTGGAGGGAATGAAAAGTCCTGGAGTCTGTACTGCTCTCATGCTGGTTACACTGCCCGGCACAAATACAGCTACACAGACATACCTCTCTCCTCCTCTCACTCTAACAGAGTCGCAGTGTATCTTGACTGGCCTGCTGGCTCTCTGTCCTTCTACAACGTTTCCTCTGACAAACTGATTCATCTCCACACGTTCAACTGCACCTTCACTGAACCTCTGTACCCTGGGTTTAATGTGTGGTTTGATGGTGACTCAGTGTCTCTGTGTTAGTTAGAGGAGAGAGAAACACACTGTGACCAAACACAGCTGCTGACATGATGCTTCACTCTGTACAGAATCACACACACACACAAACACACACACACACACACACACACACACACACAGTCTGTTGTTGATGATTGACAGGTTAAAATCTCTTTCTTTTGGACCTTTGTTATGTTTGTATTTTATTCATGTCACCAAACTAAACATCTCTCATGTTTCCAACAATTTAAGGTTAAATTCACATTGTTTGATCGTGTTGGTTTCAAACATTTGATTCTATACTTTTTATACAACTTTGACTTAACATGTGATTACAATGTTCCTCAAATCAAATCATATCTTGTTGATATGAGGTCATGAAGAGATGAGTGTGTAGTGTGCATATAAGTATCAACATCTGCTATTAAACAAATCTGACCCATTCTGCTTATTTCACTATTATTTAATACAAAACGTGTGTGTGTGTGTGTGTGTGTGTGTGTGTGTGTGTGTGTGTGTGTGTGTGTGTGTGTGTTTGTGTGTGTTCGTGCGCGCGCGCGCGTGTGCGTGCGTGCGCTCGTCTGTGTGTGTGTGTGCAGCTGTGGCTGAAATCATCCTGATTCATTTGCGGATTGTTGTGGTAAAAACTGTGAGTTTGATGATTTGAGGAGTCAAATGATTTCAGTTGACTTCCAACATGTTGCCACAGCACAGCAGAGCCTCTACACCTCATCTCTAACTGTTTCATATCAAGATTAGAGACACATTTACAAGGTTTTGCAATGCGTCCATTCTTCTGTCTAGTGCTTGATATTCACGTGTGTGGTTGTTGATTGGTCAGATTTACAATTGACCCACGTGGCCACCACACAACCCGCATTCTGATAGGCTGTTGACACCCCCCACCCCCGCAATGTGCGCCAAAGTGGTTTGGTCCATCCACTCTGTTTTTTTCCCACACTCGGCAGTTTAAACTGCAGCCCGCGACTCTGTGTGTGTGTGTGTGTGTGTGTGTGTGTGTGTGTGTGTGTGTGTGTGTGTGTGTGTGTGTGTGTGTGTGTGTGTGTGTGTGTGTGTGTGTGTGTGTGTGTGTGTGTGTGTGAGAGAGAGCTCTCTAGGGAGGGAGAAGTGAAGCTGTGGGGTCATGTGACAATAACAATGGGCGTGGTAAACTATACACAGTTGGAATCAAAGTTTCCTGCATCTTGGTTTTGTATAATGATCTAGTCAGTTGTTTCTCTGGACACATTGATGTACGTGTGTCTGTATTGTAGAGATAACAGAGAAACTGAGATCAAAACAGTCATTCTTCTACATCTATTTGTGTTCACTTCTTGGATATTTAATTCATCAGTTTGCTTGGGACCACCTGGAACTTCCTCAAAGACCCCTGGTGGTCCCCCCGGACCTCACATTGAGAACCACTGATCTGGATTAAATTAAATTAAAAGAGAAACCTTAATTATGGAAACTAAAATAACAAAACATGACTACACAGTAAATGAGTAAATGTGTAGTTATGTGATGTCTGTCTGTCAGCATCACAGTCTCTCATCTTCTTCAACAGCTCTCTGGCTCCCTCTGCTGCTGACAACTGAGGAGACTTTATTTTTATTTCATATTTGATGTGCTCATATTCTGTTTTATTTCCCTGCTGAGTCCGAGCTGCAAAGGTCTAATTTTAACCGATAAATCTATAATTGATTTAGTTTGAAGACTTCACACTCAACACAAAGCAAGTCAACAGACGAGGAATATGAAGAGTGTTGCTGTTAAAGAGCCACGATCAGCAAAACTTCCCTGCATGATTCAAAGTTATAAAAACAATACAAAGTGCTGAGTGTTCAGTTGATAAGTTAGTGCAAAAAGGCTGCACAGTAGCAATGAAGTGCTACGACTGCATCAACTAATCAAGCTGCTTTCTGCCTTCCCTCAGTCATATCATGTCATGTCAAATATCATCTGAAGAAGTAACACATCGGCGTACACCGCATGCTTAGTGAGAAAGACAGTGGTGTTTGGCAATAATATAAATACAATAATAATTATGTTTTATTTCTTTAGCACTTTTGCAGGTCGAGTTATTAAGTGTTTGACAAGGAATAAAACAAGTAAAAGCTAACCGGAATGAATTGAAAACAGATTAAAGAAGGATCAAATTGCAAAATGCAAGAGAGCAACAGGTAGAAACAAATTGTTTATCAAATATCAAATGAGTTGTGTGCATGGTTTGGCTCAATTTCATTTCAACCAGTGAAGTCAAGCTTCTGTCCATTGGTCAGTCATAGAGTCTTGATTCTCATTGATTTCTTTCAAGACAGCATGTATGAACCTTTTTCAAGATTTTGTTCTCAGTTTGTGGATTGAATCCAGCAGCTTAACTGGCTGAATAGAAAGTGAATTGACCCTTGACCCTGTGCCATGCTTCCAGGTTCAGCTCACCCTGACATCACTGTCTCCTGATTTCCCTCTAGATTAAGATGAAGCTCTGCCTCTTTTTTAAACCAGGAGCTTTAGTGACTAAATAATAAGAGCTCTGTTTACACTCCTATGTTACAATGTTACAATTTACAGTGTTACAATGTTACAATTTGCAGTGTTACAATTTACAGTGTTACAATGTTACGAGGTTACAAATTCACTTAGCAGACACTTTTATCCAAAGAGACGTACATCTGAGCTTTATACAACACAAGCAATGATCTAGTCAGAAGACAACAACATGAGGAAGTGCCATGAGGCCAAGCTTGAGTCTGAATGGACCCAGGTGTCACCAGGCAGCACAGAGTGCAGAGGATTTATTCATCATTCATGTCCCTCATTCATCACCATTCATGCTATTAACATTCATGTATCTATCATCCCTTTTTCATCCTTTCATCCTTCATGCTCATCAAGTGTGAAGGTGTTGGTTAAAGAGCTGCAGGGTCTGGAGTCTCTTCTTAAAGATAGAGAGCTAGGCCATGTTCAGACTAGGAGGCCAAATCTGATTTGTGAACTTTAGTGACCTATTAATGACTTTATCCAGATTGGTTTTATGAGTCTGGAAGCTCCAAGTCTGATTTGTGTCACTTGTCCCAAACCACATATGGAGGTAGTTTCCAATCTGCCGTGTCTTCAGTGCGGACGCGCAGATCCACCAAATCTGATTTGAACATCACTCGCAGACCTGAATGAGGGAGTTCACGGAGGCAGGAGGGTGTGTAGACCTGAATGAGGGAGTTCAGGTAGGCAGGAGGGGGTGTAGACCTGAATGAGGGAGTTCAGGTAGGCAGGAGGGGGTGTAGACCTGAATGAGGGAGTTCAGGTAGGCAGGAGGGGGTGTACACCTGAATGAGGGAGTTCAGGTAGGCAGGAGGGGGTGCAGACCTGAATGAGGGAGTTCAGGTAGGCAGGAGGGGGTGTAGACCCGAATGAGGGAGTTCAGGTAGAAAGGAGGGGGTGTAGACCCGAATGAGGGAGTTCAGGTAGGCAGGAGGGGGTGTAGACCTGAATGAGGGAGTTCCATTAGGCAGGAGGGGGTGTAGACCTGAATGAGGGAGTTCAGGTAGGCAGGAGGGGGTGTAGACCTGAATGAGGGAGTTCAGGTAGGCAGGAGGGGGTGTAGACCTGAATGGGGGAGTTCAGGTAGGCAGGAAGGGGTGTAGATCTGAATGAGGGAGTTCAGGTAGGCAGGAGGGGGTGTAGACCTGAATGAGAGAGTTCAGGTAGGCAGGAGGGGGTGTAGACCTGAATGAGGGAGTTCAGGTAGGCAGGAAGGGGTGTAGACCTGAATGAGGGAGTTCAGGTAGGCAGGAGGGGGTGTAGACCTGAATGAGGGAGTTCAGGTAGGCAGGAGGGGGTGTAGACCTGAATGAGGGAGTTCAGGTAGGCAGGCGCTGTTTTTGTTGCAGTTTTATAAGCGAGTGTCAAGTCTTTGAATTGGATGCGGGCAGCAGCCACAAGGAGGCAGTGGAGGGACATGAGCAGTGGTGTGACATGTGTTCTTTTGGGCTGGTTGAAGATCGTTCTGGATCATCTGCAGAGGTTTGAAGGTTCATGCAGGGAGGCCTGTCAGTATTGCAGTAGTCAATGTGTGAGAACACAAGAGCCTGAACCAGGAGTTGTGCTGGGTGCTCAGACAGGTATACTGTTACTATACTAGTAACAATAATAACAATAATATAAACTATAATGTTAGCCTGTTATAATACAGAGATATGTAAACATTTCGGTCTTGCAAACAAATATGTAGCCTACATAGGCTAGGTGACAAAAATTTAAAAGTTTAAAAATAGGATAAAAGGAGTTGAAGATATCTGTACAGTAGGCTATGTGTCTATTAGGGTGGTTGTGTCCCATTTATCCTTTTCCTGTCACAACCGCTCACAAACCTTGCTGCCGTGTTAGCGTCTCTCTCTCTCTCTCTCTCTCTCTCTCTCTCTCTCTCTCTCTCTCTCTCTCTCTCTCTCTCTCTCTCTCTCTCTCTCTCTCTCTCTCTCTCTCTCTCTGCCCTCCGACTTCATCATTTCCTTGTTCGGTGTGGCGCAGATTATTTTCTCCAGCTGAAGGTAGGCTATTGTAACAGTACTTTACTGACACTTTTACTCTAACTTGACTCTTTAATGAGACTGTAAAACTGTTAGCCTATTTGCTTATTTAGACTAAAAGGAGGAACTATCAGCTGTCAAAGTTTTCTCCGTGTAAAAAAAACTCTGATTCAAAACTAGACTTGTTTACCCTGAAGTTATGAGGCCGCCGCTGCACCGTCATATCAAATGAACACACCTAGAACTGACAGTCTGTCTTCTGACTCTCTCTCTCTGTCTCTCTCTCTCTGTCTGTCTCTCTCTAAAAGATAGACAACAAATGTTGGTTTTAGAATAAATCCTACTCTTGAGGAAAAAAGTGTCGGATGTATAAGAAACTCACATCTGATCATAGCATTACAGTGAACACATTAGAACAATGCGCGCGCGCGCGCTCACACAAGATATAGGTATACAGAATTTCCAATAGTCAGGGATCCAGTCACCCAAAATTTGAGAGGACCTGACATGGCATGCTATACTTTTTGTTTGTGTTTTATCTATTCATTTGGACATTAAGGTCCACTGAATGAGAGGTCTGCTCTGCCGGAAACCTCGCGAAAAAAAGTTGTGGCCATTTTTGGATATGAAGCCTTTATTTTTTGACCGAAAAATGTGAAAGAGGTTTTTTTCCTCAAAGTCCTCTATGGGTTGCGTAGGCTGTCAATAAATTCATCCCAGGTACACAGAACATGTGTGTTGACAACACCAAGTTAAGAAATACACTTACAAAACCTTTCCAAATGATTTATAGCCATTTTCTATTACAAAAAAGCACTCGTTTTTTGAATTTTCTCCATTATTTTCATGTTTACTTTGTTAGTAAGCAATTATATCCTGAAATATGACATCAGCCAATGTGTCATTCTGTTCAGCAGATATTATAATCATTCCACACTAAAGATGATTAAAATCAACCCAAAATCAATGGATCTGTGGTGATTTTATTACCTTTATGCTCGAAATTATTCAAGACATGTTTTTAGTTTTAACAAAACCCTGTACCCCAAAGACAATACTTGTAACACAAGAAATTCAAAACAACAAAATGATTTTAATCACAAAATGTACACTGGATGACAAGCCAACAAAACAATTATTGTTATACAGCTTAATTTGGATAGATTGTGACCAGTATCTAGAAAACATTAAATTAAACATTAGCTGAACAAAATTATTGAACACAACACATTAAAAAAAGAAAGAAAAAAGACAACAAGGTCTATAATATAACAAAATTAACTTTGCAATGAACAAAATAACTCAATCACTGTCACTGTCTTCAAGTGTGAGAAATAACTCAATCACTGTCACTGTCTTCAAGTGTGAGTTCAATCGTTGAACATTTGTTGGGGTCCCCAGTGCAGAGACATGCGATGACACACTTGACATTGGCTCTCACACAAGAGCACACATGCTTTTCTTGCAGTGACAGTATTTGGTGTGTTTGAATTCTGCAGGTTTTGCCTCCTTCAGCATCATGGTTGCCATCAGCTTACCACTGACAAGCTCTCTGCCGAAGTCAGTGGCAACAGGGTAGGTTGGTTGAGACATGTGTGCTCGCTTGCATACAGCCAACTGATGCAGGGCTCGGCGAAGGTGTAACTGGAACGAAGGCATCTTCGGTAGGTGGAAGGCAACGCATGTCTCCTTTGATATTGCCAAAGAGATGGGCTCGCAGTGCATCCAAATTACCACTGAAGTCACTCCTCTCATACAGTGACACCATGTACCGCCTAGCCGCTGTCACAACATCTTCTTTAACATCCAGGCTTTCCCCAGGGTTACCGTATCTGCACAGGGGCAGAAGGTCTTCCAGGTGATCAACGGCAGTTTTGTAGGCGTGCTTTTTTCCTCTTCTGTAGAGCTAGCTGTAGAGATAGCTCACTGTGTCACAGCACAAGCTCAAGGATCTGGGACTAAACACAGCAATGTGTGACTGGATCCTGGACTTTCTGACAGACCGCCGCCAGGTGGTGAGAGTGGGCAACCTCACCTCCCCACTGACCATCAGCATAGGAGTGCCCCAGGGATGTGTCTCCAGCCCCTTCTGGTATGACCTCTACACCCACGACTGCGTGGCGACTCAAACCTCGAACACCATCGTGAAGTTTGCAGATGACACAGCGGTCGTGGGGCTGATCTCCAGGAGCGACGAGACGGCCTACAGAAAGGAGGTGGAGGCCCTGGAACAATGGTGCCAGGACAACCACCTCTCTCTAAATGTCTCCAAGACCAAGGAGATCATTGTAGACTACAGGAGGGGGGGGGGGCGCACCCCCCCCCAATCACCATCAATGGCACAGTGGTGGAAAAGGTGGACAGCTTCAAGTACCTGGGAGTCAACATCCACCAGGACCTGACATGGGCCAGCCACACCGACACTGTTGTCAAAAAGGCCCAACAGCGACTACACAGACTCAGACACCTGAAGAAATTTGGGCTAAGGCCAAAAATCCTCAGGGACTTCTACAGAGGCACCATTGAAAGCCTGCTGACTGGCTGCTTCACCACCTGGTACGGGAACTGTACCACCATGGACCGCAGGGCACTAAGAAGAGTGAGGCGCACAGCCCAGCACGATGCAGCCCAGTAACAGGATGTGAGCTGCCAGAACTGCAGGAACTGTACAATCAGCGGTGCCTCAGGAGGTCCCTGAAGATCATCAAGGACACATACCACCCCCACAACAGCCTGTTCTCCCTGTTACCCTCAGGGAGGAGATACAGGGTCCCAAAAGCACGAACAAATCGCCTGAGGGACAGTTTCTTCCCGCAGGCCACAAGACTCCTTAACACACACAAATAAACAATCATGTAGCAGCTCCTACCATTACATATGATAATTATGCCTATGTTATTTGCACCTGTGCAAACAGAATGTTTAATTATGTTTTAAGGTGTCTACGCTAGAAAAGAAAAGGAAAAGTTTACTGTTATTGCTTGTTGTTCTCTTGTTTTACTGCATCTATATGCCCTGTTTTTGCACTGTTATACTGTTATTTGCACTATGTTGTAACGGAGCCTACAGCACAAGAATTTCACACGTGATACTTGTACTACGGAGTGACAATAAAAATCTTGAATCTTGAATCTTGAATCCAGTCAGTATGTAGGTGCTGAGGAGCATGGAGGAAAGATCTGCAGCTTGAACATCGTAGTTCACTGCCAGGGCGTCTGCGATTGCATCTTCTTTACCCACTGCTCCTGCAGGCCATCCATGTAATTTTCCGTGATCCTGGTCGCACTGTTCTGTTAAAAGCAGATTGTCAGGTTGAGCTTCCAGAACTATCCTGTGAGAAGCATGAGGAGGCAGATACCAGGATGTTTGCCCACATTGCTGTCATCAATAAATGTCCGCCACGGGAGCTATCAAGAAATTGTGTTGCGAGCCCTTTTTTCGTTTATTGCCCACATTGCATGCTCATTACAACATCTGCGCCACAAATGGGCTGTAGTGGTGGCTACTGACACAGACGTGATCATGATGTGCATATACTACATTGCACACATGGATGGCCTGCAGGAGCTGTGGGTAAAGAAGATGGATATCTACCTGCTCATGCAATCGCAAACGCCCTGGCAGTGAACAATGATGTTCAAGCTGCAGATCTTTCCTCCATGCTCCTCAGCACCTACTGACTGGATGTGACACAGTGAGCTATCTCTACAGAAGAGGAAAAAAGCATGCCTACAAAACTGCCATTGATCACCTGGAAGACCTTCTGCCCCTGTGCAGATACGGTAACCCTGGGGAAAGCCTGGATGTTAAAGAAGATGTTGTGACAGCGGCTAGGCGGTACATGGTGTCACTGTATGAGAGGAGTGACTTCAGTGGTAATTTGGATGCACTGCGAGCCCATCTCTTTGGCAATATCAAAGGAGACATGCGTTGCCTTCCACCTACCGAAGATGCCTTCGTTCCAGTTACACCTTCGCCGAGCCCTGCATCAGTTGGCTGTATGCAAGCGAGCACACGTCTCAACCAACCTACCCTGTTGCCACTGACTTCGGCAGAGAGCTTGTCAGTGGTAAGCTGATGGCAACCATGATACTGAAGGAGGCAAAACCTGCAGAATTCAAACACACCAAATACTGTCACTGCAAGAAAAGCATGTGTGCCCGAGGATGCTCTTGTGTGAGAGCCAATGTCAAGTGTGTCATCGCATGTCTCTGCACTGGGGACCCCAACAAATGTTCAACGATTGAACTCACACTTGAAGACAGTGACAGTGATTGAGTTATTTCTCACACTTGAAGACAGTGACAGTGATTGAGTTATTTTGTTCATTGCAAAGTTAATTTTGTTATATTATAGACCTTGTTGCCAGTCTTTTTTCTTTCTTTTTTTAATGTGTTGTGTTCAATAATTTTGTTCAGCTAATATTTAATTTAATGTTTTCTAGATACTGGTCACAATCTATCCAAAGCTGTGTAACAATAATTGTTTTGTTGGCTTGTCATCCAGTGTACATTTTGTGATTAAAATCATTTTGTTGTTTTGAATTTCTTGTGTTAAGTATTGTCTTTGGGGTACAGGGTTTTGTTAAAACTAAAAACATGTCTCGAGGAATTTCGAGCATAAAGGTAATAAAATCACCACAGATCCATTGATTTTGGGTTGATTTTAATCATCTTTAGTGTGGAATGATTATAATATCTGCTGAAAAGAATGACACATTGGCTGATGTCATATTTCAGGATATAATTGCTTACTAACAAAGTAAAGATGAAAATAATGGAGAAAGTTCAAAAAACGAGTGCTTTTTTGTAATAGAAAATGGCTATAAATCATTTGGAAAGGTTTTGTAAGTGTATTTCTTAACTTGGTGTTGTCAACACACATGTTCTGTGTACCTGGGATGAATTTATTGACAGCCTACGCAACCCATAGAGGACTTTGAGGAAAAAAACCTCTTTCACATTTTTCGGTCAAAAAATAAAGGCTTCATATCCAAAAATGGCCACAACTTTTTTTCGCGAGGTTTCCGGCAGAGCAGACCTCTCATTCAGTGGACCTTAATGTCCAAATGAATAGATAAAACACAAACAAAAAGTATAGCATGCCATGTCAGGTTCAACCCATTTTCTTGAGCTTTTGGGCCTGTGGATCCCTGACTACAAAGGAAACTAGTTGATTGTGGTTCAAGTGGCTGTTGATGGACTGTGAGTTTGCTGTCAGTTAGCCTCAATGCGTTGAGGCTATATATATCATCTCTTGCTATAGTAAAATGGAAGAACTTCTTGTCACATGTCGCTCTTCAGTCAGACACCATTTTGATATTGCAGACTGTGACGTCAGACAGATTTTAGATGCACTCTCATAGACCCTTCTCACGGGGCCCATTTTGTGTGGAAAAGGCAGGGTAAACACAGGTGCAAGCAAAACACTAATGAGGGTTTCAAACGTTTGATTGGAATTTGGAAACCCTCATTAGTGTTTTGCTTGCACCTGTGTTTATTCTGCCTTTTTCACACAAAATGGCCCACATGAAAAGGGTCTATTCTCACTCGTCATTTAATTATATAATATAATGACCCCACGGTCTAAAAATTGGGGGCTTTAACAACATTTTGGGGGCACTTTAAAAATAGTAATTAATACATAAAGTTGCTAAAGTGTAGTGTGAACAACAGCGCTGTTTGTGTGTGTTCTTCATCGTTGTCTTCTGGCATCCAGCTTGCAGGTGCTGAGTGTGATACAGATGGGATTTAAATGTATTGAATGAAAATACAATTATCAAAATATTGGGGGCAATTTTTGCCTCATGATCATGTTTTTTAGAGGAATTAATCTGAGATTTCTTGGGGGCATTTTTGCCCTGTGTGTGTGTGTGTGTGTGTGTGTGTGTGTGTGTGTGTGTGTGTGTGTGTGTGTGTGTGTGTGTGTGTGTGTGCCCCTGGCTAAATTCCTACACTGGCAAACACATAGATAAATACAGCTGAGAGAGAGCAGAATAGACAGGGTATACTATACTGTCTGAGGCTGGGCGATATGGTTGAAATCAGTATCACGAATAGTCACAGGGGTCAGTTTAGAAACATAATGTATATCACAATATGGGTCATATATTAAGCAAAATTAAAATTTGGTACTCCCAATTATCATATTATCATATATTATAATTACCTGGCGTTATGATGCCACTGAATAGACGACAAACGATAGTACTGGATTATCGCCCTATGGCACAGCTGCTACTCAATCAGTCAGCTGTAGACATTCTGACTAGTCTAACCTTAACCAGAACTAACTAGCACAGAAGAAATCTAACTAATCTACCTGCTCTCAGGCTCACCCTGCTTACAGAGAGAGCAGGTCACGTGGGGGCTGGGTTTACCTAGGCTACAGGATTGCCTCACCTTAAAGGAGAGGAGGAACCTTGTGAGGGCCGATGCAGCTTAGAGGCCAAACATAGACCCCAACTGGGGACCCTCCTCCAGGACAGGCTGAGATGCAATCGATGTTCAGCTAAACGTTTGACTGTTGCAAATATGGAGATGAAATTGCCACAAAAAAGAGTTGGTTGGTAGTTGAAGGTAAATAAAAATAAGACAGTGGATAACCACAATAATTTTGCACTGTTTTGTTTTTAGAGAAGCATGACATTTCTCACATAGTTATTGAATACAATAATGCTTATTTTCAGATGTGGAGGGAAGGGAAGTAAGATTTGACCTCAAATCCAAGATGGCCGCTGATCCCATGGGTCTAATGTTCAAATGTGCTCATAACAGTTGTGCACTTTTTGAGAAAAGCATGACATTTCTCACATAGTGAGTGAATATCCTACCATAAGGTTTATTTTCAGATGTGGAGGGAAGTCAGATTTGACCTCAAATCCAAGATGGCTGCCAATCCCCCGAGTCTAATACCGCATTCAAGACAACTTGGAACACTGGAAAAATTAGCTCTGACCTGTAAAAAATGATTTGAACGCTTGTCGAGGTCGGAATTACATGTCAGAAATTCGGGTATCATTTCAGATCTCCAGTTTGTCTGAGTTGACATCATCAAAGTGTTTTTTGACCTAATTTGAGGTGCAAGTATGCAATATGTGTTTATATTGTTTATATTTCGCTCTGATTATAGCAATATGTTGAATTCAACAGCTATTTTACCAATGAAATTAGCTAGCTGAAGTTAGCTGTGTATGTTTTTGTAAATGTATCCTGTAATAACAGCTTGTAGTAATGACTGAGTGCAGCTAACAGCATGTTGGTGTGTTTGTGTGAAGGTGTTGTTGGCTCCACTATGAGTCAGTGTGAGGAGAGAGAGGAGGGGCTCTCTCTGTCTGAGGAACATGACAGCCGGACCAAAGCTAAGAGGTAAGATGAGATAACTGTTCTCTATCTCACAGCTCAGCAGTGACATCATTACAGCACAGCAGTGACATCATTACAGCACAGCAGTGACATCATTACAGCTCAGCAGTGACATCATTACAGCTCAGCAGTGACATCATTACAGCTCAGCAGTGACATCATTACAGCACAGCAGTGACATCATTACAGCTCAGCAGTGACATCATTACATCTCAACAATGACATCATTACAGCTCAGCAGTGACATCATTACATCTCAACAGTGACATCATTACAGCTTGGCAGTGACATCATTACAGCTCAGCAGTGACATCGTTACAACTCAGCAGTGACATCATTACAGCTCAGCAGTGACATCATTACAGCTCAGCACTGACATCATTACAGCTCAGCAGTGACATCATTACAGCTCAGCACTGACATCATTACAGCTTAGCAGTGACAATATTTCAGCTCAGCAGTGACATCATTACAGCTCAGCACTGACATCATTACAGCTTAGCAGTGACATCATTACAGCTTAGCAGTGACATCATTACAGCTTAGCAGTGACATCATTACAGCTCAGCAGTGACATCATTACAGCTTAGCAGTGACATCATTACAGCTTAGCAGTGACATCATTGCAGTGACATCATTACATCTCAGCAGTGACATCATTACAACTCAGCAGTGACATAATTTAACCCTTCATTATCCTGAGTCAAAGCTCTGTCTGTCTCTGTTGTGTTGAAGGCCAGTCCAGCAGGAGAGAGCAGACTCCCCTGTACCCAGCTGTGTGTCCATGAAGAGTGACTGGTCTATGACTCATCCTAGGAATTTCAAAGATGGACAGCAGTCTACTGAGCAAAGGTAAGCAGGGGTGCAAACTTGTCACCTTTCGGCGAAATTCGCAGTTTTTAATCCAAAATAGATCATTTGTGTGATTCATGTAGATCTGTTGAGTTTTTTAAATTGGGATGGGGGGGGGGATGTGCCGGGCGCTGTCTGACGCTGACTTCCAAGTTGTCAAAAACAGATTCACACTGATCACGCTATGACTGAGTGTGTGTGCCACAGCGTGCTGTCAATCTCTCCCCCCGCATCATGCACACACAGAAATGGAGGGAAATAGCAAAAGAAAACGTTTTCAATGGCTTCTGTGTGCTTTATACTTGTGCAGAATCATTTTATTTTGAAAATATCCGACGACGTCGTATTGTTATTATCGCTAACTAACACAGGAGTGCAGCCGGGCGGTGCGGTCTGCATCTCTGCTTCGTGAGCTGGATTAGCTCGCTGGCATAACCAGACGGACCAGATTCCAAAACAGATGGAATTAAAATGTGTCAGACAATGGTTTTGTATGCAAGAGACAAGGCTACAGCTGCAGGATCAAATGGACAAAAAGACTGCAACACCACAAACACGACCAGAGCTCAGACAACAACTAACCATAAAGCACTATCCAGTGGCAGTATGGCCGCCTGTCACTCAACCGGGCCACGCCCTTAATTATGCATAACTTTAAACCTTTATTAAATGTAAACGGCTGAGTTATGCAAAAATTTACCCCCCTACAGTTGTTATGAAAAGGTGAAATTAGCTATATAGACCAAAACCGTGTTTCGGTCCAGGCTGTAAAGATGTTTAATTACTGTTGGGGCATTTTAACAGGAACGACGGGACTTCTGAGTCCTGCCTCAAGTGGCCATTCGAGGAATTACAGCTTAAACAAAGACTTCCGCATCTTCAGGGGAAAGGTGGTGGGCTTGCCCCTTGGTCAAACCCTGAGCTAGTCCCCTGGTGGTCACTGAGCAGCTACCAGATCCGTCTGGGGGTTGAGATCTTTGCTCAAGTTCAAGTGGTGGTAGTTGCACAGGGTGGAGAAATAATTATTCACTCTGACTTTCAAAGTTGTTACTGGGATTCAAACTGGCAACCTACTGGTCAAAACCCTGCTTCTCTAACATGTTTACTGCCACCACCCTGTTTTATCAATCCTTAGCAGGATCCAGCAGAAGAGAGCAGACTCCCCTGTACCCAGCTGTGTGTCCATGAAGAGTGACCGGTCTATGGATTATCCTCTTCACTTCAAACATGGACAGCAGTCTACTGAGCAAAGGTAAGAACTGAAAACAGATGAGTTTATTTGATTCTAACAGAGGAAAGAAGTCATGATACTCTGTTGATTTACTTTCTTCTCTCAAAACATCACATCCAATAATCATAGCAGCATTTACAGTAGGAATGCACCATATTTAACGGACCGATACATTATCATCCAATATGGCCATTTTGCATGAGCTCGTGACGTCACAGCTGCACCTGGTGCCAGGCGCACTAGAGCCAAACATGGCTGCCAGCAGTGTGGCTGTTCCACAGTTTCAGATGATAACAGGGCTGTCAAACGATTAATTTTCTTAATCGAGATTAATCTTGCGATTAACTATAGTTAATCGCGATTAATCGCATCTTTGTATCGCATGTTTAAAATGCCATTATTTTGCATTTCAAAGCATTTTTAATTAGATATTAATAATTCTTACCAGTGTGTCGTGATTGGGAATCAAATGAATGCAAATAAATGTACTTTGTGATCTTGAATTTTAGATTTATTTTCAATTAAATAGAAGTGCAATGTAGACAGGAGGTAACAATGTCTACAAAATATATATTGAATAGAAAATAAATGCACAATTGTAAACAGTACAGTACACGCTCCAGAACCGATACTTCCGGCGGCGGCGCTGTGGAACAGTCGAAACCCAAAATGACACAGCCGAAGAAGGGTGTGTCTGAGCTAAAAACTTTGGCACTTCCATGTGAATAATGGCTCGGTATTGGAAACTGTGTATTGATAACGTGTATATCGCGTGAAGCCATTGGAGCCGACCTCCCAGTGGTTAGAGGA
This sequence comes from Poromitra crassiceps, assembly GCF_964638095.1. Taxonomy (NCBI): domain Eukaryota; kingdom Metazoa; phylum Chordata; class Actinopteri; order Beryciformes; family Melamphaidae; genus Poromitra; species Poromitra crassiceps. Next base: position 7,075,203 of record NC_139637.1, on the reverse strand, counting down.
CCCGCGCATCCGAGACTCTGAAGAAGGAATGAGTGATGAGTCTCGCGCTAGCTATTTGGCTGCTAGCTGGCCGCTAGCTGCTCCGGTATGCTTAGCTTTTAGGTGATAGTTCAAACTCGATGTACTTCGGTGATATTTTAATTCCGTTTTACACAAGGTGCAAACTACTGTTGACTTGTCCACTGTGCCATTTGGGAGTTTTTTAAAGTAAAACGAGCCATTTAGAAGCATATTGCTGTCTTTATCCTCCATGCCTGCACAGGCAGGAGACAGGAAACGGCTGCGAACAGCTTGACTACAAGTATGGGTGCGATGAAGGGACAAAATAGCGGCAGGCGATTAACGCTGACAGCCCTAATAACAACACTATTGAGGGGAAACATCTGAGCTGGCATTACGTTAAACCAAAAAGTATTGGAGGCAGAAAATCCAAAAAACGTCCAAAAACATCCAAAAAACGTAAAGCAGGTGCAGGAACCAAAAAACAGTACAAAGTGAATCACTGGAGCTCCAATTACCTTTTTAATTAGCCATCCAACATTGACGTTTCGAGCTTCTGCTCTTCCTCAGAAAAATTGTTACAAAGACGCCATGTTTAAATACACCCGTCATGTGATCCAGAAAAGATACATAAAAGTTACATAAAAGCCACAGATGCACAACAACAGACACACAGTAGACAAATATGTTTACATAACCATCAAGTATATATACAGGGTAAAAATACATATAGATCAGACCCTTAGGGCCCTATCGTTGTATGGCGCTATCGTTTGCGCTGCCTTTACGCTGCGTTTGCGCGCCTCTTATTGCTATCTTCCCAGCGTCTGAAGCTATCGTCTGCCTCCACCGTCCAGTTTTGCGCTGTGATGACACAGGTGTAGGCGTGGCCCGGGCGTGTCGGTGGGCCTCTACCCTATCATGTGTCTCGCGCAAGTGTCATTTAGCGCTGTGGGGAAGATACCGTCGGTATGTGCCGAGCACAAAGAGAGGTTTGGGAGTTGCCCGTTCCAAAATAGGCGTTACAACGCAATGTGTTAGAAAAAAATCGCATTACATTACATTACATTACATTACGTCATTTGGCAGACGCTTTTATCCAAAGCGACTTACAATAACACCTATAAGAAATAAGAAATCGCCTTGGGTGCTCTCAATTTTAATGCCAGGAAATAGCTGGTCTTAGCGCAAACGCAGACGTACGCCTGAGCACAGACAGTCTCTACATCTCCGTGCAGTACAGGAAGTCCTTGCTTGGATACATTTACTCACGGCCTGGATGTCACTCTCCTCGCGCCTGCACACACTCTTCTCTCCTCGGAATGCCACGTTGAGTTTCAACTGTAGCCTGCATTCCAGAAAAAACACACCTTGATTTAAAAATGAGAATTTGTTTGTCATGGTTATATTAGGCTACATAATTCCCGACCATACAGGTCTGTGGTGTAAGATTACTTTAGGTAGGAGACCACATGCCACAGGCATTACCACACCTCCACAATACTTTTGGGCATAAACACGCCTATACGGAGACGTGCGCGGAGATGACGTGAAGCGCAGCGGGCCGACACGCCCACAATTAGGGCTTTGTGCGGCGCTATTCCAGCGCAAAATGGGCGCTAACGCAAAATTAACGCAGTCGGGAAGATAGAGCCCTTAAAGTACATAAGGAAAACAAGATCAGGCCAAAAGGCCATCATACCTTGGAGATGGTATGACCTTTTTTGTAGGGCTGTGGCGATTCACTTACAGTGTTGGGCAGTAACGCGTTACTTAGTAACGCGTTACTGTAATTAGTTACTTTTTTAGTAACTAAGTAATATAAGGCGTTACAATTTCCAAAACAGTAATTAATTACAGTTACTAATCCAAGTAACGCATGCGTTACTGCGTTACATGATTGCCTGCCAGAATGCAGTGTTTTCTATGTAAAAGAAAACATTTTATCCTCACGGACTCAGGCGCACACATATACGTCATAGTGTGTGTGCGCGATACAGCGTCAGAGCGTGCATGCTGGCTTTCAAAACAAACCGAGTCAGAAGAAGGAGACGAGCAAGAGAAACCTGGCTACCTCGAGAGAGAATATGCGGGGATGGACGCTGGGTGAGGTAGACTTGGGTGTGTTCACTGGATTAACAGATACACTTTGGGTAAGTCAGTGTTGTACACTTTGCCTAACCTTCTCGTCAAAGCCTTTCTCACCGTAGTCAGACGGGCCGGCCCAGGGAATGTTGACAGATCATCACTTTTCTTTCAGCAACGAAGCTTGAAACGTTTGCATTGAGGCTGTTGTATTACCACTCCGAGTTTCCGACAGTAACAGCATCTTTCACTCACGTTATCTGTGTGACTGTCTGACTTTCATTTCGTGTGAAGCTAGCCAGTCTTAATACACCACTTCCTGTTCTTTCTAACCGAATTTCAAAGTAAAATGCCTTTGGCTTTTCGTTTAACATAGCCTATATAATACCAAAGCGAAAACAATTAATACAGTGACATGCTAGACGGTATTTGGGGTAAAAATAAAAATAAAAGTAACTAGTAAAGTAACTAGTAACGTACCTAGTTACTTTTTGAAAAAGTAATCAGTAAAGTAACTTTATTACTTTTTTAAGGAGTAATCAGTAATCAGTAACTAATTACTTTTCCAGAGTAACTTGCCCAACACTGTTCACTTATCTCCCGATTCGATACTATCACGATTCTTGGGTGCCGATTCGATTTATATTGCAATTCTTAAGTATTGCGATTCTACGATTATTGTGATTCTATATTACGATTTATTGCGATTTTTGTTTATTTTTTTCTTTTATTTTTTCAGTTTGTTTGCTTTTTTACACTAGATTAGAACATGGGAAAAGTTGAATCATACACTAGAGACTGTATATTATATCATGAGTAGGGCTGGGCGATATAGTTAAAAACAGGGGCAGACTGGGATCATAATTCAGGCCGGGCATTAGATACCAAGCAGGCCAGGCCGATATGGGCCGACGCGGGTGAAATTTGGGCCGTTTGAAGCCCAATTTGGGCCGTTTGAAGCCGGCTTTGGGCCGGTTGAAGTCCAATTTTACAATGAGATGCACCCACTTTAACCCTGAAGTGTAATTATTACTTCAGACTAATAAAGTAATAAAACCACTAGTAAACCAGTAGGCGGCGTCTGGCCTGCTGTTCAGTGAGTGGCCTGACTGCAAGCACCCATTTTTTTTTTTTTTTTTTTTGCGATTATCGATTCTGGAATAAAAGATCGATTCAAAAAATCGTGACATAAAAAATCGCGATACTTAGGTGAATCGATTTTTTCCCCCACCCCTACTTTTTTGCATGTTTGAATCTGTTTTAGCCATATTTAGGGGAATATCTCATTTTAAACACACCAATGTTATTGTCTATTGATTGAATTCCTCTCACTCTCACACTCACACCACTGACTTTATTAAATAAAGTCATTTTAAGTCCGTGAATATGTATTTCTCCACTCTTCTTCTGGGGGCGTGCCCGCCTTTCAACTGCACAGCAGCGCCACGCCCCGAGAAGAAGAGTCTCTGAAAAGGGAAAGATACCGTTTCCGGCTACACAAATAAGCATAGTACTCGTAAACTGAAAGGTAACAAACATTGTTGCTAGACCAGAGTGAGGGAAGACACCCGTGGCTACGTGTGAGTACTTTTGTCTTTGTGATTCGTGCATGTTTGAAGCCAGCCGAGCTTGCTTTGGGTCTGACTTCCATGGAGAAGGGCAAGCCATGCGCAAGGAGAATCCATTTAGAGTTGCGTGTCACGGCTACTTGGACCCCATGGCCACTCCTGACACCTGAAGAAAGAAATCAGCACCATATAAACAATAATTAGATGTGAGCACACTGTACACACTCAATGAGATCCAAGATGCACTGGGTACTACGGGTCTCCTCCTCCCTTGTGTATGAAGGGAGGGCTGTCACTAAGGGCTGAAGAGAATGATCCACAAAGGCAGAGATTCTTTCAGTGACAGAACCCATAGCAGCAATTATGGGGCGTCCAGGGGGGGTGTCCACAAATGATTTATGAATTTTAGGAAGGGTGTAAAATACAGGTGTGATTGGATACTCAACTTTCATAAATGCGTGTTCAGGTTTCGTGATAAGTTTATTTTCAAGGAGCTGGTTGAGTAGACTGTGAACCTGTGTCTTAAAGACAGAAATGGGGTTGTGATCCAACTTTCTGTAAAACTTAGAGTTGTTGAGTTGTTATGGATTTCCCTGTCATATGAGTCACGGTTGAGGACCACGATAGCACCCCCCTTATCTGCACTCTGAACCACCAATGTTTTATCATCCCTTATAGCCTTAAGTTCATCCAGTTGTTCCTTAGATAGATTATTCCTCACTTTGTACTCCTTTCTTTTACTAAAGATAGTAGACGCATCCCTCTCAACCAGTCTACAATAAATGTCCAGAGATGGGTTTCTGTACTTGGGAGGTATAAAGTAGGATTTACCTCTAAACTTGCTAGAGGGTTTCAAAGGAGTGGGACTGCTGTTAGGAGTATCATGTGGCTCAGTGTTCGTGGTGGGTTGAAGCGGGACATCCTGTGTACTGCTGCTGCTGCTGCTGCTGCTGCTGAGGACAGAGTTAGTAACCTCATGTGTATGAGCAGTCTCAGAGTGGCCATTAATTTACGTTACGTTAAACCAAACCTGACGAGGATGCATTTGATTAGTGTTCATGTTAGCTGCTGTGCCTAGCGAACACTAGCTCAACTGGCGTGGCCTGCTCTCAGGCACTCAGGCTGATCAAACATCCCCGTATTCAAAGCACTTAAACACACAATCCCTGGACGTTTAATTTCAGGTAAAGATGATTCTATATGGTTTACTCCAGCTCTGGGAGTATGAACTCCAAAATCCAATCCACTAACATTATTAAGCTAACCAGGAGTCCCACTATAAACCAAATAGGGACTTTTGAGTTGAGCTATATGCAGAACTGAACAGAGCCATCATCTGTTTGGAGACCAATAATAAGGAAAACAAACACACACATTACCGGTACATTAAAAAAATCTGTCAACATCACATAGTGTCTTTTCTTTCATCTTTCATCTTTCCATGTCTTCCCCATTCACTTCAATAGAACTGGCCCCAATGCAAAATTCAAACAGATCAGTAACATGACAATAAAAGTCTAAATTACTAGGCTGCCTTTTGTCATTGTGTTTTATCTGCAGACTAAGCGGTTCAGTTCAATAAAAGCCTTTATTTTTTGTATTGTTTAATTGAGTGATACTTTACTAAAACAATCATATATATTACCGTAATTCTGCCAATAAGAGCCCGGGCGCTTATTCAATTTGGAGACGGGCGGTAAAAGGAAGACAGGCGGCAATTAGAGTCAGGCGGTTATTTCCATTTGGGCATAATTGAGCCAGGCGATTATTATTTTTTGAACAGAAATGCCTGCTCAGCAAAAATGGAAAGTATCAAATTGCTTATTTAAACCAGTGAGATAGTACTTAGTACACACAAGAGGCTAGGTACAGGCAGTTTAAACCAGTGAGATAGTACTTAGTACACACAAGAGGCTAGGTACAGGCAGTTTAAACCAGTGAGATAGTACTTAGTACACACAAGAGGGTAGGTACAGGCAGTTTTGAACATGCCTAGTATTGTACAACGGACTGGAATGAACTAAAACAATTGATAGCCTTCGTCTTCATCGCCATCATCATCATCATCATCATCATCATCCAACTACTGTATCAGTTCATTGCTCTCCTCTTCCTCTGCCAAGCAGCCATACCATATTTTAAACAAGTAACATTAGCCACCGCTCACACATTCAGTTGTTTGTGTTTCATTGGAAAGAAGTCATAGCAACGTTATTAGTCTCGCTTGCCAGACACTCCCAGCAAAGCAACATAGAAGGCACGGGGTTCCTCTGCCTTTCCGAAGCTCTGCCACTCCGAACGTTAACTTCCATTATTCGGACTGGCGGTCGTTCACCTTAGAAGCCGCAATGCTGACCTTAGGTTTAGGCGTGGGGGTGGGAGAGGTTAGGTTTTGGGTTAGGGTCTGGGGGAGGTTAGGTTTAGGCATGGGGGGAGGTTAGGTTTGGCGTGGGGGCTGGGAGAGGTTAGTGAAAAACGGGGAATATAGACCCCCTTTCTGAGTGCCGATATTTCGGAGTGGCAGAACGTCGGAGTGGCAGCACGTCGGAGTGGCAGCATGTAACCAGAAGGCACGCTAACGTAGCTAGCTACCAAGCTAACGCCAAACAAATAAACAGCACTGCAGCACTAGCGTTAGACAAAACAAGGAGACTTACCAAATAGTAGGTAGATGCCAAGTTTCCAATACATGTCCAGTATAATGGGTATAATCCATACTGCATTTATGATCGCTGTTCCGCTGAGAGAAATTGACTTTTACAAGGCACAACTGAGCTACGTTAGCTTAAGTTGCCCACTGCTCCTGGTTAGACAGCGTCTCCAGCACGTTGCAGGAATCCGTAGCATTAAACAATGCGGTATGCATACTTGAATCATGTCGGTTACAGCATGTATAAATAAAATATAAAACTGTCTGACAGGATGAAACTTCCGCCTGACTGTGTGTGTGTGTGTGTGTGTGTGTGTGTGTGTGTGTGTGTGTGTGTGTGTGTGACATTATATGACCTAATACTTCATGTGTTCTCCAGAGTCCACCAGGAGAGGTCAGAGGGTCCCAGTGGTCAGTCTGTCCAGGAGCTTCAAACAGACCTAGACTCCATATTTATGGTGTGTAAATGTACAACACATTTTACTGCAGCTACTGAATTACAAAACAACTACTCTGGTCTTATAACAGTCTGTTGTTGTTGTTGTTGTTGTTGTTTCTCCTCTAGTCTCTCCCAAGACTCAAATATTACGTTGCATACTACACAAATGAGTCTGTGCCACTTCACAGCCACTGCTGGGGTTTGAGGGCGGGTCTAGGCGGGTTGAAATTGAATGAGTGACAGGTCATAGGACCAATGAGAGAGTGGTTCGAAAAATGGGCTGCGCCTCCCGTGCAGAGCCATGTAGATAGAAGAGTCCCGACATCTCCATTCACTCCAATGGACCAGTTTTTTACTCTCAAGAGTTCCAGGAATTAAGGTCCTGGATTAAGCAGCACTGCCGAGTTGCAGCAAAATAGACAGTTTGTGTTGTACTCTGAAAGGGTTTTTTCCCCCTTGAATCAAATTGTACATTATCAGCTTTATTTTAGCATGCAAAAGTAGCGCCAGACCCATTCCTGGCTGTTCATCGGCTAATGAGTCTCACATTTTGGTCCTCCGCTGACGCCACTCTCTCTCTAGTCTAGAGGACACTACTCCCGTGTCGTCTGATCGCAGATTGCAAAGTCGTTACTGAGTGGTGGAGACTGAATCCACCACTGGCCAAGTGAACGGTTCACTTCCGTCCCCAGCTGGCTGAGGGGAGTGTACCAGACCCAGAGAGAGATCTGCAGCATGCAGTAACGTAGTGTATCAGCGTAACAACTCTCATGGGTCTGGCGTTGAGACTATTTCTCTCCAAACCCTGTTCCATCAGGAGGTCTTTTGCCTGCTTCCTGGTCATTATTGTAGATAAGAATTTGTTCTTAACTAACTTCTTCCCGGTAAAATAAAGAGTGTTGGTTGACGAGGTCTTCATGCTGCACTCTTTAGACCAGTGGATCTGATGTTATTACAGTATTATTATTTTTCAGAATGTTTAATTCAAATGTTATTCTGTTGCAGCTGCTTGAGGAGAACATTGTCACTTTTGTGAAGAAGGAGCTGAAGAGAGTCCAGCTGGTTCTGAGTCCAGATTACCCAGAGTGCTTAGAGAGTCCGAGGGAGGAGGAGGAGGAGGCTTTTCTAAAAATCACACTGCTCTTCCTGAGGAGAATGAAGCAGGAGGAGCTGGCTGACTCTCTGCAGAGCAGTAAGAGGCTTTAACAGCTTTAACATGATGGAGGGAGGAAGTGGTGGGAAAATGGGAGATATATGATTAGTTAAATATAGACATTTCTCAAGAAATATTGATTCAATTACAGATTGCAAAATAATATTCACAATCCTCATGAATCATCAGCTAAAATCATTGATTTATTCATGTGGGTGTATAATGCTGAACACAGTATTATTTAAGAACAAATGCCACCACAGATGCATTTCACATTGGGTAGCACACACAGTCAGGACCTGTTTGTCCACCAGTGATGAGCAGAATAGATGCCATGTGGTTAGGAAAAGTATGCATTCACAGATTAATATTTACACTTCTCATATTTACAGCAACATCCACTGATTGATGTAATTTGTACTTTCAGAAACTCTTGCTGGAGTGTGCCAACGTAATCACAAATCCAGTCTGAAGGAGAAGTTCCAGTGTCTGTTTGAGGGGATTGCTAAAGCAGGAAACCCAACACTTCTGAATCAGACCTACACAGAGCATTACCTCACAGAGGGAGGGAGTGGAGATGTCAATGATGAACATGAGGTGAGACAGATTGAAGCAGCATCCAGGAAACCAGTGAGACCGGAAACAATAATCAAAAGTGAAGACATCTTTAAACCCTTACCTGGAAGAGATGAACCAACCAGAACATTGATGACAAAGGGAGTGGCTGGCATTGGGAAAACAGTCTTAACACAGAAGTTCACTCTGGACTGGGCTGAAGACAAAGCCAACCAGGATATACAGTTCACATTTCCATTCACTTTCCGAGAGCTGAATCTGCTGAAAGGGAAAGAGTACAGCTTGGTGGAACTTCTTCATCACTTCTTTCCTGAGACCAAAGGAATCTTCAGATTTGACAAGTTCCAAGTTGTGTTCATCTTTGACGGTGTGGATGAGTGTCGACTTCCTCTGGACTTCCAGAACAACAGGATTGTGACTGATGTTACAGAGTCAACCTCGGTGGACGTGCTGCTGACAAACCTTATCAAGGGGAAACTGCTTCCCGCTGCTCACCTCTGGATGACCACACGACCGGCAGCAGCCAAGCAGATCCCTCCTGAGTGCATTGACATGGTAACAGAGGTGAGAGGCTTCACTGACTCACAGAAGGATGAGTACTTCAGTAAGAGATTCATAGATAAGGAGCAGGCCAGCAGAATCATTTCCCACATCAAGACTTCACGAACCCTCCACATCATGTGCCACATACCAGTGTTTTGTTGGATCACTGCTACAGTTCTGGAGCTTGTGTTGAAAACCAGAGAGAGAAGAGACATGCCCAAGACCCTGACTGAGATGTACATCCACTTCCTGCTGGTTCAGTCCAAACAGGCGGATGTCAAGTATCATGGGAGTGCTGAAACAGATCCAATCTGGAATACAGAGAAGATGATTCTCTCTCTGGGAAAACTGGCTTTTGAGGAGCTAGAGAGAGGCAACCTAATCTTCTATGAAGCTGACCTGAGAAAGTGTGACATTGATATCAGAGCAGCCTCAGTGTACTCAGGAGTGTTCACACAGATCTTTAAAGAGGAGCGTGGGCTGAACGAGGACACTGTGTTCTGCTTTGTCCATCTGAGCATTCAGGAGTTTCTGGCTGCAGTTTATGTCTTTCTGTCCTTCATCAACACTGGTGTCAATCTCCTGTCAGAAAGTCAATCAACATCCTGGTGGTCAACACTATCAAGAGACAAATCTAAACTAACACGCCTCTACCAGAGTGCTGTGGACAAGGCCTTACAGAGTCCAAATGGACACCTGGACTTGTTCCTCCGCTTCCTCCTGGGTCTTTCACTAGAGACCAATCAGACTCTCCTAAGAGGCCTGCTGACACAGACAGGAAGTAGTTTGGAGACCAATCAGAAAACGGTCCAGTACATCCAGGAGAAGATCAAGGTGAATCCCTCTTCAGAGAAAAGCATCAATCTGTTCCACTGTCTGAATGAGCTGAATGACCGTTCTCTAGTGAAGGAGATCCAACAGCACCTGAGTTCAGGAAGTCTCTCCACAGCCAGACTCTCCCCTGCTCAGTGGTCAGCTCTGGTCTTCATCTTACTGTCATCAGAAAAAGAGCTTGATGTGTTTGACCTGAAGAAATACTCTGCTTCAGAGGAGGCTCTCCTGGGGCTGCTGCCACTGGTCAAAGCCTCCAATAAATCTCTGTAGGTGCATGCATAACTTGATGTCTTCAATATGAAATGCAATATACAGAAAAAAATATTTTCAAATTTCTTGTTCATGGCTAATTCTTCCCCAGGTTGAGTGGCTGTAAGCTGTCAAAGAGAAGCTGTGAAGCTCTGGCCTCAGTTCTCAGCTCCCAGTCCTCTAGTCTGCGAGAGCTGGACCTGAGTAGCAACGACTTGGAAGATCCAGGTGTGAAGCTGCTCTCTGCGGGACTGAAGAGTCCACACTGTAGACTGGAGAGTCTCAGGTCAGTATCCTTTAAGCCCATGGTACACCAATCAAACCTTCTCCAACAAACACAAACACAGATGTTTGTTTGGTGCCCCGTTGCTGGCTGTCGTTGTTTGGAATTGTTTGGAGATGTTTGGTCAGATTCAACATGTTCAATCCTTTATAGAGGTCTTCACAGGTCTACTCGGGTATTACACATAACGATAGAATAGATAGTGATAGAATTGGATCTGACCCGGACCCTAATTGATCATAACACCGGCACCGGTGACCCCTGTTTCAATCCACGGGGTCAGTGTGGACATCGTGGAGGACTACAAGTACCTTGGAGTGTACATTGACAATAAACTGGACTGGGCTAAGAACACTGAAGCACTCTACAAGAAGGAGCCAAAGCCGTCTCTACTTCCTGAGACGGCTGAGGTCCTTCAATGTCTGCCGGACCATGCTGAGGATGTTCTATGAGTCGGTGGTGGCCAGTGCCTTCCTGTATGCTATCGTGTGCTGGGGCAGCAGGCTGAAGGCAGCGGACGCCAACAGACTCAACAAACTGATCCGTAAGGCCAGGGACATTGTGGGGCTGGAGCTGAGCTCTCTGACAGCGGTGTCAGAGAAGAGAACGCTGACCAGGCTATGCTCCATCATGAACAATGACTCTCACCCACTCCACGGCGTGCTGGTCAAACACAGGAGCACGTTCAGTGAGAGGCTGATCCCACTCAGATCCACCACAGAGGGGCACAGGAAATAATTCCTGCCTGTGAAGTAGCCGGCATCCCGTGTTGTGCACAACCACGCTCTGACGTATGTGTGCGTGTTTGTGTGACAGGTCTACCTGAGATCGTGAGGATTACTTTTTCTTTTCTTCTCTTTTTACATAGAAAACACTGCATTCTGGCGGGCAATGATCTAACGCAGTAATGCAGCCTTTCATGGATTAGTAACTGTAATATAATTACTGTTTTGGAAATTGTAACACCTTATATTACTTTGTTATTGAAAAAGTAAGTAATTACAGTAACACGCCCAACACTGTTTATATTTCATCGTGTGGTGAGTACACAAGTCACAACATGTACATGTAAGTGTTTCTGGCGCTGTTAGAATTTCTGTAGTCTTACTTACATCAATGCAGGTGATGTAAGTAAGACTAATTGATTGATGAAGATTGAGAGGTGATGTGCAATGGGGACAAATGGTGTGTTCTCACCCACTTTGTCACAGGAACCAAATAAATTTAACTGAGCAAAATATCTCAATAACAAAAAACAATGTCTGACTCAGAGAAATGGAGAGAAATCAATATCATCATTCAAACCGGGGAAGGTGGTTGATTTTAGGGTTACAATCCAAAAGCTTTCTCTTTGGAGGAGATGTTTGAGTCTATCCCCTCCTCTGGCAGATTTGGGGATGACTTCTATTACCATGAAATGGCATGCATTTCAGTGTTGGGCCTCTACCCTGATGAAGGCTCTCTGTAGCTGAAACACGTTGGTCTTTTTAATTGTGTAAGATTGAGCCATGCCACAATAAAGGCTTTTTAACTGTTCTACCTGAAACAGAGTGGCCTTGGATTTTTCAAGTTTTTCCTGTACTCTACTCCATTTTTTGACTTTTACAAGGATCCAACTTGAACTTTTTCTCATGCTTCTCTCCACCCTCACCAAAGAGCACCTGTTTCAGTGATTTTACTAAGGACCCACGCAGCGCTTCCTCATCCCTTCTGTTAAATAAAGTTTGACTGAGCTCCAGCTAAATTGTCAAGTGTTGCAGCCTGCTTGCCACCCAGGCACTTACTATGTAGCCTACTTAATTTATATGATATAAATGTAACCAAACAGGTCGGCTTTGTGCACACAGGAGAAGTAGGTTAATTTTCTTTTGAAGAGAGATCCTTTATTGATTTGTTTGGGAAGAGGGTTTACTCTGAACACATTTGAGAACTGAACTGAATCGGAGAAACTGAATTTCTACCTTTTGCTGTACAGTACCTCCAATACACTGGATATTGGGTTTGCATTCTCACTCTGATTATGTAAGGGTTAATGCACGACGAGGTGTCCATTATCAGAAATTATTGGACGACATGGAGGCGTAAACCGTCCGAGGCGAAGCCGCGAAGTCCAATAATTTCTGATAATGGACACCTTGAAGTGCATTAATCCGCTTATACCATGGTCACTTGCCAAAGAAACAAAACAAGACCATTCATTTATATTTCCATGCATTTTGCAATCAAAATCTAGTTTTCATAACCTTGAATATGAGTTGAGACCCGGCGAGACAAAATAGTCCCCTCGGCTGCTCAAGATTAGGCTATCATTGGATAAAATGGCCGCTTAGTGCCTGCACCTGGCACAATTCTAGAGTCAAGCTAACTTTGACCGACTAATGTTTTTTCTAAACTTATAAAAGTGCCATATTAAGCGTTAACGGTGGTATAGAGCTCAAACGGCTCTGTCGTGGTCGTAATCCTGCCGCATTGATATGAACGGTGAACAGACCATTTAGCTAGGTGTACATTATCACTGTACATTATCACAAATTAATGGACACCTTGCAGCCAATCAGAATCGAGTATTCACCCAGACCATGGTATAATGCTTGTTAACATTCTGCTTGGTGGTTCAAAAAGTGGCCCCTGGGCAAAGCCAGTTGAGTATCCCTGCTTTAGCCCATAGCACACCAATCAAACATTCCCAAACAACTGCCAGCATTGTTGTTGTTCTTTAACCTGATCAACAGATGGCCATTTACATCCTGCTTTACATACAGATTACTATCAGCAGACAAACACCTGTGGGTGATTTTCTCTGTCCATGTATTTTTTAAACCAGGTGTGATACCAACATTTAGCCCTTCATAGCCCCTCTGAATGACTTTCCATGAGGGCATTTCATGCTTTCCTCTCTGAGCTGCCTCAGTTGTTGAAACCTGAAAAAGTAGAAAGGACTTCTAATATTCTGTCAGACAGTGAGTAGAGAACTCTAAAACTGCAGCACATAACCACAGAGCTGACCAGCAAACTGTATGAGGCAGTAACCGTTTTGCTAGAATTTGACGGCATTATCACAACTAATTTCACAGTAGGCTACTAATCAAATCTGACATGGATTCATTTGTGTGTGTGTGTGTGTGTGTGTGTGTGTGTGTGTGTGTGTGTGTGTGTGTGTGTGTGTGTGTGCAGTTTGTCAGGCTGTCTGCTTACAGAGGAAGGCTGTGCTTCTCTCGCCTCAGCTCTGAGCTCCAACCCCTCCCATCTGAGAGAGCTGGACCTGAGCTACAATCATCCAGGAGGCCCAGGAGTGGAGCTGATCTCTGCTGGACTGGAGGATCCACACTGGAGACTGGACTCTCTCAGGTATATATTTAAAAAGCATCACCCTCCCCTATTTCCTCCAGTGACCCCTTCCATAAATAATGAACGGTCCCTATTATATGGAAAACCCTTCATAGGGAAGGTTTTGTTTCTGTCCTCAAATAGAATACTCTGGTCTGACTTTGTTTGCCCCACAGTGTGGACCATGGTGGAGTCCAGAGGTTGAAACCAGGTCTGAGGAAGTGTAAGTGTTTATCTCCTTAATAAATGCACGACCGTCTGTCTGTATGTTCTCTGTTTATCACACATCTCGAGAGCCGTTTGTCCGATCGACTTCAAACTTGGCGAGTGTGTTTCTGAGACACTGAGAAAATGCAGTGTTGAATAGTGCAAATTAGACACGTGACATGTTCAATATTAATACTTTTAGAAAAGATTTTTACTATAAGCACCGCCCCTCTGGGATGCGCTGGCAACCGGCGAGCCGGAAGCTGTGTGGCGCTGGCGGAGCTTAATAATATATGTGAAATTTGTGGACCTATAGGAGGTAAATCTGTGCATGGATTTTATTTTCTCCAGCGGATATCTTAAGGCTGCAACACACCACCAAAACTTCAAAAGACAAAGAATGCCGACTGTTGCATCACCTCACGTCTCCTGTGTCATGGCCAAAAATGTGCACTTGAACACATTGCAAAGACAACAGTCAACTAGTATAGCACATATGTTACTGTAACTGCATGAGACCATAGTCAAGTCAAGTTTATTTGTATAGCCCTAATTCACAAGCATGTCTCAGAGGACTTCACAGAAAATATGTCTAGCTAATTCTAGCTGACACAACAGTAGCAATTACAGTAGTAAGGAAAACACATTGAACAATCATATGATAGATGAATATAGAAAATATAGAAATATAGAATAGAAAGGGTGCCATGCTTTAGGGTAGAATGGGTGCTATGCTTTAGAATAATGGGGGAGGAGATATCAGGAGAGGGAGGAGGTGGGGAGTGTGCAGGGGAGGGAGAGCAGGGGGAATGTGAGAGGAGAGAGCAGGAAAGTGATGAGGTCAATTTCCCACATGAATGGGAAATGTGGGGGAGGAGAGAGCAGGGAAGGGGAGGAGAGAGCAGGGAAGGGGAGGAGAGAGCAGCGAAGGGGAGGAGGTGGGGAAGGGAGAAAGAGGAGAGAGCAGGGAAGGGGAGGAGAGAGCAGGGAAGGGGAGAAGAGAGCAGGGAAGGGGAGGAGAGAGCAGGGAAGGGGAGGAGGTGGGGAAGGGAGAAAGAGGAGAGACCAGGAGAGGGGAGGAGGGGAGGGAGAGCGGGGGATGTGGGGGCGGAGAGAGCAGGGAAAGGGAGAAGGTGGGGAGGGAATGGGAAAAGTGGGGAAGGAGAGAGCAGGGAAGGAGAGGTGTGGAAGGAGCAGGGGAAGGGGGAAAGATAATGGGTGCCATGGTATAGAATAGAATGGGTGCCATGCTTTAGAATAGTGGGGGAGGATAGTTCAGGAAAGGGAGGAGGTGGGGAGGGAGAGCAGGGGGAGTATGAGAGAGAGTATGAGGAGAGAACAGGGAAAGGAGGGGATGCCATGCTTTAGAGTAGAATGAGTGGCATGCTTTAGAGTGTGAGAGAGGAGAGAGCAGGAAAAGGGGGGAGCAAATCAGACAATCTGACTACTCTAGCCATTAACCAGAAGTAACGAGAACACAGGGAATCTAGCTAATCTACAGCCTAGTCTGGCCTGTCCTATTCTGCTCTAGTCTGATTTTAGCCTGAACACTATAACAGGTCTACAGCCTACAGTTAGGCTGTAGCTAATCTATCGCCTAAGCTATTCTAACCTACCGGCATCCCTCTACTAGTGATGCAGAGCACCGATGCCCCCCACCCCGGCCCCCGCTCCCACGCCTTATGTGTGTGTGTAGTCCCTCCCCCACAGCGGCCCCCCCCTCACCCCCAGTGCGCACCACATGGATTGCCTCAGTGACTTGTTGGCTGAGGAGGAACCTTGTGAGGGCCGATGTACTGTAGCGGCCCAACTATGGACCTCTGGGGACCCCCCTCCGGGACAGGCCGAGAAGATGCCGGGCTAACCATTTACAGAGTTTCACAGTATAGAAATAAAATTTACAAAAGAACAGAAAATTTTAAATGTAAATAGGAGTCCAACAAAAGCAATATGAAAATGTAGTCTTTAAATGATCCTAAGATCAGGGAAGAAAGTTGAAAGTGTAAAAAGGTAGATTCCAAAAAGAAATAGAAAATTGAGTCTTTAAGTGTTAGTAAGTTCAGGGAATACTAGCGTGCCTGAGAGCCTGGTTGTCAGGGGTCGCACCGCGGAGATTCCAGGCCGACGGGCTGCACTCTCCAATCCGGCAGCTGGCTGCCTGTGACTCGCTGAGCTCCACTCAACCACTAAACCTCGCGTCACCAGGCTCTTCCCGAGGGGAGCGCCATAACACGCTGAATCCCACTCAATTTGGGGGTGGAACACGCCAGGATTGGCCAAAGCCCAATCCAGTCCCCATAATTGTCAAATAAAATCATCAACATGCTACTAGGACCCGCCTCTCAACCCGTCATCTCAGACAAGTTATGTTTTCAGTCTGAAACGGACTCCGACCCACGCGTCACTTGGGCTCCGAACGGGTTCGGGTTTAAGAGTCAGAGTCAGTCAGTTTATTTACCATTTGCAGTGGAAACTACATTGGAATTGGGGTGCAAGAGCTTAAAACATAGACACATATATGACAAGTCATGACAACATAAAAGAGCATATAAAAAGACAAACAATAAAAAAGTTTAAAAAGTAAGTCAGGTAAAATAAGAGAATAAAACAATCAAATTAGACAGGTACATCTGTGGATAAAGGCCCGAGTCATCCAGCTCACTTTTAAAGTGCAGGAATAAAGTGCACTCAATAATACAGCAATAAAAGTTAACAAGGATCTGGCTGTTGTGGGTGAACTCCTTTTACTTTTATCCAGATGTTCATATACAGAGTTCAAAGCTATAGAGACTGCATCCTCAACTGATCTGTTTTTCCTATAAGCAAACTGCCAAGGATCAAGAGTAGAAGGAATCTGACATTTAATGTAGTCCAGCACTAACCGCTCCAGACATTTCATAAACACTGATGTTAGTGCAATGGGTCTGTAATCATTATGACATGTAACAGGAGATTTCTTTGGGACTGGGACTACAATGGAATCCTTGAAACATTTTGGAACAATGCGACGCTGCAGTGACATATTAAAAATATCTGTCATCACAGGGGCAAGCTGCTCAGAGCAGGACCTGGCAACTCGGGGAGGAATGCCGTCCGGTCCAGCGGCCTTCCCCACCTTGATCCTGGACAGAACCTTTCAAACCTCGTGTTCAGATACAGTTAGCCCAGACAGCACCACAGACGCACTGTCAACCCCTATAGGAATATTATAGGGATATTAACACCCTGAGGTCTAAGGGTATTTTTTTGGAACTGAACGTCACCAAAGTGACATCGGGCGATGTCACTTTGGTGACACAAAACTAAATCAAATCGTGACTGACAGACACCACACGCCCGCCCATCCATCTAGGCAATTTTATTATAGGATATATAACATACTTGATTATCAGGCCGCTATGCTGCCTTCAAATCTAGTTTGCTGGTATTATGCTGTGTGTGTGTGTGTGTGTGTGTGTGTGTGTTTGTGTGTGTGTTTGTGTGTGTGTGTGTGTGTGTGTGTGTGTGTTTGTGTGTGTGTGTGTGTAAGGTAGGTAGGTGGCACTATGCCGAATTGCAGGAAATCCGGCACTGAAATCCGTGTGTGAAGTCGATCCGCCGAATGGTTCTCGAGATAAACAAAATTTGTGTTGCCAGTAGGTGGCGCTATGCCAATTGCACAAAATTCAGCACTGCACCCTATCAGGTCCCCCTAAGCCACACATGGACAAAATACGGCCCACGCATGCGGTGTGGCCCACGATGGAATTGCATTTTTTTCTTTCTTTTTTTTTCTTTTTTTTTTTACATTGCACCTGAACACAACATACAAGATACCTGCTGAATAAGGCCATGTCCACACGGAGACGGAAGCTATCTTTTTTTTTTTCATTTCAGAAAAGTTTTCCATAAACATGGAAACGTTTCAAGAAATGTGTGTATCCACATGAAACCACTGAAACCGCTGTAGAATAACAGAAAGACAATCTCGTCAATAATGGCATACAACCTCTAGGGGCGCACAGTCTATAATGTGTATCTCACTGTAGCAGCAGCTTAAACCCTTGGCTTTGCGGGGAGGTTTGCCATGTCGATGAATAAAATGATGAAACCTACAGTATACAGGCAAATGCAGAGCTGTTCAGCAGGGCTGATGGTCTCCCTGTAGCCTACAATATAGAACGTTAACTATCGGTGACATTCCTGATATCATCCACTTCCATGATCTTTAGACATGTTGCAAACACATCCCAGCGTATTGGCCGCTCCTGCACATCACAGCACAGGCTAAATGATGCAACATAAATATACATTATATAAACTCATGGCATAAATGTGTTTTTATTGGAAAAAGTCGCGTCAAGTAAGCTAAAGTCTTGTTGGAGTGGACACGAGCGGATATCACAGACATCACAGTGCAACCGCGTGTTCCTCAAACCTCTCACTTCCCTATTCACGTTGTATTTACGAGGGCTATATATAGGGCAAGAGAGTATGTTGGTTACACTCAGGGTTTAGATTTCATTTCATTTCATTTTGTCCAATATTAAAATATTCCAGAATTGCATGTTGTATTAAAAATAAATATAATTTCTATCTAACACGTTAAGCCTGATTTTGTTTGTGTTATTGTAAAAATGTAGCCGCCGCTAAGCCTTCTGGGAAATATCCGATGAAGGGAGGGGAGGGGTGGATGGGAAGAGTCAGCTGTGTGGAGCCCTGAGGATGTTGTAGGCTACACGCTGTTCTCCGTGTCCACTTGTTGCTGACGGTGGTAATAGAGGAGCATTATATTTTGCTGCAAGATCCCCACTGCTGTAGCACGAACGTTACTGCCATGATTGTTATTGTTGCTGGTGGAGAGAGGTGGGGCTATGGCGTCATCGTTTCAGGAAAGATGCGTATGGGTTGTAAACACGGAAATGCAAGGGTGGCGTCTTCAGATTTAATCACTCTGGGACCCGTTTTGAAAAATTAGCGTATACGGCCAGAACGTATAGTCCCAGAACGCGGTTCCATCTGGACGAAACGGCTATATGACAAAAAACTTTAGCGGATACACCTAAAGTCGTCTCCGTGTGGACATGGCCTAAGTGTCCAAATGTTCATGTCATTCTGGCCAATACTCTACTTCTGTTATAACAGTTCATTTCTAGCGGGCCTGGGGCAAAATGCGGCCCCAGGGCCGGACTCAAAGAAAAACAAAATGACCCCCAAAAACTCAATAAAAGGCAGAATTATGTTAATAAATCTCATCTGCTACAGCCATTGGATTTGTATCACTATTATATCCGGAGATTAACAAGAAATTACCAATCACAACAGGAGAGAGGGTTAAAAATAGGAAGACTCCCGTGAAAATCAGGAGTGTTGGCAGGTATGATCTCCAATGTGTGGCCCTTCACTTACTTGATGTAAGCCAGTATGGCCCTCAGGAAAAACATGTTGCCCACACCTGGTCTAAGCGCTTTCCCCAAGTTTGAAGTTGATCGGACTAACGGTTATCGAGATAAAGCGCTTCCTGTGTTTGCCAGTAGGTGGTGCTATGCTGTATAGCATGAAACTTGAAGTAAGGTGTGTGTGTGGGGGGGTGAGGTGTCTGTGTGTGTGGGGGGGGTGAGGTGTGTGTGTGGGGGGGTGAGCTGTCTGTGTGTGTGTGTGTGTGGGGGGGGGGTGATTTGTGTGTGTGGGGTGAGGTGAGGTGTCTGTGTGTGTGGGGGGGGGGTGAGGTGTGTGTGTGTGGGGGGGTGAGCTGTCTGTGTGTGTGTGTGGGCGGGGGGTGATGTGTGTGTGTGCGCGGTGAGGTGTGTGTGTGTGTGGGGGGGGGGCGTGAGGTGTGTGGGGGGGTGAGCTGTCTGTGTGTGTTGGGGGGGGGGGTGATGTGTGTGGGGTGAGGTGAGGTGTGTGTGTGGGGGGGGGGGTGATGTGTGTGTGTGTGGGGGGGTGATGTGTCTGTGTGTGTGGGGGGGTGATGTGTGTGTGTGTGTGTGTGTGTGGGGTGAGGTGAGGTGTCTGTGTGTGTGGGGGGGTGAGGTGTCTGTGTATGTGTGTGTGGGGGGGTGAGGTGTGTGTGGGGGGGTGAGGTGTTTGTGTGTTTGTGGGTGTGTGTGTGTGTGGGGGGGTGAGGTGTGTGTGTGTGTGTGGGGGGGGGGTAATGTGTGTATGTGGGGGGGGGGGGGGGGTGAGGTGTTTGTGTGGGTGGGGGGATGATGTGTGTGTGTGTGGGGGGGGGGTGATGTGTGTGTGTGTGTGTGTGTGTGTGGGGGGGTGATGTGTGTGTGTGGGGTGAGGTGTGTGTGTGTGTGGGGGGGGGTGATGTGTGTGTGTGGGGTGAGGTGCGTGTGGGGGGGGGGTGATGTGTGTGTGTGTGTGTGTGTGTGTGGGGGGGGGGGTGATGTGAGGTGAGGTGTGTGTGGGGGGGTGAGGTGTCTGTGTGTGTGGGGGGGGGGGGTGAGGTGTGTGTGTGTGTGTGTGTGTGGGGGGGGTGAGGTGTCTGTGTGTGTGTGTGGGGGGGGGTGTCTGTGTGTGTGCGGTGAGGTGAGGTGTATGTGGGGGGGGGGGGGGGGTGAGGTGTCTGTGTGTGTGTGGGGGGGTGATGTGTGTGTGTGGGGTGAGGTGTGTGTGGGGGGGGGGTGATGTGTGTGTGTGTGTGGGGGGGGGGGGTGATGTGTGTGTGTGGGGGGGTGATGTGTGTGTGTGGGGTGAGGTGTGTGTGGGGGGGGGGGTGAGGTGTGTGTGTGTGTGTGGGGGGGGGTGATGTGAGGTGAGGTGTATGTGTGTGTGGGGGGGTGAGGTGTCTGTGTGTGTGTGGGGGGGGGGGGTGAGGTGTGTGTGTGTGTGGGGGGGGGGGGTAATGTGTGTGTGTGGGGGGGTGAGGTGTCTGTGTGTGGGGGGGGTGAGGTGTCTGTGTGTGTGTGTGTGTGTGTGTGGGGGGGGGGGTGATATGTGTGTGTGTGTGTGTGTGTGGGGGGGGGGGGGGTGATGTGTGTGTGTGGGCGGTGAGGTAAGGTGTCAATGTGTGTGGGGGGGTGATGTGTGTGTGTTTGGTGTGTGCGTGCGTGTGTGGTGTGTGTGTTCGTGCGGTGTGTGTGTGTGTGTGTGTGTGTGGGGGGGGGGGGGGTGAGGTGAGGTGTCTGTGCGTGTGGGGGGGTGAGGTGTCTGTGTGTGTGTGGGGGGGGGGGTGAGGTGTGTGTGGGGGGGGGGGGGGTGAGGTGTGTGTGTGTGTGTGGGGGGGGGGTGATGTGAGGTGAGGTGTATGTGTGTGTGGGGGGGTGAGGTGTCTGTGTGTGTGTGGGGGGGGGGGGGTGAGGTGTGTGTGTGTGTGTGGGGGGGGGGGGTAATGTGTGTGTGTGGGGGGGTGAGGTGTCTGTGTGTGGGGGGGGTGAGGTGTCTGTGTGTGTGTGTGTGTGGGGGGGGTGATGTGTGTGTGTGGGGTGAGGTGTCTGTGTGTGTGTGTGTGTGTGGGGGGGGGTGATATGTGTGTGTGTGTGTGTGTGGGGGGGGGGGGGGGTGATGTGTGTGTGTGGGCGGTGAGGTAAGGTGTCAATGTGTGTGGGGGGGTGATGTGTGTGTGTTTGGTGTGTGCGTGCGTGTGTGGTGTGTGTGTTCGTGCGGTGTGTGTGTGTGTGTGTGTGTGGGGGGGGTGAGGTGAGGTGAGGTGTCTGTGCGTGTGGTGTGTGTGGTGTGTGTGTGTGTGTGTGGTGCGTGTGTGTGTGCGTGCGTGCGTGCATGTGTGGTGTGTGTGTGCGTGCGGTGTGTGTGTGTGTGTGTGGTGTGTGTGTGTGTGTGTGTGTGGTGTGTGTGTGTGTGTGTGTGTGTGTGTGTGTGTGTGTGGGGTGAGGTGAGGTGTCTGTGCGTCTGGTGTGTGTGCGTGCGTGCGTGTGTGGTGTGTGTGTGCGTGCGGTGTGTGTGTGGTGCATGTGTGTGGTGTGTGTGTGTGTGGTGTGCGTGTGGTGTGTGTGTGTGTGTGTGTGTGTGTGTGGTGTGTGTGTCCTAGTTTGACAGTTATTGAGAGTTGATTTGAGTTAATGAGTAATTAATTTGAGTTAGTGTGGACCTTAACACTCAATAACTGTCAAATTAAATGACAGACTTCAAAACCGTTTACAGTTTTCTGATATACTACTGATGTTCTAATGATACAAAGCTGGTTGAAAATGGGCGGAGTGTTCCTTTAACGACCTGATCTGTCAGAGGACCTATCGAGGACTGTTCTGCTTCTTTTACAACAGCGCCTCCAGTCATTATGTTGCAGTGGAACAAACTGTTAGGCTTTGGTTCTTATCAATGTAAGCTCTTTGGCACAAATGGTGATGAGTGTTGTTACAGCGTGTGCACATGTACGTTTTCATAGAACATAAAAGTGAAACAGGGAGGAGTAACTGACAGGAGGGGAGCTTTAAAACCCCCATCAGTAACTTTTTCACATTAATATAACAGCTTTTTAGTCATTGAAGATGGTCCAGTGTATTCTAAGAGGCAGAATGTCGCCTCTATTGGTCACACAGCGCCCTCCAAAGGCCTCTCCTGGCACTAAGCATTTTGTGCCTGCATCCCGTAGACAGCATGAGCGGCATACCGCGCATGCGCTGTACAGCGGAAGCGGGTTCAGTAAAACAAGGAAGTAACTCGGTGCGGATTTGATACGAAAATGACGTTTCACGTAACTATGGATTATTATTTCATCATGTGGTGAGTACACAATGTCACATGTACATAGAGCTTTCTGGTGCTGTGTTTTGTTGACTTTGAATGGCGATACTGATACAGACTATTGCACCCAGAGGGCGCTGTTTTCCCAATAGCAAAACTTGGAAAAGTTGCTGAATGGGGCTTTAAAGTCGAGCTGAACCCAAAAATTACTTTTCTTTTCTTTTAGTTCAAATATCTGGCTATGCAGTGCACCTATGTATGCCAAAAAAAATCACAAAAATCTAATTTATTTAGTTTTTCACACTTTTTCACATCAAAAGTTCATTTTTCAAGATTTCACTCATAACAGTAAACTAAAGTTTGCTGAAGTCACATGGTACTATAACATTTCTACCCCATTTCATCCAATCATATCACGACATGGCAGCTGTCAATCAAATCTTCATTTCAGGATAAATTTCTCTTCTAAATGAAGGAGAAAATGGCGCCTAGTGCCTGTCATCTGGCAGAATTCCTATCCCATAAACTAACTACTAACTTGGCCATTTGTATGTTAAAGGTAAAGGTAAAGTCCCACTGATTGTCACACAATGTGTGAAATTTGTTCTCCGCATTTGACCCATCCCCTGGGGGAGCAGTGAGCGGCAGCGTGCGCTGCGCTCGGGAATCACCTGTTGAAATACACAATAAAGAAAACGGTTATGCCTAAGAATGCAAAGAAATGTAACTGGCTCGTTAAAACTCGCATTCCAGGAATATTGTATTTACCACAATAGCGTTAATGGCGCGTGCCTGAGAGCCTGGTTGTCAGGGGTCGCACCTCGGAGATTCCAGGCCGACGGGCTGCACTCTCCGCTCCGGCAGCTGGCTGCCTGCGGCTCGCTGAGCTCCTCGATTTGGGGGTGGAACATGCCAGGATTGGCCAAAGCCCAATCCAATCCCCAGAATTGTCAAATGAAATCATCAACATGCTACTATGACCCGCCTCTCAACCTGTCATCTCAGACAAGTTATGTTTTCAGTCTGAAACGGACTCTGACCCACGCGTCACTTGGGCTCCGAACGGGTTCAGATTTAAGAGTCAGAGTCAGTCAGTTTATTTACCATTTGCAGTCGAAACTACATTGGAATTGGGGTGCAAGAGCTTAAAACATAGACACATATATGACAAGTCAT
The DNA here is from genome assembly GCF_964638095.1 of Poromitra crassiceps. NCBI lineage: Eukaryota > Metazoa > Chordata > Actinopteri > Beryciformes > Melamphaidae > Poromitra > Poromitra crassiceps. Next base: position 7,051,482 of record NC_139637.1, on the reverse strand, counting down.
GACAACATAAAAGAGCATATAAAAAGACAAACAATAAAAAAGTTTAAAAAGTAAGTAAGGTAAAATAAGAGAATAAAACAATAAAATTAGACAGGTACATCTGTGGATAAAGACCCGAGTCATCCAGCTCACTTTTAAAGTGCAGGAATAAAGTGCACTCAATAATACAGCAATAAAAGTTAACAAGGATCTGGCTGTTGTGGGTGAACTCCTTTTACTTTTATCCAGATGTTCATATACAGAGTTCAAAGCTATAGAGACTGCATCCTCAACTGATCTGTTTTTCCTATAAGCAAACTGCCAAGGATCAAGAGTAGAAGGAATCTGACATTTAATGTAGTCCAGCACTAACCGCTCCAGACATTTCATAAACACTGATGTTAGTGCAATGGGTCTGTAATCATTATGACATGTAACAGGAGATTTCTTTGGGACTGGGACTACAATGGACTCCTTGAAACTTTTTGGAACAATGCGACGCTGCAGTGACATATTAAAAATATCTGTCATCACAGGGGCAAGCTGCTCAGAGCAGGACCTGGCAACTCGGGGAGGAATGCCATCCGGTCCAGCGGCCTTCCCCACCTTGGTCCTGGACAGAACCTTTCGAACCTCGTGTTCAGATACAGTTAGCCCAGACAGCACCACAGACGCACTGTCAACCCCTATAGGAATATTATAGGGATATTAACACCCTCAGGTGACAGACACACTGTCAACCCCTATAGGAATAGTATAGGGATATTAACACCCTGAGGTCTAAGGGTATTTTTTTGGCACTGAACGTCACCAAAGTGACATCGGGCGATGTCACTTTGGTGACACAAAACTAAATCAAATCGTGACTGACAGACACCACACGCCCGCCCATCCATCTAGGCAATTTTATTATAGGATATATAACATACTTGATTATCAGGCCACTATGCTGCCTTCAAATCTAGTTTGCTGGTATTATGCTGTGTGTGTGTGTGTGTGTGTGTGTGTGTGTGTGTGTGTGTGTGTGTGTGTGTGTGTGTGTGTGTGTGTGTGTGTGTGTGTGTGTGTGTGTGTGTGTGTGTGTGTGTGTGTGTGTAAGGTATCGGTAGGTGGCACTATGCCGAATTGCATGAAATCCGGCACTGAAATCTGTGAGGTCCCCCTCAGCGCATTCCCCGAGTGTGAAGTCGATCCGCCGAATGGTTCTCGAGATAAACAAAATTTGTGTTGCCAGTAGGTGGCGCTATGCCAATTGCACAAAATTCAGCACTGCACCCTATCAGGTCCCCCTAAGCCACACATGGACAAAATACGGCCCACGCATGCGGTGTGGCCCACGATGGAATTGCATTTTTTTCTTTTTCTTTTTACAGTGCACCTGAACACAACATACAAGATACCCGCTGAATAAGTGTCCAAATGTTCATGTCATTCTGGCCAATACTCTACTTCTGTTATAACAGTTCATTTCTAGCGGGCCTGGGGCAAAATGCGGCCCCAGGGCCGGTCTCAAAGAAAAACAAAATGACCCCCAAAAACGCAATAAAAGGCAGAATCATGTTAATAAATCTCATCTGCTACAGCCATTGGATTTGTATCACTATTATATCCAGAGATTAACAAGAAATTACCAATCACAACAGGAGAGAGGGTTAAAAATAGGGAGACTCCCGTGAAAATCAGGTATTGGCAGGTATGATCTCCAATGTGTGGCCCTTCACTTACTTGATGTAAGCCAGTATGGC